>NC_012871.2:27810543-28113850 GCF_000003195.3 Sorghum bicolor
TACAAAGTGTCGAAAGAGGCACTAAACAAGGGTCGTATATTCTACAAGTGTCCGGATCGTAATGTGAGTTATTTCTAGACATTTGCTTATATATGTGCATATTTTTTTAAATGATATTAATTAAACTTTTGATTCTCTCTTTTAATTTCAGTGGGACGGTACCGGCGGATGTACAAGTTGGTACTGGGAGGAAGAATACATTGAACACATTAAGAAATCTTTTGCACAGGTGGTTGAGGCTGAAGGTGGTGAGGCGGTGAGCCGACGAAAGGAGTTCAATGATGTTGATCAAGAGAATGATCTATCTATTATAGTTGGGATCGGACGCGAACTAATTATGTTGCTTAAGTGCATTTTAGTTTTGGTTTTTTTAGTGCTAGTTGCGATTGTATTTGTTGTAGCCAAGCTTTCCTGAATTAATCAACTATGTATCTTAGACATGTTGTGCAATAAGATGAGAAACTATATGTGTGCATGGTTTTCATAATATATATGTTATATTTAATGCAGATGGTAACACGTAATTGGATGTATAATGCCGATCGGCGCTCCGAAGAGTTCATTAATGGCGTGCACTATTTCTTAAGTGTGGCCGAGACAAATAAGAGGAACGGTTTCATGTGTTGTCCATGTGCCGTGTGCAAGAATTTGACGGAATATTCTAACTCAAGAACTCTTCATTCACACTTATTAAAGTCTGGTTTCGTACCAAACTATATTTGTTGGACCAAACATGGAGAAAGCGGGATTATAATGGATGAAGGTGAAGAAGAAGAAGAAGAATTGGACCATGCCAATATTATTGCTCAGTACGGTGGTTTCAATGATGTTGCAATGGGGGGAGATATTGAAGAAGACGTAGCGGCAGAAGATGATCGGGGCGATGATGCTTTTGGTGATGCCATCCGTGATGCACAAAGAGAATGTGAAAGTGATAAAGAGAAAGCCAAGTTCGAGCGCATGCTAGAGGACCACAGGAAATCGCTATATCCCACCGCTGAAGAGGGGCAAAAAAAGCTAGGTACCACACTGGAATTGCTGCAATGGAAGGCAAAGAATGGTACATCTGACAAGACATTTGGGCAGTTATTGAAGATCATAAAAAAGATGCTTCCAAAAGGCAACGAATTGCCCACCACTACGTATGAAGCAAAACAGGTTGTCTGCCCTTTGGGATTAGAAATCCAGAAGATACACGCATGTCCTAATGACTGCATCCTCTACCGTGGGGAGGAATACGAGAATTTGGATGCATGTCCAGTATGTAAGGCATCACGGTATAAGATTAGACGAGATGATCCTGGCGATGTTGAGGGTGAAGAACGTCATAGGAAGAAAATTCCTGCCAAGGTTATGTGGTATGCTCCTATAATACCACGATTAAAACGTCTGTTCAGAAATAAGGACAATGCAAAGTTGTTGCGGTGGCATAAAGAAGACCGTAAGATAGACAATATGCTGAGACACCCTGCCGATGGATCCCAGTGGAGAGCGATAGACAGAGAATTCCCAGATTTTGCAGATGATGCTAGAAACTTGCGGTTCGCCTTAAGTACAGATGGAATGAATCCTTTCGGTGAGCAGAGCAGTAGTCACAACACTTGGCCAGTTACTCTATGTATCTACAACCTTCCTCCATGGCTATGCATGAAGCGGAAGTTTATTATGATGTCGGTGCTTATCTAAGGACCGAAGCAACCTGGCAATGACATAGATGTCTACCTGAGGCCATTAGTTTAGGAACTTCAACTTTTATGGAGCAAACCAGGAGTTCGCGTGTGGGATGAGTACAAACAAGAGCACTTTGACCTGCGAGCATTGCTGTTTGTAACAATCAATGATTGGCCAGCTCTGAGTAATCTTTCAGGCCAGTCAAACAAGGGATATAATGCATGCACACATTGTTATGAAGACCTTGACTGTGTATTTTTGAAAAAATATCGAAAGGTCGTGTACCTTGGCCACCGTCGGTTTCTTCCTGTGAACCACCCAGTACGAAAGAAAGGTAAGCATTTTAAAGGCAAGGCAGACCACCGGACCAAACCTCTCAATCGAACCGGGGATGATGTACTCGAAATGGTCAAGGATATAAAAGTGGTATTTGGAAAGGGATGAGGCAGCGAACCTATTCCCAAGGATGCTAAGGGACACGTACCCATGTGGAAGAAGAAATCCATATTTTGGGAGCTACCTTACTGGAATGTCCTAGAGGTCTGCAACGCGATCGACGTGATGCATCTGACAAAGAATCTTTGTGTGAACTTGCTCGGATTCATGGGTGTCTACGGGAAGTCTAAGGATTCACTTGAAGCACGACAAGACTTGCAGCGCATGAAAGAATGAGACAACCTGCATCCAGAAAAGACAGATGATGGACGTCATTACTTAAGCCCTGCTAGCTACACTCTGAGCAAAGAAGAGAAGGAAAGCATGTTTGAATGTCTTAGCAGCATCAAGGTCCCATCTGGAATCTCCTCCAATATCAAGGGAATAATTAATGTGCCAGAGAAGAAATTCCTGAACTTGAAGTCCCATGACTGTCACGTTCTAATGATGCAATTGCTGCCGGTCGTTTTAAGAGGAATTTTACCTCCACACGTACGTCTAGCCACCGTAAAGCTATGTGCATTCCTCAATGCAATTTCTCAGAAGGCAATCAATCCAGAGCAACTAGCTACTCTGCAGAATGATGTCGTTCAATGTTTCGTCAGCTTTGAGTTGGTGTTCCCTCCATCCTTCTTCGATATCATGACACACCTCCTAGTTCATCTGGTCAAAGAGATTCGTATTCTCGGTCCTGTGTTCCTACACAACATGTTCCCCTTCGAGAGATTCATGGGTGTCCTAAAGAAATATGTCCATAGTCGTTCTCGGCCAGAAGGAAGCATTGCCAAGGGCTACGGAATAGAGGAGGTCATAGAGTTCTGTGTTGA
Source organism: Sorghum bicolor (assembly GCF_000003195.3). Classification (NCBI taxonomy): domain Eukaryota; kingdom Viridiplantae; phylum Streptophyta; class Magnoliopsida; order Poales; family Poaceae; genus Sorghum; species Sorghum bicolor. The sequence continues at coordinate 27,813,477 of NC_012871.2, forward strand.
CTTTATTCCAGACCTTGACCCAATTGGCATTCCTGAATCTCGGCATGAGGGCAGACTCAGCGGAATGGGAACACTTGGGAAGAAAACATATATTGGTACGGGAGACGATTACTTCAATAAAGCACACTACACAGTTCTCCAGAACTCCTCATTGGTGGAACCATATGTTGAGGTACACAAAGATTTCCTACGGTCCCACTAGCCCGGGAAGAATGAAGCTTGGATAATGCGTCAGTACATGGAAACTTTTGGTGATTGGTTGCGCAAAAAATGTCAAGGTGATGAAAACATTGATGAGCAGCTTTATTTGTTGGCCCAGGCAACCATCATGGCATGTCCTCATGTACAAAGGGTACGAGATAATTGGTAACACATTTTACACAGTTGGCCAAGATAAAAGGAGCACCAACCAAAATAGTGGTGTACGCGTGGATGCCACGGATCCAAATGGGAACAGACAAACATATTATGGACGCATAGAAGACATATGGGAACTAGTCTATGCAACTAATTTTAAAGTTCCTTTGTTCTGGTGCCAATGGGTGAAGATGACCGGAGGTGGGGTAACAGTCGACAAGGAGTATGGGATGACAACCGTGGACCTTAACAATAGTGGGTTCAAAGACGAACCATTCGTCCTTGCTGCAGACGTGAGTCAGGTGTTCTATGTCAAAGATATGTCTACGAAACCAAAGAGAGGAAAAAATGATGACCACTCAATCATCAATGAGCCAAAGCGCCACATTGTCCTTTCTGGGAAAAGAAACATTGTCGGAATTGAGGACAAGTCAGACATGTCAGGCGATTACGAAAGGGATGATCGAATTCCGCCCTTCATAGTCAACAAAGACCCAAGCATTCTGTTAAACAATGAGGATACTCCATGGTTATGGCAGGATCATAACCAAGGGTCATACGTCAAGAAGAAGTTCACTGTTGTGTCGGCTTGACTTTGTATGAAACTATATTTGAGAATTGTGAATTTTGATGTGTGTAACAAACTTTGTATTCATGACTTTTCTAATTGTTAGAGATCATCAAGATCTACATTTTATATATTGTCCATTTTAATCAAGATCTACTTTTCCAATCCTAATCACATTTCTATAAAATCCAAGATGGGTTTTGGTCAAACTTGGTCAAATGACAAACTAAATTACTTAAAATGAAAAATGGTCTATATATGAAATGTAGAATTCAGTGGTTCAAACTTTTCCAAAAGAAAAGTTAACCATTAGACAAAATGTAGAACTTGATGAGTGTAACAAACTTTGTATTCATGACTTTTCCATTTGGGAGAATCTAGGGTTCGGTCAAAGGGTGTTTTTGTAAAAACCAATGCTTTGACTTTGGTCAAACTTGGTCAAATGGCCCATTTGATGACTTCAAATGAAAAAAGTTTGAATACAAAGTTGTTAGAGATCATCAAGATCTACATTTTATATATTGTCCATTTTTCTATTTGGATAATTTTGAGCCAATCCTAATCACATTTCTATAAAATACAAGACGGGTTTTGGTCAAACTTGGTCAAATGACAAACTAAATTACTTAAAATAAAAAATTTTTGAATACCAAGTTGTTAGATATCATCAAGATCTAAACTTTTTATATACACAACTTTTCTATTTGAGAAAGTTTAAGTTAACAATACCCACCAATTCTTGAATCTCACACAAACTATATGAAACTATATGTGTCAATTGTGGATTTTCAACTACACCTTCCCAAACCTTTGTCAAATGCAAAAATGGTCTATATATGAAATGTAGATTATGATGAGTGGAACAATATTGGTATTCATGACTTTTCCATTCGAGACCATCTAGGGTTCTGAAACCGCTGCGAGGCAATGAATTCTCTGAAAATTTAAAATTCAGTGGTTCAAACTTTTCCAAAAGAAAAGTTCACCATTAGACAAAATGTAGAACTTGATGAGTGTAACAAACATTGTATTCATGACTTTTCCATTTGGGATAACCTAGGGTTCGGTCAAAGGGTGTTTTTGTAAAAACCAATGCTTTGACTTTGGTCAAACTTGGTCAAATGGCCCATTTGATGACTTCAAATGAAAAAAGTTTGAATACAAAGTTGTTAGAGATCATCAAGATCTACATTTTATATATTGTCCATTTTTCCATTTGGATAATTTTGAGCCAATCCTAATCACATTTCTATAAAATCCAAGACGGGTTTTGGTCAAACTTGGTCAAATGACAAACTAAATTACTTAAAATGAAAAAATTTTGAATACCAAGTTGTTTGATATCATCAAGATCTAAACTTTTTATATACACAACTTTTCCATTTGAGAAAGTTTAAGTTAACAATACCCACCAATTCTTGAATCTCACACAAACTATATGAAACTATATGTGTCAATTGTGGATTTTCAACTACACCTTCCCAAAACTTTGTCCAATGCAAAAATAGCCTATATATGAAATGTAGATTTTGATGAGTGGAACAATATTGGTATTTATGACTTTTCCATTTCAGACCATCTAGGGTTCCGAAACCGCTGCGAGGCTATGAATTCTCTGAAAATTTAAAATTCAGTGGTTCAAACTTTTCCAAAAGAAAAGTTAACCATTAGACAAAATGTAGAACTTGATGAGTGTAACAAACTTTGTATTCATGACTTTTCCATTTGGGACAATCTAGGGTTCGGTCAAAGGGTGTTTTTGTAAAAACCAATGCTTTAACTTTGGTCAAACTTGGTCAAATGGCCCATTTGATGACTTCAAATGAAAAAAGTTTGAATACAAAGTTGTTAGAGATCATCAAGATCTACATTTTATATATTGTCCATTTTTCCATTTGGATAATTTTGAGCCAATCCTAATCACATTTCTATAAAATCCAAGACGGGTTTTGGTCAAACTTGGTCAAATGACAAACTAAATTACTTAAAATGAAAAAATTTTAAATACCAAGTTGTTAGATATCATCAAGATCTAAACTTTTTATATACACAACTTTTCCATTTGAAAAAGTTTAAGTTAACAATACCCACCAATTCTTGAATCTCACACAAACTATATGAAACTATATGTGTCAATTGTGGATTTTCAACTACACTTTCCCAAAACTTTGTCAAATGCAAAAATGGTCTATATATGAAATGTAGATTTTGATGAGTGGAACAATATTTGTATTCATGACTTTTCTATTCGAGACCATCTAGGGTTCCGAAACCGCTGCGTGGCTATGAATTCTCTGAAAATTTAAAATTCAGTGGTTCAAACTTTTCCAAAAGAAAAGTTGACCATTAGACAAAATGTAGAACTTGATGAGTGTAACAAACTTTGTATTCATGACTTTTCTATTTGGGACAATATAGGGTTCGGTTAAAGGGTGTGTTCATCAAGATATATATTTTTATATTATAAATAGATTTTTTATTTGATGAAAACTATACCCTACTAGCAAATCGAGTAATAAATAACAAAAATAAAAAGTTTAACGTCAATATGATGTGAAAATATATTTCCAGTTGATTGGATATAGTTTTTGTAAATTTATTGGAATAATATATTTTTGCATTAACAAAATACTAAACATTTCTTACAAAATCATTGCAAATTATAAAAATATAGTAAGATATTTAAGGTTAAAAATTTTCATGTGTACATTAAAAAACATTACAATATATGTCACTGTTTAAAAAATATTATACAAAATATTTAATTTACTATACAATTTATAATATAAACTATATATATAAACAATTAAAAAACCCTAAAGTAAAAAACAGGGCCTTTAGCACCGGCCCATAGTGGGAACCGGTGCTAAAGGGTCTTGAAAATTTTTAGGACCCCGCCCGAGCCCGCCTAGGACCCTTTAGCACCGGTCCGTGGCTGGAACCGGTGCTAAAGGGAGCAGTTCATCTTCGTCTTCGTCGAGTTCATCGTCTCCAGCGCCGCCGCCCGTTCATCTGCCCGCGCGCGACCTCGCCGATCTCCAGCGCCGCCGCGGCCAGCTCCGGCCACCAGCGCCGCCGCCGCGGCCACCATCTCCGGCGCCGCCGCCGCCACGCCGTCTCCAGCGTCGGCCGCCACCATCTCCGGCCACCGATCGAACTCCGGCCGCGTCTACATCCTCTACGTATACTAAATCGATCTCCAACAGTTTATATATATAATCTGCAGAATGATGAATGAATGTATATTAGTTTTTAGTATTATATATATATATAATCTGCAGAATGAATGAATGTATATTAGTTTTTAGTATAATATATATATATATATATATAATCTGCAGAATGAAATGTATATTAGTTTTAGTATATATATATATATATATATATATATATATATATATAGATATTAGTTTTTAATAAGTATATTAGTATAAGTGCAGTGTTGACCTGTTATTATAAATTATATTATGCTAGTATATATTTGTAATATATTCATATTATTCTTGTATTATTATGTAGTATTATTTTTTTAGTATATTATTTGTAGTATTATTTTTTAGTATATATTTGTAGTATATTATTCTTGTATTATTCTTGTATCATATTTTATTTTCTAGTGTTTTGTATATATTATTGTTTGTACTATTATTCTAGTATTATTCTTTTAGTATATTATTCTAGTGTATTACTAGGCTTAAGATTCTAGTATTATTTTTTAGAGCACTAGTAGTATATAAGTCTCTAATATATATTTTATTTTCTAGTGTTTTGTATATATTATTGTTTGTACTATTATTCTAGTATTATTCTTTTAGTATATTATTCTAGTGTATTACTAGGCTTAAGATTCTAGTATTATTTTTTAGAGCACTCCAACACTTTCATTATTCTTGTAGTATTCTTGTAATATATATTCTTGTAGTATTTTTAGTATATATTTGTAGTATATTATTCTTATATTATTCTTGTATCATATTTTATTTTCTAGTGTGTTGTATATATTATTGTTTGTACTATTATTCTAGTATTGTTTTTTAGTATTTTATTCTAGTGTATTACTTGGCTTAAAAGATTCTAGTATTATTTTTAGAGCACTTCAACACTTTCATTTGTAGTAGTATATAAGTCTCTAATATATATTCTAGTAGTGTTTACCCACCAAATTTATTCTAGTAGTGTTTTGTATATATTATTGTTTGTACTATTATTCTAGTATTGTTTTTTAGTATATTATTCTAGTGTATTTCTTATCTTATATAGAATATATATGTATGGTTGCAGACATAGAAATGGCTGACCGTCATCATGATGATCCTGATTATATGGAAGGTGTCGTTCAAAATATGATCGACGACGGTAGTCAGTACTTTATTGATTACCACGAGATCATGCAAGGCAATCCGACTGAGCAACAAGAGGGCAATGCCCCTGAGCAACAAGAGGGCAATGCGCCTGAGCAACAACTTATCGTGCAACAATAAGAAAATACTGGCGAGGTATATGTAAATGTAAACATATATAATTAATGCATCTCTTACATTAGGTTTTAGACTTATTACTTGGTTATTAATTTAGTATTTTTGTTTCTATATCTACGTGTAGCCTTCTAGATCGACCTCTACGGGGAGAAGCGTACCTCCACGAGGGCCAAAGAAGCCGTTGGAGGGCCGCTATGTAATCTCTGAGTTTGAGATAGCTACAGGTAGACCACTTGGTGAACATGCAAATAAATATGTTAGTCACTGTGGATATCTTATGAGAGATCAAATACCGATCAGTGCTCGTGAATGGAGAGAGAAGCGAGGTGCTCCTGAGATTAGTTTTGTCTCTGATCGTGACAAGGAGTTAGTTTGGAAAGCCGTCACAGACGTTTTCACCTTCGACACCAACGATGAAGAGTTGAAGGTGCGAATTTATGACTGGACTATGAAGAAGATGGCAGTACTCTTCCAGAATTGGAAGAAGACTTTGTACAATAAATATGTCAAGAAAAACGAGACTCCAAATTTCAACCTCAAGCAATACGTAAAGCTGAGGGCCTTCTGGGATGACTTTGTGCAGTACAAAACATCAGAAGAGGGCGAGGAACGAGACATTAGAAACAAAGAGAATGCAAGTAAAAAGACATACCACCATCATATGGGATCAGGTGGTTATAAGAGTGTTGTTCCCAAGTGGGACCAAATGGAACAGGAGATGCTTGCTAGGGGGGTCACACCCGAGACAATAGCAAAGAATTGGAGCGAGCGCTCCAAGCATTGGTTCTACGGTCATGGGGGAAGCGTGGACCCAGACACCGGGGCGCTAGTTTGGGGCTAAGAAATCTCTAGAGCAGCAGAGAGACTAGTCTGTGCACGAGAGGCGGTTCAGTCTGGTGAGTTCAGGCCTAACAGGGAGAAGGATGAACTCACCTATGCGCTTGAAAATCCTCAGCACGGTGGGCGTACGAGAGGCTATGGGGCAGTTCCGTGGCTGCAATCATTCCAAGCTGATCAAGATTCCTACAGAAGCCGCCAGAGAAAGAAGGATGAGGAGGCAGAGCGGATCCGCCGCCTAGAAGCTTTTGTTCTGCAATCAGAAGAGCGCGAGAAAGCTCGTGAAGAATGGATGCAGGCAGAGATTCAAAGGCAAGTGCAAGAAGCACTTAGTCAAATGACAAAAGGGGAAGGTACATCACTGCCTGAGGTCAATGTTAGCCCCCCAGGCCAGTTGAAAAGCAGCTGCGCATCCACGGAAGTACCAACCATTCAGGATGACACGAAGCTACACTTCCCCGTGGATGATGTCACAGAGGCTTTTACTTCCTGTGAGCTGCATGTACCAGATGGGAATGCAAGCAAAAAGGTGGTTATCGCTGTTGTCAACCCTATCAACCAAACGAGAACTCCAAGAATCCATAATCGACCAGTACCTGGTGGATATGCTAGCGTCTCGGTTGATAGGGTTGAGAAAGGTTGTGCCAATGTGCCTCTAGACATAGAAGGGGAGACGGAGAGAAGACCTTAGGTGAAGCTGAGAAGACATTTATTTGTTGGCGCAAGTGCTTCATAATTATTCCTCAACATAGGTTTGTGTGTGATTTTACTTCTTATACTATTTATTATGTATTGAAATTAAAAAAAAAGTTTGCTCATAAAACTTGTAATTGTTTTCTTTGCAGGGACTCCTCCAACCTAAGTCAAGTTCTCTCCCCAGCGCATCATAGTGCTGCGGGCGGTGACAATGCTGGATCTCCTCCAACACCTGCGGCGGCTACACCGACCCCGCCACCGCCTCCACCACGGTCTCCACCTCCTCCATCGAGGTCTCCAACTCCTCCACCGCGTTCTCCAACGCCGAAAAGATCGGCCCCACCACCTCCACCGCCTGCACCGCCCTCTCCAAAGAGTGCACGGTCGGTCCCCTCGCCTCCAAAGCGAGGTAGTCATGCCCAAGAAGGACCAAAGTCATTGGTCCCACCTCCAAAGAATGCTGCCACAGCAAAGAGAGCTAAGACGCCAGAAAAATTACCTTACGAAAAGAGTGAAGAGGTAATTGCTGCATCCAAAGCTGAGATCAAACAATTTTTTAATAAATTGAAGGAGGATAGGAAAAAAGGCTTAACCCAGAAAAGCCGTACTTTTATGTAAAGCCATCGGAACTAAGGCAGAAGGTGGTGGACCATCAAAAGAAGCAACGCGAAGCTCAGAAAAAGCCAGCACTTTCGGACTATGAGCGGTCTCTGGTCAAGTCTTCACAGCCTAAGAAGAGAGAAGGAAAGGGAGTCCCACAGCTCGGAGAAGTATCAAAACCGGTGCCCCCTTTGATTGTGCCAAATCAATACGGCTCAAATGAAGACTTGATGCCAAAGAAATCCTTAGCGTTGTCTGAGCTAGACTCGCTTGAGCGTTACTTTGGACAGAGTGGTTTAAATATGGAAGAAATTGCCGCCATTCTTGGATGCCAAACATTTGAGAAAGCTGAGGTAGTTGATCAATGGAGGGCAAGATATGAACCGGGCAGGAGTCTATTCGACCGTAAGCGTTTACACGAGCTCGGCACACAAATGTTTGCAATAAACAAATGGTGCATTGCGGCGTCTAAAAGGGGAGAGAATTGTATTTCTGTTCGTATTAGACAACATCACTACTTCTGTAAGTATTTTTTTTCTTTTTATTATACTTCTAACTTCTTTAATTACATGTATATAATCCTTACACACTTAGGATTTATATGTATATATACAGGCACCAAATGAGAGAGCTCAAAATGAGAAATGACAATAGTATTGGGTTCGTTGACCTTTATATTGTTTTCAAGGCTCCGCAGGCAGTGTGGACAGCAGCTCATGAGACAGAAGTCTGCACCAACTTATGAGGTTTTTTTTGAACCAAAAAGAAAAACAAAAAATACTCTTCCCCTTCAACTTCGAGTGAGTTATATAGTTATTAAGTGCATGCATATTTTATTTTACATTATAGGACTGACTATATATATATGTGTAAACAGCTTTCACTGGATACTCATGGTCATTGAAATTCCCAAGAACCGGTTGATAATCTTTGACTCAATGAGAAAACCACAAGAAAATTATCAACAAATGGTAAACATTATTCAAAGGTACGTAATGTCGATCTCAGCTACAAAAATATCATAATATGACTCTGTAATTATTAGTTCACGATCCACAATGGCTGTGTATAGGGTTTGGGAAAGATTCATTGACCGTGAACATCTCAGTGGATGTGAATATTTTTTCATTGAGTAACTTAATACTATCTCAGCGCCACTTAACATAATACATCCACAAGTAACATCTCAGCGCCACTTAACATAATACATCCACAAGTAAGTTCTACTAGCTAACAAACTTTCGGTAACTTTTAGCCTTCTTATTGTCGTGGTCGTGAATATTTTTATATATATATATCGTACAGTGGTGTTTAAGACAAGAAGGAGGGAACAATCTATGTGCATATTACGTGTGCAAATTCATGATGGCACAAGTCAATCAAACACCCACAGAGACGCTCAGAGTACGTTACATGTCTCTTTTCATTATCTCCTGAATTATATTGAATAACTTAGATAACTAATACATTTTTTATTTATTTCAAATTAAAGACGGAATGGTTGAGGGAAAAGGTCCTACAACAAGACCGAATCAAAGCTATCCAAGAGACGATAGCAGGATTTCTCCGCGACCAAGTGATCAATCCAAACGGCGAGTTTCACTTCAACGGCAACAAAACTCCTATTCCAAACAACGATGATCATTTGTATCATTTTTAGACATTTGTCACACCCTGGCTTTTAAAATAAGACCAGAGTCGTCATATGTGTGCCCAGGAAGTCCACACATACAACAAATAATAGAAATATCAGAATCAATGTTATTTATAGCGGAAAAATATATTTATATTAACACTTACAAACATCAGAGTACGCGGAAACAGTAGCTAGAACTTCTTAGGCTCCATTCTTCTCAGGGACGGTTGACTAGGGGCTCCGTACGCCAAGCACTTCTGATCAGCTTCTCGAAAACTCCATAGCATCTTTGTTCTTCTTCTTCGCAGCACTTTACTACACACTGGGGGTGTGGGGGGAAATAGCAAGGGTGAGTTCATGTCGAACTCAACAAGCACAGACAGAAAGTAATGACATGCAAGGCTTAAAACAAGGTAAAGCTGACTTGGTTTGACTGCGGTAGCATTTTAGTTGATCACTTTTAATTATGACTATTATTAGACAACCTACTACTAATTATGAGTAGCATAAATCCAACCCTTAATTAGTGTAAGTAGTAATTAGCATCTTTTAAAGGACTATCCTAATTATTGTAGTAATCCAGGGATTAACCCCAATTATTAACACAGGATAGCAATCCTGCCAACACGGAATAGCCATTCCGCCAAAACACAAGGTAGCAACCTCGCCAAGATCCATCTCCAAGTATCCAGTAAATCCAATTTGCTCATCAAGTGAGGGTCTGGGCCGCTCGTGACCGTGAGCACGGCTGATATATCAGTTTTACACTCTGCAGAGGTGTGCACGTTCACTCCAAGTCGTGATTCCCATTCGCCCGGGGTCGCGACTCCCCAAAACACTACCAAGGTGAGCAGGCAGGGTTTCACTACGAGACCTTTCACAGGGTCCAACTAATAGGATGCCACTCGTAAGTTTTTGCCGGGGCGCGCGGCAGACGTGCCCATAGCAATGGGACCCCGAACTGACCGACCTCTTAATATGAATACCCAAGCTACTTCCTTACGCCTACCCGGAAAGTAACACCCTACCAGCGGATGTCCTGATAATTAGTCAAGCCAGAGCCATATAGCTTGGAGCTGCACTGTAAATCCCAGGGGGCCGCTCCCTGACTAAGTCCTTACGGAGAGCAGAGACGGGTACGTCCGGCAAACCGGACCACCAACAGTACCCGCTCCACCTGTCCTCAACCAAACCACGATGCTCGCAAGCACCGCAACATCTCCATCATCGAAGTGACCATTGTTCACCATTTAATCATTTATCATCATTGAAGAATTTATTAAGCAAGATCATTATTTTTATTATTATATAGATTAGATGAGTATGTCCTTAGGGTTTGCAGTATTAAGACACATGCAATGGAAAGTAAATGTATTTAAAGTTCATAGGTACAATATGATCAAAGCGTGCCTGCACTTGCCTTTATTCCCAGTGTATATCTGCTCAGAATTCTTCAGCTTCTTTCTTCTGATCTCCAACTTCTGCTTCGATTGTCGGTCCTCAGCTCCTGGTCTTCACTGTTGACGAACCACGCTTCTTCTACTCGAAGCAACCAAGCAACACAAACAGACAAACAACCATCACGACTAAGAACAAGCATCAATCAAAAGAAAAGCTTTGAAAGAGAGTGTACTAAACGACATGACTTATTGCTACGATCGAGACAACGCAAGAACGATTGAGAACGGAGCTATAGCTAATCGGACACGATTATCGAGGCTCGAAGTGTAACGGAGAAGACAACTATACGTTGGTCGTATTTTATGAAAACAGGTGATGGATTATTCAAAGAAATATCTGAGGGTTGAGTTGACAAAATTATAAAGAATTATAAAGGTTAGGACTAAATGTTAGTTATATTCTAATTATAAACAATTATATATACCATAGAAGTCACTTTATCTTTTATACCTTAGAAAACATATAATTGGTGACATAACTTATACAAAGCACTTATGAAAAGAGATTAGACTAAGTAAGTCACACTTGAACAGATAATTCACATTGACATTAATCATATTAATATTTGTTTAAGAAAAACCAAAGTTATAAACTTAAATTACTTGTTTAGATTAGAAAAGGCATTTAATTAGCATCAATCATTTTATATTTATGGTGAAAACATAAAGTGTCAAACACCGCAGATGTCATGGCTAACGCGTAGTTTATATCGAAATGAACCTATCACGACAAGAACGGGCTCAATCGGAGTTAAAACGCGCATTGTATGGCCAAAACTAGATTGGTGGCAAAATTGTGAATAAACATAACTAACTTCCGTATTTTAAATAATTAAAATAGAATTAAAAACGCAATTTGGATTAAATCTACAAATACCAGCGGCGCCAGGGGTTAATCTGCTAAAAACAGGACTTAAATCTAATTACTTTTGAACTGGGATGGACTGCGGGTTGAATACCAAAAACTGAAGGGGCTTTTTCGCAAAACGGCCAGGGCTGACCGCGTCTGGCCTGTTGACCGGCCACGCGGCGCTTGGGGACTGGCCGGTCCACGGCGCGGGCTGTGGACCGGGGCGCGGCGAGTCCATGGTGGACCGGGGAAGGCGCGGGGGCGGCGTGGGTCGGGTCCACGGTGGACCGGCCGTGCGGGGGCAGAGCCGCGGTCCATGGTGGACCGCGCGCGGGCAGGGCACGCGCCGGCGGCGGGGCGCACGCGGCGGCGCCATTGGCGGTGGGCGGGAGCTCGCCGTGGCGGCGATGCGGGGCACGAGAAGTCACGCCGAGGGCTCGGGCGGGCGTGGCTCGATGCGACGAACGCGACAGGGGGCTCACCTCCGCGAGTTGACGACGACGAAGAGAAGGCCGACGCCGGTGAGCTTCGAAAGGCGGCGGCGCTCGGGATTCGGCGAGTTGGCGGCTAGGGTTAGGGCTTTGCGCAGGCGGCTAGGGTTCTAGGGGCGCGTGCGGGCGACCGAGGAAGGCTTTTAAAAGGGCAGCGAACTTTGGTTCGCGTGCGGGCGCGGAATCCAGGGAGGAGGTGGCGGTTGTTTCCGTCTCGGACGGAGGTAGGGCAAGACTCCCTGGCGGGTGGGCCCCACCTGCAGGACCCACGCGTCAGCGGCTGCGGGTGGAGTGGAGCTGGGCTGGGGGCGCGGCTGGGCCGCTGCTGGCCCACGCAGGCAGAAGGCGGGGGAGAGGGGGAGGCGCGGGGCGCTGGGCCGAGAGCCGGCCCAGGTGAGGGCTCTCCCTTTTTCTATTTTTTTATTTTTGTAAAACAGAAATTCTCAACTATTTTATCAACCAAAATTCCGAACTATTTTCAAACCAAAATTCAAAAATAAATTTGAATCAATACTTAGGAATTATTTTGGAATTTTCTTTGTAGACTATTTTGAAATCTAAATATATTTTAGTTTAAACACATTTCTAAATTGTTTTCCAACTCGAATTTGAATTAGTTTTAAATAGGACTTTTGGAGTTTTATTTTTCCGAAAACCAACACGACCTAAACGCGGCTCTCTAGAAATTTTGAAAATTTACTTTTCTCAGACAAACAAAACTAGAGCACAAAGCACACATCAAAACCAAACACCCTTCACTTATCACTTATCTTTATAAAAGTTTTAAAATTTCACATTTTCCTCATTTCATAAAAACAATAATTAAAAAATCTTGTAATATTTTTTTAAAAAATTAAATCCTTATTTAATTTAATGTTTTCTAATAACAATCAAAAATTAAAAATTTTGGAGTGTTATAGATCTACCCCACTTAACATAAATCTCGTCCCGAGATTTGGGAGAAACTAGAGAGAAAGATAAAGTAGATCATTAAAGTTGTTTCGAGACTTTCAAGACGTGATCAAAGGATTAAAGATAGACATAAAGGGTACAGAGTATGGTAAAGATTGATGACAAGGAAAGATAAACGCATGAGATAAGAATTGATCTTTGGATCCTGTATTATGATAAGGTGTAAGGGCAAGAAGCCAATATTAACAAGGGATGATACATAGGAGATAAAGATAGATATTATAGTGCTCACAATTTCCTTGATTCCAAATATGTATAAGATAGTAGATGAAAGGATAAAGTATTAGCAAAAGTTGATAAAGACTTAGATTTTTTTTAAGTCTTCACGCTTAATCATTTGTATTCGTATGAGAGGTAAGATCCAAGGTCACAGGTTGACAAAAAAAAAGATAAGGGTTTGTCGCAAGAATGATAAGGATCAATATGTAGTTCTCTATGTCTTTCTGATTAGAGATTTTTGAGAGTGATGATCGTAGCGGACGCTACCCCACTTAAACCAAGTGTTAGCTTATCTTCCAAAATCCTGTATAAGAACACTCATCTTGTCGGTAGATAATCTTCAAAGTTTTCCTTTGGAGGTTACTAGTTCGACAACACGCTGCACAGATGGAGATTCCGAGGAACAGGGAGAGAATCAACACAATGATTGGAAAGGATAGATTAAGATGTTCTTAATTTTCTTAGTGCTGGTGTGAGACGTAAGTTAGAAGACAAGAAGTTTATCCAGGTGAAAGTTCTTGAACACTTCCCAGCAAAACAAACCAAGGGGTCGGTGAAATTGACCATATATCGGTATGGTTTTACATCTGACTTTCAGGTTCTGCATTTTGTCACGTGATAGTCTAGCATATATTGCACGGTGAAAAAGACTAGTCTTATCTTAGGACCTCGGTTTCCTATTGCCTTGCTTTGATAGGTCAACAGGCATCACACTTCCTATGATACTTGGTGCTCCTTTGTGGTCTCCATAGATGGATCCTAAGCAGACTTGACCTACTACTTGCAGTGTCGGGAGAATGTTGCCAGAGAGAACTAAACAAAGGATGTCGACTCATTCTGTATGAAGTATTTAAGATCACTTCACAGGTAAGCACTACCACTTGATGTCGGGACAGCATGAGGTGCTTTGTGTGAGATTCCATCGGTAAACATCTTGTCAAACAACTCATGACTCATACTAGGAGATTAAGAATGATACAGTCCAATTAAAAAGACATCTCTTTTTACAAAGAAGATTACAAGCGACTTTAATGCAAAACCTTATTAGCAAAAAGGCATAGCTGGCTTCCTATATATGTTGCCCTATGGGTTACAGACCTTTCTTTGACTAATTCAAAATTATCTGCGTTCCTTTATTGTAATCCTACTTCACATCTGATGTTGGGAAGATACTGCCTCTGTATAAGGTCCACTTTTTTTTCAATATGCCTCATTGTCGGTACAATCGTTCCACTAGTCCTTTAAACCTTGGGGTGAGGTTGAGTGCCTTCATACACAAACCTATCTCCTGATGGGGTGTTTAGGGATACTGAGTGTTGGGTACAGTCAATCTTTCCATGACTAGCAGTTAACCATCCTCTTTCAAGAACGACATCAATATCCAACGATTCCAAAACTACAAGATTCACCTCAAAATTTGCACCTTTTATGTCAAGCCTAACTTTTGGGCACATGTGTGTTACTTTTATCTTCCCTCTTGGTGATTTGACTAGTATGGGTTTCTTCATTTCCAACATAAGCATCTTATGATCAGCAACACATTTATTTGAGATGAAAGAATGTGAAGAACCTGAGTCAAACAAAACAGTGGCAGGAGTTGAGTTGACTAGAATCGATCCAAACACCACATTTTGTGCTTCGCGAGCAGTACATAGATCCACATGGTTCAATCTACCATTAACATAGTCACGAACTGGGTACTTCTTTGGACAATGTTTCTTGTGATGTCCCTCTTCGTGACACTGGTAACAAGCATTGCTAACCATTTTACCATAGGTGTTATCCTGACATTGAGCTCCTTGAATTGATGTGCCAAGAGTAACTGAAGTGCTACTAATCTGTTGGTTCTGAGGGTTCACCTTCAATGGAGTCTCTTCACTATTTCGCTTCTTAGCTTGATTACTCTTTCGAGGCTGAAATTCTGTATAGGTGATGGTCCATCCATCTAGGCATATCTCTGGCATAGCAAGTGTAGCTGAAGGGGCATCTAATTCTTCAAGGTATGAATGTGTCTGATGAGAGTTTGGAGCTAAATCTAACTGCAATGTAGAACTCAGATTTGGCTCAACACTTGCCTTCCTTTTCTTGTTACCTTCAGTCTGTTGATCCTGGGGTACCTCAATCTTTCCTTCACTTGACTTGTTCTGAAGACAAGGTAAACCATAGTATCTGCAGCAGTTACACGGCTCTTGCATCCCAAGTGCCTCATTAATACCATATTTCTTAGCTTTCATGTTCTTCCAGGCTTCTACGACTTGTCGCTTCATTGCTTCTTCCTGAGTTTCAGTCATGTTCTTTTCTAAATATAACTGACAATCTTTTGGTGGTCCTACTCCACTTGGTACTTGATCTTGCACAAACAAGGGCTTCTCCTTGTTTACTAGGGACAAGGGTAGCATAGTTGGGTCTTCCTGACATTTGGTGTAAGCTTCTTCAATGTCACCTTGGAGAAGTAAAGATTGTACTGTCAAAAGATTCTAGAGTCTGGCCATTTGATCAGCTACCATCTCTAGGATCTGAGATTGCCAAGCTATCATCTCTTCACTGCTCAATTGTGTTGCAGAAGTCATTGGTTGACTCTGATCACCAATATTCTTTCCATTGATGTCACCACTTGGATCAATCATCTGACATTAGGCAATAGTAGAATGAGCTAGAGTAATATAGGCAAAGAGTATGACATAGGGTAGGAGAGAATAGCTGGACAGGATTAAGAATGATAAAAGATATGGATAGGATAAGAGAGATCACTACCCCACTTAACAGAGATTGAGCTAAACCCCAAACGTCTTCTTCCAGACATCCTTCAAAACACTAGAACAGAGACAACACACAAAACATCAAACCAAACAAAACAAGCACGCAACACACCAACGATACTACACGTACTTCTTCAATAGTGGTGGTCATCCTAAAAGGTAAGTCTGAGATGATGAAGGGCCATCGAATCTGGAATAAAGCAAATTTTGAAAATTTAAGTAAAACAACTAAACAAAAACCAAGGAGATAAATAGAAATAGCTCAAAGGCAGCTATTCAAGGAGGAGATAGAGAGTGACAAGGGGAAGGAAACAGTCAGAATCAAAGAGTCAAGGGATAAGAAAATAGTTTTATATCAAAATAAGCTTTAGAAATCGGCCAGTGCTATCTAGACATACGTCCTACAGTCAACATTGCTCTGATACCATTCCTGTCACACCCTGGCTTTTAAAATAAGACCAGAGTCGTCATATGTGTGCCCAGGAAGTCCACACATACAACAAAGAATAGAAATATCAGAATCAATGTTATATATAGCGGAAAAATATATTTATATTAACACTTACAAACATCAGAGTACGCGGAAACAGTAGCTAGAACTTCTTAGGCTCCATTCTTCTCAGGGACGGTTGACTGGGGGCTCCGTACGCCAAGCACTTCTGATCAGCTTCTAGAAAACTCCATAGCATCTTTGTTCTTCTTCTGAGCAGCACTTTACTACACACTGGGGGTGTGGGGGGAAATAGCAAGGGTGAGTTCATGTCGAACTCAACAAGCACAGACGGAAAGTAATGACATGCAAGGCTTAAAACAAGGTAAAGCTGACTTGGTTTGACTGCGGTAGCATTTTAGTTGATCACTTTTAATTATGAATATTATTAGAACAACCTACTACTAATTATGAGTAGCATAAATCCAACCCTTAATTAGTGTAAGTAGTAATTAGCATCTTTTAAAGGACTATCCTAATTATTGTAGTAATCCAGGGATTAACCCCAATTATTAACACAGGATAGCAATCCTGCCAACACGGAATAGCCATTCCGCCAAAACATGAGGTAGCAACCTCGCCAAGATCCATCTCCAAGTATCCAGTGAATCCAATTTGCTCATCAAGTGAGGGTCTGGGCCGCTCGTGACCGTGAGCACGGCTGATATATCAGTTTTACACTCTGTAGAGGTGTGCACGTTCACTCCAAGTCATGATTCCCATTCGCTCGGGGTCGCGACTCCCCAAAACACTACCAAGGTGAGCAGGCAGGGTTTCACTACGAGACCTTTCACAGGGTCCAACTAATAGGATGCCACTCGTAAGTTTTTGCCGGGGCGCGCGGCAGCCGTGCCCATAGCAATGGGACCCCGAACTGACTGACCTTTTAATATGAATACCCAAGCTACTTCCTTACGCCTACCCGGAAAGTAACACCCTACCAACGAAGGTCCTGATAATTAGTCAAGCCAGAGCCATATAGCTTGGAGCTGCACTGTAAGTCCCAGGGGGCCGCTCCCTGACTAAGTCCTTACGGAGAGCAGAGACGGGTACGTCCGGCAAACCGGACCACCAACAGTACCCGCTCCCCCTGTCCTCAACCAAACCACGATGCTCGCAAGCACCGCAACATCTCCATCATCGAAGTGACCATTGTTCACCATTTAATCATTTATCATCATTGAAGAATTTATTAAGCAAGATCATTATTTTTATTATTATATAGATTAGATGAGTAGAGCAACTAAGCATATCTACTGTTCACTATACTACCCATGTATAAACCTAGGTATACAAGGAATATAGTAGAAGACTAGTCATGTCCTTAGGGTTTGCAGTATTAAGACACATGCAATGGAAAGTAAATGTATTTAAAGTTCATAGGTACAATATGATCAAAGCGTGCCTGCACTTGCCTTTATTCCCAGTGTATATCTGCTCAGAATTCTTCAGCTTCTTTCTTCTGATCTCCAACTTCTGCTTCGATTGTCGGTCCTCAGCTCCTGGTCTTCACTGTTGACGAACCACGCTTCTTCTACTCGAAGCAACCAAGCAACACAAACAGACAAACAACCATCACGACTAAGAACAAGCATCAATCAAAAGAAAAGCTTTGAAAGAGAGTGTACTAAACGACATGACTTATTGCTACGATCGAGACAACGCAAGAACGATTGAGAACGGAGCTATAGCTAATCGGACACGATTATCGAGGCTCGAAGTGTAACGGAGAAGACAACTATACGTTGGTCGTATTTTATGAAAACAGGTGATGGATTATTCAAAGAAATATCTGAGGGTTGAGTTGACAAAATTATAAAGAATTATAAAGGTTAGGACTAAATGTTAGTTATATTCTAATTATAAACAATTATATATACCATAGAAGTCACTTTATCTTTTATACCTTAGAAAACATATAATTGGTGACATAACTTATACAAAGCACTTATGAAAAGAGATTAGACTAAGTAAGTCACACTTGAACAGATAATTCACATTGACATTAATCATATTAATATTTGTTTAAGAAAAACCAAAGTTATAAACTTAAATTACTTGTTTAGATTAGAAAAGGCATTTAATTAGCATCAATTATTTTATATTTATGGTGAAAACATAAAGTGTCAAACACCGCAGATGTCATGGCTAACGCGTAGTTTATATCGAAATGAACCTATCGCGACAAGAACGGGCTCAATCGGAGTTAAAACGCGCATTGTATGGCCAAAACTAGATTGGTGGCAAAAATTGTGAATAAACATAACTAACTTCCGTATTTTAAATAATTAAAATAGAATTAAAAACGCAATTTGGATTAAATCTACAAATACCAGCGGCGCCAGGGGTTAATCTGCTAAAAACAGGACTTAAATCTAATTACTTTTGAACTGGGATGGACTGCGGGTTGAATACCAAAAACTGAAGGGGCTTTTTCGCAAAACGGCCAGGGCTGACCGCGTCTGGCCTGTTGACCGGCCACGCGGCGCTTGGGGACTGGCCGGTCCACGGCGCGGGCTGTGGACCGGGGCGCGGCGAGTCCATGGTGGACCGGGGAAGGCGCGGGGGCGGCGGGGGTCGGGTCCACGGTGGACCGGCCGTGCGGGGGCAGAGCCGCGGTCCATGGTGGACCGCGCGCGGGCAGGGCACGCGCCGGCGGCGGGGCGCATGCGGCGGCGCCATTGGCGGCGGGCGGGAGCTCGCCGTGGCGGCGATGCGGGGCACGAGAAGTCACGCCGAGGGCTCGGGCGGGCGCGGCTCGATGCGACGAACGCGACAGGGGGCTCACCTCCACGAGTTGATGACGACGAAGAGAAGGCCGACGGCGGCGAGCTTCGAAAGGCGGCGGCGCTCGGGATTCGGTGAGTTGGCGGCTAGGGTTAGGGCTTTGTGCAGGCGGCTAGGGTTCTAGGGGCGCGTGCGGGCGACCGAGGAAGGCTTTTAAAGGGGCAGCGAACTTTGGTTCGCGTGCGGGCGCGGAATCCGGGGAGGAGGTGGCGGCTGTTTCCGTCTCGGACGGAGGTAGGGGAAGACTCCCTGGCAGGTGGGCCCCACCTGCGGGACCCACGCGTCAGCGGCTGCGGGTGGAGTGGAGCTGGGCTGGGGGCCCGGCTGGGCCGCTGCTTGCCCACGCGGGCAGAAGGCGGGGGAGAGGGGGAGGCGCGGGGCGCTGGGCCGAGAGCCGGCCCAGGTGAGGGCTCTCCCTTTTTCTTTTTTTTATTTTTGTAAAACAGAAATTCTCAACTATTTTATCAACCAAAATTCCGAACTATTTTCAAACCAAAATTCAAAAATAAATTTGAATCAATACTTAGGAATTATTTTGGAATTTTATTTGTAGACTATTTTGAAGTCTAAATATATTTTAGTTTAAACACATTTCTAAATTATTTTCCAACTCGAATTTGAATTAGTTTTAAATAGGACTTTTGGAGTTTTATTTTTCCGAAAACCAACACGACCTAAACGCGGCTCTCTATAAATTTTGAAAATTTACTTCTCTCAGACAAACAAAACTAGAGCACAAAGCACACATCAAAACCAAACACCCTTCACTTATCACTTATCTTTATAAAAGTTTTAAAATTTCACATTTTCCTCATTTCATAAAAACAATAATTAAAAAATCTTGTAATATTTTTAAAAAAATTTAAATCCTTATTTAATTTAATGTTTTCTAATAACAATCAAAAATTAAAAATTTTGGAGTGTTATAACATTGGGACAAAAAACTCTATGTATATATGTGTTACGAATTTTGTACATATAAAACTATATATATATAAAGCTTTTTACATATCTATTTAATTTTTGATGTGGCCTATTCATTTTATTATAGGCAAAGCTTAATTATTAAGCTAAGCCTATAATTTTCATTTATATATGCTTAATATGCGTGTAATATAAATATATTATTGTATCAGCAAAAACATGTATTGAAAAACCTATTATTATATATTATATAAAAACAATAAACAGAACCGAAGAAGTGAAAAAAAAAGAAACCCAATACCAACCGGTGTTAAAGGGGGGGCTTTAGCCCCGATTACCCGAACCGGGACTAAAGGGTGGGCCTTTAGTCCCGGAAGGGCAGCACCGGCTCGGGAACTGGGGCAACAGGCCCTTCCCGACCGGTGCTAATGCCCAAACGTGTGGCAGTGCGAGTGCCAACGGCGACACAGTGGAGGATTGAGGTCGTCGACACCAGTGGGGGACGTGGGGTAGCAAGGGTGCGCGTGTGGCTATGGGGCGGTTGGACGGGATTGGGAGGAGCGGACCGGAGGATTGGTGGAAGGGGACGGTGGAGTGCAAACGGTGGGAGGGGGAGGCAGCATCGCCGCGCCGAGGGGAGGAGGATTCATGACTTCTTGGGGAGTCGCGACCTCGCATCACGCGTGTGGGTGCGGCTGGTGGCCGGTGGCCAGTTGGACGCTAGATAGGTAGTTATTAGGGTTTGTGTCTCTTGGGCCACATTGGGCTTCTATGCTATGCTGGGTCAATATTTGTTGGATTTAGTTATCAGGCTTTAGCGACCGATCCTCAAATCTATACCTATTTATAAAAGGAGAAAATTTCAGTCCGTCCCTTTTCCTATCCGCTCGCCCTGTCCGTCTTCCGTCGCCTCCCGATGCCGTCCGCTTTAATCTGGTTACAAAAGCTGGTGTGCGGACGCGAGCCCAGACACTTCGAGAGAGAGGTGGGCCACGTGTGCCAGCTCGGCACGGTCCACGTATACTACATGCGACGTGCGAGTATTTCTGTATTTTTTTATTTTTTTCGTGAAAAGGAGTATCTCTATATCTGGCACACATACAATACTCCATGATGCATGTTTAAACTTATTTGGTGTAATGCTGGAGTTTGATATACGTACTATTCTCGACTGTTTTAGGAGTTGAATGACTAATTTTTGCCCTCGTCGCAAAAAGGAAAAACTATTTTTTGTTGAAGTAAAATTATGAAAAATCACAAAATTTAGTCATCAATCAATTCATTATAAAAAATTTAGCATACCAATGTTTATGTCCAAGTTTTAGCAAGTCACAAGAAACCTCTTATATCTATACCTATTTATAAAGGGTAAACTTTCATTTTGCTCCGCTCGCCCTGTCCGCCTTCCGTCGCCGCCCGATGCCGTCCGCTTCAATCACTTGTGGAGAGGAGAAAAAGAATAGAATCTTTTCTAGACTTTCTATTATGTTACTTTTCTTTTATACTTTAATTTGGCTAAAAATTGATAAATACGTAGTAATTCATAAAAAAATCTAAAAATTACAAAACAAATTTTGTTCAACTCCACATATGCAGTAAACAAAAATATCATAAATTTTAGTATATTTTTTGCTAGAGATGCTTAATTATGCTTTTTAGCGTAAAATTGAAATTGTAGTTATCTTGCTCTAATTATTATCAAAATTTTATGGTAGCCTATTTGATGTGATTCTTGATTTGTGATAAATTAAGTTTTGACACCATTCCTGCATATCTCACTGATTTATTAATTTACCTAGATTTATGCTTGCTAAATAGTTTACAATCAATTTAAGTATGTAAAAATATAAAAAAGATGCTTCCATTACCTTTACATGATGTATTATTATGCCATATGAACACTTCATAAGCTCATGTGTTTATCCATACATTTATCTGATATATCATATTTCATAAGAATTGTAATCTAAATAAAAAATAAAGCTAGCAACAAACTTCTCATGTTTTAATATAATACTAAGGTATATTAAGAGGTAATATGAGAATAAGATAAAGTTTGCCTAGTTTCTATTTTTATTATTAAATAAATATGTCTCCAAGCTATATATTATTGTAAATATTAACTATCTAATACCATAGATGTCATGGTTATCAATAAAATAAATTATAGACTTTAAATTTTCTAGATGTCATGGATATCAATAAAATAAATTATGGACTTTAAATTTTATAAAAAAGGATAAATATAATAAATATGTAACATTATGTTATCACTTTCTATGACCATTTGATGTTTTTCTCTCGTTGCAACGCACGGGCATATTTGCTAGTGATAAATCAAAATAAAAATAGTGATCGATGATCCGTTGCAAAAACAAGAAATAGCAACCAACAATCTGTTACAAACTTTTAGCGACTGATACCCCATTGTTATTTTGGTACTTTTAGTGACTCACCTCTGATGTTATTTTTGGGTTGTGGTGTAGTGTGATTTCCTGTAGCGATATGTCAACTTATGTGTGGAAATTTTGTTCAATTGGCTGATATTCGGTAGGTTGCTAGTGAGTATGCAAAGATAGAGCCTGTTTGGTGTACCCCTACACACGTCATGCCGTAAAGTGCGGTGGACGATTCGTCCGACACACATTTGACAAGCTCGTGGCAACAAAATGAACTGGCTGTGCGTGGCAAAGCGCCGGCGGCGCCAAATCTGCGGCAGCTAACTAAACACGCAAACTTCTGGCTGCGAATCAAATGCACCCTAAGTTTTAGAGTTTTGCTCAGATGATCTTCAGTTCAAAAATTATATGCATCTTAAGGCATATGGTCATATGGATACTTAATTAAAATTAATTTCATTTGGATCTTAACTCGGGCTGGACCTGTTCGTGTCCAACTCAACTCCAGCCGCATCCCACCCCAGACCAAAGTCATTGTAGATCTGGAGTTACCCACTCACGCACATCACTCCCTTCATTTCTCGTGGAACTGGAGAGGTGATGAACATGCACCTTTCTTCATCGGTAAAGATGACTGTAGCCACTTCTTAAACTCACCATCCATTTTAATTACAAAATCTACCCCTCATTTTCTTTCATGTTCATCTCCCACCTAAAATGGGATGCACTGAAATAAAAAAAAAAATCAAGAATGACAAGTATGAACAAATTACGCACTGGTCTTCACTGCTTGTTCCTCATCCTGCTCCCCGTCTCCTCCGGCGTCCTCTCCTTCCTCGCTACAGGTGGTGTATTGGTTGACACCGACAACGACCTGGTCATGGCAGCGGCTGCTGTTCCATCGGCTACCCGGGTATGGTCACGGCGTGGTATGTGCGCGTCGTCTGACTTGTGGACAGCAGACGATGCTGGTTCTTCATCTTTGGTTCTCGCCGCGAGCTGGGAGATGACGCCGACGGAGGCCCGATCTCCGGCGCCCCCGTCAGCAGCATTGCTGCCGCCAGCTGCGGCACCGATGGTCCTCTCCTGCTCGACGAAGAGAAGCTGCACAATGGTCCGCAGTGGCAACCGGTCGTTGGCTATCGCCTGCGCCCGCACGTCCGGCGACATCTTCCGGCAGTCGATCAGGCGGCACAGACGCTTCTTGTCCGCCTTGCTCAGCTCCGGGTGCTCCTGCACGCCGTACGCACGTCGCAATATATTGACAACCTCAAATCCGGCATAGAAGTTTACACATACATGTTTCTTTGAGCTTTATTTCTGACCTTGAGATAGATATCGATGGCGTAGTAGAGGCCGTCGTGGTCACTGCGGGCGATGTCCGGCAAGCATTCGACGAGGTGAACGAACTTGCCGACAGGGAAGTCGCGGTCCAGCGCGATGGTCTGCAGGTACTCGTCGAAGATCCTGGCGACCTTCGTCATGGTGGCACTCATCCGGCGGCGCTCCTCGGCCGCAGCGGGCCGCTGGAACTGCGCCAGGAAGTGCTCCAACACAGCCTCCAACGCGCCGACGTCGTACGTCTCCGGGTCCGACGGCAGCGGGATGAGCAGGTCCGCCGCCCTAGCCTCGTTGAGCTGGGAGGCGGCCTGCCGGATCAGCTGCGCGCGCGTGGACGACGACGCGCTGACGTAGTTGGCCACACGCAGCAGCCTAAGCAGGAAGCGGCCGGTCACCGACCCCGTTTCGCTCGGGATCATCGTGACGATGGACTCGACCACGCGCCGCTGCTTCGCCACCAGCGTCTCCTCGGCGGCAGCCGAGGTCTGCGGTGCTTGGTGTAGGACGCCGCTGCTGCCAACGTGAAGCGGGTCGACGAGGTGCTTGCACGCGTAGACGTGCAGCGCCTCGCCGATGAGCGGCGGCGGGAGCTGGCTCGACGCGCGCACGGTGCAGATGACGGAGCGGAAGACCTCGATGTCCAGCTCGGAGATGTCCTCCGTCCACCAGTCCTTGGGGACTGACTGGTGGGGCTTCCTCGTGTTGTACCCTGGCCTAGTGTACGTGTAGGACCACGTGACCTTAGACGGCGGCATGAGGATCTTCTCCACAACGGAGTCGATGCAGGGCTGCACAATGCGGCTCTCGCTCCAGCCGGAGATCTGCCACGCCGCCTGCAGCGCGGCGACCGTGTCCTTCCACCCCAGCAGGACGCAGGAGTCGAAGAAGGTCTGGAGCTTGGCCACCAGGTTGCCCTTGGCGACAACCTCCGTCATCCGGAGGAACCGCGCCGCCAGCATCGCGGACACCATGTTCCCGGCGCTGATGCTGATAGAGATGCCGTAGCAGAACTTGGCGCACAGCTCGAAGGCCTCCTCGCCGCCAGGGATGTCGTGTAGCGCCACGGGCACCGGCTCCTCGTCGCCGTCGTCGGTGTCGGAGCAGAGGCGCTGCAGGAGGCCGCACTTGAGGAGCAGGGGGAACTACAGGTAAACAACACCTGAAATCAAGAGGCTCATTGGAAAAGGAAAGGGGCCAGCCCAATCCACAACATACAATTCGCTTCTTTCTTTGTGTCACCACTCCACAACACCCTGATTCATAAATCGTGAACTCAAGTTATCTGATACCCAGTTCAAGCCTTCAAGGTACTGGAAATCGCAAAATGAACCAGAACTTGTGAGAGTTTTGTTGATTCTTTATTAATAATACGACCAAAACCAGCAATATGGGGCATGGGCCTGCTCTTGGTTCATAAAAACAGAGTGTGCTTCAGAACCTTATCAACCCTTGAAACTAGCCTACTAGAAGCAGATCATAGATTTCACCACTTGATGACTTGACGAATTGCCAATAAACTACCCACTTCTGTGGCATACACGAGACAACCTAGTGAAGAACTGGACAATCTATTCCGACTAGGTGTGCCTGTTATTATTCAGAAAGAAGCTTTTGAAGCGTGTATCTGAACAAGCGCGAGATGGCTATTCTTTATGCCATTGCGGCCGGTTCAGCGAGTGAACTATGACAATCTTGCCAAAGCAGATCCTCAGGCCTATGAACCAAGAAAAAATCGTTCCTCATTAAGCATTTTATTAGCTACCAGTATAAACAATGATAGAATTACTTTGATGCCATCATTAGACTTTGATCTGCGCTAATCATTGCAAGCGGCGACTCAGTAAAGGTGCCTCAGTTCATAGCACGACTAGATCCGTGACAATGCCTATGGAATGAAAGTGGCAACATGTGAAGCAATGAAGAGAAAGATGGATCAAGTTCATGGAAGGCCTTAATTTTTTGGAGTTTTTGAAAAAGGTAGTGAGGCCAATGAAATCTTTTAGCATTTACAAGTGGTTGCAGGCTTGCAGCTGCAGTTGATTGACAGGAATATGTTTTCTCAATCAACTTTGTGCTTTCAGTGTAGAGCAGATCCTTTCAGGGCAGATGTTCCTTGCATTGCATCAGATTGATACGGGTATTTCAGTTGACTTGCATGTTCCTAGAAACTACTTTTGGGTCACTGAAACGAAGACAAATATATATCTGTCTCAAAACTTCGAAAAGAAACGATGAACTATTTGATCAGCACTCGTCGAAAAAAATGTACGGGAGTGTTTCATAAGAGGAGAGGATGATCACCTTTTTTTGCATATAAATAGGAAAAAATCCGTACCTTGTGTAGCTGATACTTGGTGTTGTTGACATGGATAATGAGATCGGCGGGTATGTCTGAGACTACTGACCTGACAACGCATAACAATTCAGAACTGTTTAGTAACTGTAACAATTTTTAGAAAAGCATTTGATTTGACGTGGAAAAAATTTGATAACTTTCTTATAAAATGCAACATCCTACATGACAGTTACCTGACTGCTTCTTCGGTATGGAATGTATCAGGTTTTGTACCAAGCTTCATGTACTTCATTGTGATATATTGTTCACCTAGTCCTGGTAATAACATAAGATCACTTAATCCACTGCCAGGTGTAGCTGAATTACTAGTCCAGGTCAACATAATTAAACTAAGAGGAGCATCAAAATTAGTTGAACAGTCGGTTTCCTTCATTTTCACGGAAAAAACAGAGATTTTTTAAAGACCACGCCCTGCGTGTATTTCATTAACAAGGACCAGAGTTTAGAAGAACAACAGGTTACACGGTAACCACAAACGGAAAACAAAAAACCAACAAACCAGAGCCATGCTAAGACAACACACAGCCAAGGTTAGGCAGTAGCCAAGGCGGCTAGCCGGGAGAATACACAGCGGGAGATTGCACAGCGGGAAAAAACAGAGATGACACCATGTTGATTGTTTCCTTTCATAATAAAAAAGAAACACTCGCAAAAAAAGATATCTTGTTGCAAGGATTTGCAGCAAAAAGCTCAGCAGTCAGTCACTGAATATATCCAGAACACTGGCAAGAACACAGCAGCTGGACTCGCAATCAGTGCACATAAAAATCTTAAATCATCCAAGACTTCACACTAATTCATTTGATTGGGAAATTCTTAGATCCTGCTACAAAATAAACATGAAAAACGTGATAAAAACACAAGTACAAAAATGGCAGTAAATTGTTCAAAACTTCCAAAACTCAAGAAAAGCTTTCTTGCAGCAAAACAGATGTGCTGTATGATGGTAAAGTGGATCCATACCTTATGAATTGAAAAGAAAAACTCTGAAATCTTAAGATCTGTGCCAGCTAAAAAGCTGGACCTGAAGCCCATGGAAAATGTGAGATGACAGGGGTGTGGCCCTTCTCATGTGGAGAAAAAGCGCAATCGGCCACTTCCAATATATATACACTCTAGGAAGAGAGGAGCTTTCAGGACCACATTTCCCATTGTGTGTGTGTGCCGTGCTCTTTCTTGATAACTAGCTTTGGCTGAGCCCCATAGCCCATCCTACCTCTCTCCGTGCTTTCGTCTTCGTAATATCTTGGCGAAAGAGGGTATATTATTGAGATGTTTCTTGCATGCACTTGTTTGTTTGGAGTTTATGGAAGCATGACTACACAGCTAGAGAGTCACACATGTACATGATGGCGTATTAAGGGTCTTGTGGATTGATTAGGCTGACTCACCTTTTGTTGATAGTGTAGTGCTGATGTGACCTGTGTGCAGACCACACAACACACACACACTCGTAATCCAATACAGAGACAGGTTGCTGGCCACATTAGTGACAAAGTTGTGAGTGGCAGATCAAGCCTCATTAGAGGCAGATTTTTAAGGAAGCAAAAAAATCCAGGATAAGGTAATTTAGATTTTCTTCAAGTGGTAGACGCTATGTACTACCTGGTTGATAGTGAAAATAAAAAAAATATCCATCCATGAGTTTTGGGAGGAAAAGAAAAATCCAGAAGGGCAAGATTTCTAGGAGCTGGAATCCCCTGAAATCTAGTGGTCAGTTTTGTGCTTGTGCACCTAGCAACTAGCATCTTCCCACCAGTGCCCAAAGCATCAAGGCATTAGGGAAGACATATGGGACCTCCATGCAACTCATGTCCCTGGAAGCCTCAGCATGCACCAAACTCCAGCATGTAGCATAAACATGTATAGAGAGAGAGAGAGAGAGAGAGAGAGAGAGAGAGAGAGGGGGGGGGGAGAGATTGAAAGGCAGGAGGACAAACAGTGGTGATGGCACTAATACCCTGTGCTGCTTTCAGATGTAACAGTGCAAGCTAGTAGCTCACCTCAAGCAGGCCTCACCCCACAAGGCTCCACCAGACATGCAGCACTGGTTGCTTGCTGCTCCACTCTCCTTTCTGCTTATTACTCTTTTTTCTGAACAAGATGTTGGCAACTTGGCATGACCCCAGTGTCTATTTATGCATGCAGGCTTGCCATGAGCAGTTTGAGCTTGGACATACGAACAATGGATGAATTTGTTCGGTTTGCTTTCAAGTATACCAACAGTAGTCTCAAGTTTCGCGGAGATTGCGACGCGCGCCTTTCGGTTTCTTCGAAATACTGAATGAGCCCCTTAACTAGAGGGATGTGGACTGAATGTCTGAAATGAACATCAAGCGCAGGTAGCATCACGGATTGCATGCCAGGTTCATTGCAACTGAAAGGGGGGTTGGTGTGGGCAGGGAGAGAATTCCATGCATATCATGATGGAAAGTATTGGACCATGCGCGACACAGGGATTTAATGTTTGCATGATGCAGCTGGTGCCATGGCAAAATTGGTACAGGTAGTATTCAATGAATCAACAGCTAATTCTTTTTTGGAAAATTCTTGAAAGATGGATAGAAAATGCAAAATAATTTATATATATGAACGTACGCGTGTCGACTGTGGCAATTAAAGAGCATTACTTTTCTAGCATGGGAGAAGTGCACTCCGTTGACGTTTTTTATACCTCAAATAAAAAATTGAATAACCCCTGCATGTGCATATTAAAGTTGGCTGCAGCCAGCGATTCAAGAACCACCAAGGTCATACCAAACATTAATTTGTTTCGCGAAATTAAAATTGCTGAGAAACTAAAAACCATCTTGCTATGTACTTAGATAAGTGTATAGCAAAACTTGGCGATCAGTGTGATCATGGTGTCGTTGCAAGGCTAATCATCCTCACAAACTCGCCACCTGGATCTAGAGCTCTGTGATGATCGAGAAGCAGGCGTTTATGGAAGCAAAATGACAGTTCTCGGGGAGAGAGAGAGAGAGAGAGAGAGAGAGAGAGAGAGAGAGAGAGAGAGAGAGAGAGAGAGAGAGAGAGAGAGAGCGCTTACCTCAATTAGGATTCGCGCATGCTGCACCTTACAGGGGTCTGCTTGGAGGCTCTCTTTTTGATTGTGTGTTTGTGTTGAGAGAGAGAGAGAGAGGTTGGTCCTGCAGTATGAGGATCGGAGTGTAGAGACGGTGGGTTTAGGCCTCTACGAGCTGACGAAGTTATATGGACGGAGGCCACAAAAAGCGAAAGATGCTGGCAATCGAGAGATATTTCCCTCCGTCAAAATGTCTCCCTCCCTCGCTCTCACATGCATGTTCTAGTTCTACACACAAGGCCTTGTTTAGTTGGTAAATTTTCTTTTTGGTACCGTAGCACTAACTACGCTTAAAAGATTTGTCCTACAAATTATAGATAAACTGTGTAATTAATTTTTATTTATATTTATATTTAATACTCGATGCATATGTCAAAAAATTCGATGTGACAGAAAATCATGAAATTTTTTTTGAGAACTAAATAAGGCCTAAGATTCCACTTCTTGTTGGGTGAAATGTATCATGAGGGAGAGAGAAAGGCCAGGATCTTCATGGCCCCACAAGTCGGCGGAGGAAGCTTCAGTTAGATCGATCTCTCAATAGCTAGGCCAGGAAATAAAGCAGCATGATTATATTAGTCAAGGAAGAAAACCATGTTGGTTTATTTCTCATTCTTCTGTATATATTAGATGCAAAATGGTTTAATTTATCTCTTAGTAGAAAAGTTGCTGTTTAACGGCCTCAATTAAATCTAGTTGTACCATTTCAATCGTAAAATAACTTTCAAAAGTACACATCCATTCGATTGCCCCTCGATTACAGATGTTCTTTATTAATTAATTGCAATGGGATGGATTAGTCGTCCTTTTTGCTAAAGTAACGTAGTTGTACAGAGAGCTACTGTACATAATTTTCATGTACGTATTTCCACCAGCAGATCATTAAAGCATTTCGTCTATCACGCACCTCTCCACATGTCAATTGTTCAAGTACGAGTAAAATATATTCTTTTACTTAAAACATTAACTTTCAGAGGACCTACTCTGAGGGTCAGTTTAATTCGCACCTGGAAAGTTTTTTTGGTACTGTAGCTGATGGGATTGCGGATCCTCTCGAAGTTGCTCTTGCTTGATTATATCAATATATAGTTTATTGATATTTATATCCTTTTTACTCCACCTATTTTGCTAAATAAGTTATCTGAGACCAATATAAATTGTAAATACAAAGATAACTGAACTTATAAAGGTAACTGAGCTAATAAAGATAACTGGGTTGGCACTACTATAGAATGAGGCAATGGTCGATGCCCAAAATCGCCAAAAACCTCGGTATTTTTGCGGCCCGGGCTAAAGGCCCCTTTAGCACCGGTTTGTAACACGGGCCGGTGCTAAAGGGTCCTGCCCAACGGCTACTGACAGGTGCTGTCGCGGCAGGGACCCTTTAGCACCGGTGTTACCAACCGGTGCTAAAGGGTCCCCTTTAGCACCGGTCAGTGCCATGGGCCGAGGCAAATCCTTTAGCACCGGTTCGTGGCACCAAACGGTGCTAAAGGTGACCCTTTAGCACCGGTTTGTGCCCTGAACCGGTGCTAATGGTCCGGTTTATAGGCCGCGGCTACCTCCTCCCCTCTGCTTGGAGATCATTCGAAACCAAGAGCACCATTGTTGTTCTTAGAGCTTCCATTTTGTTGTTCTTGCTTGTTCTTCCTTTGTTCTTCATCTCCGACGCCCATCGTTGATCTTCTTTGACTCCGTCATCGTCTCTTCGTGCTTGGAGGTGACTAACTTCATCCTTTCTTGTCTTTCTCATGTTATTTTTAGCTTGTGATTTTCCCATTATTTTTAGCTCAAATCCACTTTGTTATTTTGAATCATTCACTTGAATTAGTATTCATATATATATATCATATCTTATGGTTGACCTAGTATTATGTAGTTTGCAAGAATGAATTATAGTATCTTTTAATGATCTTAGAAAGTAGGATAGTTCAAATTAATTGGTTTGTAAATATCACTTGATAAATTTTTATTACTACATAATGTCCATTGTATAATTTAGAAAATTTATTGAAGTAACTAGACAAATAAAGGATATTATTAGGTTCTTCTTTAATCATACATGTTTACTAGTAAATGTGGAATTTATAATTGTTTAAAAATTGAGTATGGATAGTAGATGGCAACCGTGACCGGGTCTTCAGTCTCTCAACGAGTTTAAAAGTGATACCGGCCGGAACTCCCTCTCATTACTTGTGGCAAGTGTGGGCAGAAGATTGTGATGGAGTACAAAGTGTCGAAAGAGGGAGTAAATAAGGGTCATATATTCTACAAGTGTCCGGATAGTAATGTGAGTTATTTCTAGACATTTGCTTATATATGTGCTTATTTTTTTAATGATATTAATTAAACTTTTAATTCTCTCTTTTAATTTCAGTGGGACGGTACCGGCGGATGTACAGGTTGGTACTGGGAGGAAGAATACATTCAACACATCAAGAAATCTTTTGCACAGGCGGTTGAGGCTGAAGGTGATGAGGCGGTGATCCGGCGAAAGAAGTTTAATGATGTTGATCAAGCGAATGATCTATCTATTATAGTTGGGATCGGATGCGAACTAATTATATTGCTTAAGTACATTTTAGTTTTGGTTTTTTAGTGCTAGTTGCGATTGTATTTGTTGTAGCCAAGCTTGCTTGAATTAAGCAACTATGTGTGTTAGACATGTTGTGCAATAAGATGAGAAACTATATGTGCATGGTTTTCATAATATATATGTTATATTTTATGTAGATGGTAACACGTAATTGGATGTATAATGCCAATCGGCTTTCCGAAGAGTTCATTAATGGCGTGCACTATTTCTTAAGTGTGGCCGAGACAAACAAGAGAGACGGTTTCATATGTTGTCCATGTGTTGTGTGCAAGAATTTAACGGAATATTCTAACTCAAGAACTCTTCATTCGCACTCATTAAAGTCTGGTTTCGTACCAAACTATATTCGTTGGACCAAGCATGGAGAAGCGGGATTATAATGGATGAAGGTGAAGAAGAAGAAGAAGAAGAAGAATTGGACCACGCCAACATTATTGCTCAGTACGGTGGCTTCAATGATGTTGCAATGGGTGGAGATAATGAAGAAGAGGTAGCAGCAGAAGATGATCGGGGCGACGATGCTTTTGGTTATGACATCTGTTATGCACAAAGAGAATGTGAAAGTGAGAAAGAGAAAGCCAAATTCGAGCGCATGCTAGAGGACCACAAGAAATCGCTATAACCCACCGCTGAAGAGGGGCAAAAAAAGCTAGGTACCACACTGGAATTGCTGTAATAGAAGGCAAAGAATGATACATGTGACAAGGCATTTGGGCAGTTATTGAAGATCATAAAAAAGATGCTTCCGAAAGGCAACGAATTGCCCACCACTACGTATGAAGCAAAACAGGTTGTCTGCCCTTTGGGATTAGAAATCTAGAAGATACACGCATGTCCTAATGACTGCATCCTCTACCGTGGGGAGGAATACAAGAATTTGGATGCATGTCCAATATGTAAGGCATCACGGTATAAGATCAGGTGAGATGATCCTGGCGATGTTGAGGGTGAAGAACGTCTTTGGAAGAAAATTCCTGCCAAGGTTATGTGGTATGCTCCTATAATACCACAATTAAAATGTCTGTTCAGAAACAAGGACAATGCAAAGTTGTTGCGGTGACATAAAGAAGACCATAAGATAGACAATATGCTGAGACACCCTGTCGATGGATCCCAGTGGAGAGTGATAGACAGAGAATTCCTAGATTTTGTAGATGATGCTAGAAACTTGTGGTTCGCCTTAAGTACAGATGGTATGAATCCTTTTGGGGAGCAGAGCAGTAGTCGCAGCACTTGGCCAGTTACTCTATGTATCTACAACCTTCATCCATGGCTATGCATGAAGCATAAGTTTATTATGATGTCGGTGGTTATCCAAGGACCGAAGCAACCTGGCAACGACATCGATGTCTACCTAAGGCCATTAGTTGAGGAACTTCAACTTTTATGGAGCAAACTAGGGGTTCACGTGTGGGATGAGTACAAACAAGAGCACTTTCACATGCGAGCATTGCTGTTTGTAACAATCAATGATTGGCTAGCTCTGAGTAATCTTTCAGGCACACCTCCTAGTTCATCTGATTAAAGAGATTTGTATTCTCGGTCCTGTGTTCCTACACAACATGTTCCCCTTCGAGAGATGCATGTGTGTCCTAAAAAAATATGTCCATAGTCGTTCCCGGTCAGAAGGAAGCATTGCCAAGGGCTACGGAACAGAGGAGGTCATAGAGTTCTATGTTGACTTTATTCTAGACCTTGACCCAATTGGCATTCCTGAATCTCGACACGAGAGCAGACTCAGCGGAAAGGGAACACTTGGGAAGAAAACATATATTGGTACAGGAGACGATTACTTCAATAAAGCACACTACACAGTTCTCCAAAACTCCTTATTGGTGGAACCATATGTTGAGGTACACAAAGATTTCCTAAGGTCCCAGTGGCCCGAGAAGAATGAAGCTTGGATAATACGTCAGCATATGGAAACTTTTGGCGATTGGTTGCGCAAAAAATGTCAGGGTGATGAAAACATTGATGAGCAGCTATAACACTCCAGAATTTTTTTTAATTTTTTGGATTGTTATTAGAAAACACTAAATCAAATAAGAATTTAAAATTTTTCTAAAATATTCCAAGATTTATTTAATTATTGGATTCAAAAAGAGAGAAAAATGTGGAATTTTAAAATTATTTATAAGTGATGAGTGTTTTATTTAATGTTGTGTGCTTTGTGCCCTAGCTTTGTTTAGCTTCTATGTGAAAAAAAAAGAATTTCAAAATTTCTAGCGAGCACGCGTTTAGGTCCTTTTGGTTTTGGAAAAATAAAATTCTAAAAGTCCTATTCAAAAACTAAATTCGTTTTGAGTTGAAAAATGATTTAAAAATATGATCTTAGGAAAATGTGCTTTGTTTTCAAAAGCAGTAGAGAAAACAATTCTTAAAATAACCCAAATTAATAAATCAAATTTTGGTTTATAAAGGTGTTGAAAAATTTGGTTTAAACCCTTTTGAATATAAGAAAAAAAAAGAGAAAGGAATAGGGCAAGCGCCCTGGGCCGGCCTCCCCCCCTCCGCGCCTCTCGGCCCAGCTGCGCAGTCCGCGGCCTAGCAGCCTACCCCGGCCCAGCTCGCCCCGCACGCCCCCTCCTGCACCCGCCTTCACCCGCTGACCGGTGGGCCCCACGAGTGGGACCCACCTGTCATCCCCAACCTCCGGCCGAAACGGATTCGGCGCAACGGCCGGCTCCGACTTCCGTGCCGCGCGCGGATCGAGGATCCCCGGTCCGTCCCCGCCTATTTAAAGGCCGCCGCATTCGTCCGCGCCCCCCCTAAACCCGAGCTGCAATTCCGAGCCGCAGAGACGCCTACGAAGCTCGCAGCGCCGCCGCCGAAGTTGCCGAGCTCCATTGCCGCCGTCGGCTTCTCGCTCCGCCACCTCTCTCGCCGAGGTAAGACACGCCCGAGTTTCGCCTCCTCGCGACGAACACGTAGACGGCCTCAACACGCTCCCTCTCCCCCTCCTTCCTCTTGTCCACGCTCGCCGGAGACCGCCGTCGCCGCCGCCGCGCGAGCAACGCACACCGGCCTCGCCCAGCCGCTGCTGCCTTGCGCATCGCGCTCGCCGCGCCGTCCGCATCTCGCCCGTGCTCTTCGCGCGCCTCCCCGCGCCGCATAGCGCCGCCACGGCGAGCCGCCGGAGCGCCGGCAATGGCGCCACCGCACAGCGCCGCGCCGCCCGGCCGCCTCGCCCCGCCCCGCGTGCGGTCCATCGTGGACCGCGGCCTGCTGCCCCGCGCGGCCGGTCCACCATGGACCCGGCCCACGCCGCACGGTGGACTCTGTCCACCGCCCCACGCCCCCCCCAGTCCACAGCACAGCGCCATGGACCGGGCCAACCGCCCGCCGCCACGTGGCCAGGCCGGCCACGGCCCCCGCGCGCCCCTGCAGTTTTGCAGAAAAGCCCCACCCTTTATAGAAAATTAATCCGCCATCCTATGCAGTTCAAAATGAATTAGATATATACCCCTGCTTTTACAGTTTAGCCCCTGCATCCGTTGGTTTTTATAGTTTTAATCAAAAATGCTTTTTAATTCAGTTTTAATTAGTTTTAAAATGCGAAAATAGTTCTACTTTATCACAGTTTTGCCACTGACCTAGTTTTGACCATAGAATCTGCGTTTTAACTCCGATCGAGCCCGTTCTTGTCGCGTTAGTTTCGTATCGACGTAAACTACGCTTTAGCAGTAATAGTTATCTCGTTTGACCATTTAGGTTTTCACCATAAATATAAAATGATTAATGTCTTATTAAATGCCTTTCTTATCTATGCAAGTAATTTAAGTTTATAACTTTAGTTTTTCTTAAACAAATATTAATATGTTTAATGTCAATGTGTTTTGTCTTTTCTAGTGTGACTTACTTAGTCTAATCTCTTTTCATAAATGCTTTGTATAAGTTATGTCACCAATTATATGTTTTCTAAGCTATAAAAGATAAAGTGACTT
Organism: Sorghum bicolor; assembly: GCF_000003195.3. NCBI lineage: Eukaryota > Viridiplantae > Streptophyta > Magnoliopsida > Poales > Poaceae > Sorghum > Sorghum bicolor. The sequence goes on from NC_012871.2 coordinate 27,849,322, forward strand.
CAATGGTATATATATAATTGTTTATAATTAGAATATGACTAACATTTAGTCCTAACCTTTATATTTCTTTATAATTTGGTCAACTCAACTTTCAGATATTTATTTGAATAATCCATCACCCGTTTTCTTAAAATACGACCAGTGTCTAGTAGTCTTCTCCGTTACACTTCGATCCTCGATAGTCATGTCTATTTAACTATAGCTCCGTTCTCAATCGTTCTTGCGTTGTCACAATCGTAGCAATAAGCCGTGTCGTTTAGTGCGCTCTTTCTAAGCTTTTATTTTGATTGATGCTTGTTCTTAGTCGTGATTGTTTGTTTGTTTGTTTGTGTTGCTTGTTTGCTACGAGTAGAAGAAGCGTGGTTCGTCAGCAGTGAAGACCAGGAGCTAAGGACCGACAGTCGAAGCAGAAGTTGGAGATCAGAAGAAAGAAGTCAAAGAATTCTGAGCAGATATACACTGGAAATTAAGGCAAGTGCAGACACCGTTTGATCATTTTGAACCTACTCATTAATGTCATTTACTTTACATGCATGTGTCCAATGAATGCAAACCCTAAGGACATGACTAGCTTTACTTACCATTCCTTGTTCACCTAGGGTTATGTATATGGGTAGTCTAGGCTATACTAGGTTTGCTTAGATGCTCTACTCATCTTATACACATGCTTAAACAAGAATTACTCTCTACTTAACTTGATGCTTAAACTCTGCTGAACCTTTGGTCACTACGGTGATGGCGATGTTGGATGCTTACGAGCATCGTGATGATGGTGGTGACAGGGGGAGCGGGTACCGTTGGTGGTCCGGTTTGCCGGGCGTACCCGTCTCTGCTCTCCGTAAGGACTTAGTTTGGGAGCGGCCCCCTGGGACTTACAGTACAGCTCCAAGCTATATGGCTCTGGCTTGACTAATGTTGACGGTCCTTAATGCTCATATTTAACCATCAATTAATCATAGAAAAGGATCCAAATGCAACCAACACCTAGACTTAGGGTTTTATCTGACAGAATTCCACAAGTTTTGGTGTTTGTCTATTTCTGCAGGGGGTTATCAGGAAATATGGAAGAAAGGCCCACACGTCGGGTTTACATAGAGATATTAACGTGCCACGCAATTTTCTATCATCTAGAAGACTCCAGAAGCCACGGGACTGAAGCGGAAGTCGAGAGGCCTCAGGGACAGGGCGCCCGCCCTAGTCCTGAGGGCGCCCGCCCACCTTCTTTCCACCAATCAGGGTGAAGTTCGAGGATCATGCTCCACCGACCTAATACTTCAAGGAAAACCACACGATCAATGTCGGTTTGATCCGACGGCCCAGATTCACTTGAAGGGACTATAAAACCAGACCCCCCTGGCCCCTGGAGATCATACCTCTTCTACAGAATCAAAGCTAGGGTTTCAATTCTTCATCCAAGTAGAGAGGATCCCTCTAGTTCTTCTAGTTCTACCTCTAGTTCATCTAGATCTAGTTCTAGTTCATCTAGTTCTAGTTCTAGTTCCTCTAGTTCTAGTTCTAGTTAGTTCTAGTTGTAATCTAGAAAATAGGGAGAGAGAAGAGGAGAGCGGAGGAGGAGCCGGATCTGTCGGATCTTCCTCAACATTGTACTTTTGCAGCAACTGGTTCGTTCTTCATCGTTCTCCAGGTTCTTCAATTCATAACTCCTGAGTTCTCTAATTACTTTTATTTACATTCAAGTTATTTATTGGATTCCCATTTGCATCAAGTGCTCTAGTCTTTATAACGCTAGAGTAGTAATTAATAGATTAGACGTGGTGTTTAGTCTTGCGATTACCTGGAATTGCACCCAATCCTACGGATTGTTGTGGTAGCCCTAGGGTAGTGACAGCCCTAACGGTCGACGTATTCCACCACGTTCGGATCGGTGTTTGTAGGACCGTAGTCAGACCTTCCTAGCCCCCTTCTCATCTCTTTCTGTGGTTAGTGCTCTGATGTACCGATATAGATAATCTTGAAGTAATTCTTGATTCTTAGATCAACTAGAGAACTCTCAGGAAACTACCTCTCTTCCCACCAAAAATAATTATATAGTTATCCTTGGGCGATCTTGGATCTTAATTAGTACACTCATATTCTCTGTGGAAAATCGATACTCTGGAATACTCCCGGGTGAAAGCTACATCGGTATCCGTGCGCTTGCGGATTTTTCTGTTTGCGTTTAAAATACCCAACAAGCTTTCTGGCGCCGTTGCCGGGGAATGGTAGCTGTGCTAGTTTCGAACCAAGTCGTCCGTGTATCCTTTTTCTTTTCTTTTTTTACCACACTCACCTTATCACTTTCACCATACCACATGGATTTCACTCTAAGCATTAATGAGCATGGAATTTATTTCATAGCCACTTCATTTACTCTATGCTCACATGCAACATCTTCACAATCCATTGGTCTCTCCAACATCACCACATTCGAGATCTCCAACCCCCACTTCCTTTCTATTTATAAAAACTTTAAAAGGGCGGTTGTCGATGCATATGTCTATAATAAATTTTGCAGATCTCGTTGAGTTGATCTTGATATAGGTCAGCGTTGGAGGGGAAACCACTTCGCCGACATAAACTGATGGTTTCCCAAAGGACAAGCTTAGTGTCCTAAAACAAGCACTGATAAGATCGTAACATGAGCTTTTAATTATTTGCAACATTACCTTGTGAATTGAGCATATAAGGATAATTGTAAAAATTCCTTCGAGTATTCTTGTCACTAACCTTTCCAGGATTGGAGCAAGAAGATCGGATGAATGACAAGCACAAGGTATGTACAACCAATCATCATACAACATTGAATTAAATTAATCCAAACTTGAATTTTGCAAAATTCAAGCTTGGGGAGTACTTTATATTAAAACATCCTTTACCGTGTTGCTATGTTGGTTGTCCCTACCTTTGAGACATGCTCAATTTGTTAAATAGTAATCACACTACTTCATCTCCACTTGAGTAGATCTCTATAAAAGCCATCACGCTACCTTTGTTTATCCTAGTAAGTGTTAGTTTGGAAGTACTGTACATACTTCTATTGGTTTTTAAATTAAGCATGGTGCTTAGGTTAAACAGCCTTCCTTAATCTAATTAGACATGGAGTCTAGTTTGGTTATTGAACTAAAAACTGCTTGTGTAGACATTGGTATATTTTGTTGGACTAACTCCTGCAGGAAAAACTTTCAATATCGACCTAGGAAGTCCTGAGATAAACTCACATTGGAGACAAAGAGAGATACACATGAAGTTTAACAATTTACACAAGGAAGACATAGCTCACAAGAGATGATCCATGGAGGGTGCCACAAACACAATGCACAACCGCTGAGAGAGGAAAGCTTCCACAGGTGATACTGTACCATCACTCTTCAAGTAAGGTAACATCTTAAGGTACTTGACTATCACTTTATAAGCTTCTCCTTGGTTCTGGCGTTCACAAGAATAAAAGAGACAAACATGTATGATCTACAACTCTAGATTAACCAACCTAATCGATTCAACATATTTAGTCCTTCCACCTTTGTGATTCCACACTCCTAATCATATAAGCTAAAATGTTGCACACTCAATCTTTGGAAGATATAAACAAAATATATATATAAATAGATTATCTTTCCATAAGGTTGAACAATCTAATCTGACAAATGTTAAATACTACACTCATGATTTTATTATCCATCAACTTTGTCTTGCTCACTATGCTTGAAGTTAGAGAAGAACAAATACACTTTTGGTTCTGTTGGTGTTTTCCACCAACAGGGCCCATGCACTTGATCTCTGCCTTGTCTCTATGAGCAGGTACACTTCGAGCAAAATATGAAGGACTTTTATAACTCCCAGACTCCACCAAGTGAAGAACCTAGATCTACGAGCACAAACACACTGGAGATACTGGACACTCAGAGATACAATCCAGGACGTCTCGTCATCCCGATCTCCATCGACATGGTGGACTTCCTAGAAGCACTCTGCAACTTTGGCTCCAGCGTCAACATTATGCTCCGGGTACTCCATGAAAAATTCTTTACACATCCTTTATTAGAGACAGCCATGTGTTTGCAGCTTGCAGATCATACGCTAAGTTTCCCAAAGGGAATATTGAAGAACCTCTACGTCCGAGTTGGTACCTTATACGCTCCAGCAGACTTCGTGGTGATAGAGACTGATACTGCTGAGAGGGCACCCATCATCCTAGGGAGGCCATTTCATCTACACTAGTGCTGCCAAGATCAGTTTCTACATCAAGGGGAAGAAGGAGACGTTTTCCTTCAAGAAACAAGACTACACAAATCCCAGAGCAATCCCGACATGAACCAAGGAAGAGGACCAACAGGAGGAACAAGAACAAGCAAATGTGTACCGAGTCAGCTAAGATGGTCACTGCAGCTCAAGGAGGTCAAGATCATCAACTCAAGTCACCTTTCTTGATCAAGAAGGACGACCCTGGTGTTCCAAGCATCGAGTGCACAATCAATGGATATTCTTTTCAGAAGACACTCTACGACACCGGATCTAACGTCAACATAATGGCCGCAGTCACTTATCAGCTCCTGCATGGAACCATGTCCCTACAACCAACATACATTCAGCTCCAGATGATTTTAAGGTTATTGACATGGGAGAAGACAAGTACGATCCACCCATCATCCTTGGAAGACCGTTCCTCAGCACCGTTAAAGCAATCATCCACATTGAAACCGAAGAAGTCCACATGCACTTCCCCTCAGAGAAGGTACGCCACTGTTTTACTGACCCTAACTATATAGTTGAAGACTCTAAGCAGGTCAGGACAAGAAGACGACGACGCAACCGCAACCAGAGGAGGCAAATCATCAAGGACGGATGGGTAGACTATGAAGGAGAAGTTGTAAGGTCTGAAGACATAAAGCTTGAACAGAACTGTCCTGAGGAGACCGTAGCACCGAGTCAGGTGTGGAGAGAGAAGATAGTTATACACGAAGACCAGGCACCGCCGGAACCACCGACTACGCCATCCACCGAATCCCAGGACGATTGAGAAAACAGAGAGTCTCGTCCGGAGGACTTAAAAACACCGAACGCCTTGCCAAGAGGTAAACTTGGTAGTTATCCTTTTCCTTTCAATTATTTAAAATAGTTTGCTTAGATAATCAGGTTCATATCATCTTAAAAAGAAAATAAAAATGTTAAAAATATTAAGCCCCATGTGAGTATGCTCATGGCATAAAACCCATAAGTACATTCACTGTGGTGGCATAAAAATAAATTATATATATTCCTGTCCTATAAAAATGAAAATATAAAAATAAATTTATGATCCTACTAAAGAGAGTAACATTTATTGAGGAGGCTCAACATGATAAAGGCTAGATATTTATGCTAACACTTAACTAGTTCCACAAAGCTTTGTTGTCTATTTAGCTCCACAGAATTAAAGGATCAAAGAAGACTAGTAGACGGAGGACATCCTAATCAATGTCAGGGTGCTGCCGACATTCAAATACACCTCCGCCACCTGCTACATCAAAAGGAATTACGTCAAAATCCAGCTTGGGGGAGAGCACCTCCATTTATCCAGCTAAGTATTCTACTCACGTTTATATTTTACTCAAATAATAAAAAAAAGCATAATCATAAAAACCCAAATAAAGATTTTGTGCTTATATATATCTTTGCTTAGTTTGCTAAATAAATAAATAAATAAAATTTGCAATGAACCCTCATGATAAGCTCTCACATGGAAATGATGAGTAGTTGCTCTGCCATGACTAGTTCTCAAAATTGAAATCTCTCTCAAGTTTAGGCATGACTGTTATTAATTAAGATTTGCTCTAAACCTAAACTTGTGGGAAGAGTACTTGATCTGAAGTCTAAGTCGTTAACGGATATGATATGGGAAGGTTGAGCTGCTATTTATCTGTTCCTAGAGATGCTAGAATTCTGGAGAATTTTATCTTTGAAAATCTTTAAAATGTTGCATGATGAGTTCCTGTATGATGAGAGTTTAAATTCCTACCATAGTCATATATACATGCTTGTTAGACTATGAACCACACATTTACCTTTTACTGCTTATGAGCATTGAGTGTGGTCAAGCTGTGTAGACCCTTAGGAGCTTGTCATGTGGTTAAATCAAGATTCACTTGCACGTTCACTCATACATGCTGCTTCTACTCCGGAAGTACCATCCACATATACCCATTTCCATCTCCAGAACCACCCAAAAATATTCTACTCCTAATCCGGGAGAGAATAGCCAAAAATATTTCTGTTTTTCCCCTGTGAAATAAATGCTCAAGTTATCTTGTTACTACCACTTGCTACATTATTTCAAGAGATGAGTGCTCTAAAAAAGAAAAAAAAGAAAGATACGAGGAAATAAAAAGGGGCAAGTGCCCGGAACCTCGAAAGAAAAGAAAAAAAAAGTGAGACGAGATGTAAAAATGGACAAGTGTCCGACAGTAGAATTAGGGGTACAAGATACCCACCTGAGAGAAAAGAAAAAGAAAATATAGAGCATCTCATTCTCCTCAAAAAGTTTCAAAAGAGCAAGAAAGGTATGTATCCCCTCAAAAGAGCAAAAGTAGAATTAGACTTTCACCATTATCACCATCATCACCATACACCATTCATTCACCACACATGCACATCTTGATTTGACTTATTGACTTGTTCTTCTGGATCCATGGTTTGACTATGCAATAAATGTCTTGTAAGTATGTATTAGCTGTCTCCCACCTATGAGCTCCAGATATCAAAACCTTATTAGAGTAGGGTGAGAGAGAAGGCAATGTCACTATGCCTCATACCAAAAATACCACATACTTTGAGAGAAGGCATACACCATTACTACCTTGGTAAGAATCCAAAAATACCACAAAAGAGAGACTAGAGAGAGTCATACAAGGAATCTCTGAGTTTTATTTGAAAATCTGCAAAAAACTCCAGAGCTATAGTTAATCAAAGAACAAGAGACATGGCGCTTGACTAGACTGTTCTATCTTTTAACTACTCAAGACAGAAGTGACGGTTACAAGTCCCATGGTGAAAGGTAAATGAGTAAGTTTTAAGTCTTAACAGTTTACTCTAACCAGAGATGAGATCTTGTTTAAACGCATGTGTATCTTTAAGGCATGAAACCACTGTAGAAACTCTTGAGTCCATCTTTGCTCAGGGACGAGCAAAGGTTAAGCTTGGGGGAGCTTGTTGACGGTCCTTAATGCCCATATTTAACCATCAATTAATCATAGAAAAGGATCCAAATGCAACCAACACCTAGACTTAGGGTTTTATCTGACAGAATTCCACAAGTTTTGGTGTTTGTCTATTTCTGCAGGGGGTTATCAGGAAATATGGAAGAAAGGCCCACACGTCGGGTTTACATAGAGATATTAACGTGCCACGCAATTTTCTATCATCTAGAAGACTCCAGAAGCCACGGGACCGAAGCGGAAGCCGAGAGGCCTCAGGGACAGGGCGCCCGCCCTAGTCCTGAGGGCGCCCGCCCACCTCTTTCTACCAATTAGGGTGAAGTTCGAGGATCATGCTCCACAGACCTAATACTTCAAGGAAAACCACACGATCAATGTCGGTTTGATCCGACGGCCCAGATTCACTTGAAGGGACTATAAAACCAGACCCCCCTGGCCCCTGGAGATCATACCTCTTCTACATAATCAAAGCTAGGGTTTCAATTCTTCATCCAAGTAGAGAGGATCCCTCTAGTTCTTCTAGTTCTACCTCTAGTTCATCTAGATCTAGTTCTAGTTCATCTAGTTCTAGTTCTAGTTCCTCTAGTTCTAGTTCTAGTTAGTTCTAGTTGTAATCTAGAAAATAGGGAGAGAGAAGAGGAGAGCGGAGGAGGAGCCGGATCTGTCGGATCTTCCTCAACATTGTACTTTTGCAGCAACTGGTTCGTTCTTCATCGTTCTCCAGGTTCTTCAATTCATAACTCCTGAGTTCTCTAATTACTTTTATTTACATTCAAGTTATTTATTGGATTCCCGTTTGCATCAAGTGCTCTAGTCTTTATAACGCTAGAGTAGTAATTAATAGATTAGACGTGGTGTTTAGTCTTGCGATTACCTGGAATTGCACCCAATCCTACGGATTGTTGTGGTAGCCCTAGGGTAGTGACAGCCCTAACGGTCGACGTATTCCACCACGTTCGGATCGGTGTTTGTAGGACCGTAGTCAGACCTTCCTAGCCCCCTTCTCATCTCTTTCTGTGGTTAGTGCTCTGATGTCCCGATATAGATAATCTTGAAGTAATTCTTGATTCTTAGATCAACTAGAGAACTCTCAGGAAACTACCTCTCTTCCCACCAAAAATAATTATATAGTTATCCTTGGGCGATCTTGGATCTTAATTAGTACACTCACGTTCTCTGTGGAAAATCGATACTCTGGAATACTCCCGGGTGAAAGCTACATCGGTATCCGTGCGCTTGCGGATTTTTCTGTTTGCGTTTAAAATACCCAACAACTAATTAGCAGGACCTCCACTAGTAGGGTGTTACTTTCCGGGTAGGCGTGATGAAGTAACTTGGGTAATGAATATTAAGTTAGCGGCTGCTCGGTACGCCATGGCTATGGGTATCGACTGTCGAGCGCCCCGGCGAAAACTCACGAGTGGCATCCTATTAGTTGGACCCTGTGAAAGGTCTCGTAGTGAGACCCTGCCTGCTCACCTTGGCAGTGTTTTGGGGAGTCATGACCCCGGACAAATGCGAATAACGACTTGGAGTGAACGTGCACAGCTCTGCAGAGTGTAAAATTGATATATCAGCCGTGCTCACGGTCACGAGCGGCCCAGACCCTCACTTGATGAGCAAATTGGATTCACTGGATACTTGGAGATGGAACTTGGCGAGGTTGCTACCTCGTGTTTTGGCGGAATGGCTATTCCGTGTTGGCAGGATTGCTATCCTGTGTTAATAATTGGGGTTAATCCCTGGACTACTATAATTATTAGGATAGTCATTTAAAAGATGCTAATCACTACTTACACTAATAAAGGGTTGGGTTTATGCTACTCATAACTAGTAGTAGGTTGCTCTAATAATAGTCATAATTAAAAGTGATCAACTAAAATGCTACCGCAGTCAAACCAAGTCAGCTTTACCTTGTTTTAAGCCTTGCATGTCATTACTTTCCGTCTGTGCTTGCTGAGTTCGACATGAGCTCACCCTTGCTATTACCTCCACACCCAGAGTGTAGTAAAGTGCTGCTCAGAAGAAGGATAGAGATGCTATGGAGTTTTCTAGAAGCTTATGAGAAGTGCTTGGTGTACGAAGCCCCCAGTTAACCGTCCCTGAGAAGAATGGAGCCTAAGAAGTTCTAACTACTGTTTCCGCGTACTCTGATGTTTGTAAGTGTTATTATAAATATGTTTTTCGTTATATATATAATATTGTTTTCTGATATTTCTATTCTTTGTTGTATGTGTGGACTTCCTGGCACACATATGACGACTTTGGGCTTATTTTAAAAGCCAGGGTGTGACAGGAATGGTATCAGAGCAATGTTGACTGTAGGACGTATGCCTAGATAGCACTAGTCGATTTCTAAAGTATATTTTAGTATAAAACTATTTTCTCATCCCTTGACTATTTGATTCTGACTATTTCTTCACCTTTGTCATTTTGTATCACTACTAACTTCTAGCCCTAATACCACGCTTTTTTATCGCAACGGCAAGGTTTTGTTGCAATAAGGGTTGTTATCACAATGATTTTCACTTTGGTTGCGATATATTGATTTTTTTTACCATGAAGATTGTTTTGTGGCCACAAGTCTAGAGTTCGTTGCAAAAAGTAAGTTTTATCGCAACAAATTATTGAACGGTTGCAATAAGTGATTAATGTTGCCACGATTTGATTTGCGTTGCTGGTAAGTTTTTTTCCGTTGCAATTCTAAGGTGATATTGCAAATCTTTACTTGATTGTTGCAATAGCCCATCTATATCACCACGAACATGTTTTGTTCCATATAATATTAGCTTGCGTTGCAAAAAATTGGTACATATAGCAACAAAAAAAAAGTTCGTCGCAATCATTAAGGTTGCAACGATTATGGTTTCGTGGTATATAGCAATTTTGTTCATTGCAAAAAGGTTATGATATAGCAACGAAAAATTATATCATTGCAATACCTAAGCCTTTCCTCTGTAATGGCTGCAAATTTTTTTAAAAAAAATTACAACAACATGGGTTTCAAACTAGAGACCTCTTGGCCTTTAAAGTAAGCTCCTACCACTAGGCTAGGTCTGTTTTTGTGTTAGAAACAGTGAAAGTACCATATATGAATTAACGTTGACAAGTTATATTGGAAAAGGATCTAATCTAATTTTACAGATCACGTACAGATCGCAGCTTGTAGCTCCTGTCGCGGCTCCTTCTCTCCTGCGGCCTCTCTTCTTCCCCCACGAGCTGTCTCCTTGCAAAGAACATGATCGAGGCCCCCTGATCCCTACAGCTAGCACCAACAGGTAATGTGGTCACGGCCTTCCTGAAGCCTCTGTCATCGCAGCACCCCTTCCCTACGGCCATAGTTGTCACGGCTCTTGAATTCCCTGCAGCAGCGACTACGGCATATTGGTGCCCTAGTTTCTTCCCGATCATCGACGAGATAAGGAGAGGGAGCACCAGCCAGTTCTTCATCGGCATGCAAGAGGGGACAGAGCGTTGAACTAGTTTCCCCTCGCACCCTTCGTCATCCACGAGAGAGACGATCAGCAGCTGGCCAGCGATCATCAACGTGTAAAATTAAGAGAATAACGTATGCTTGCATTACTGCTAAGTTTTTTCTCTATATATTACTGCTAAATTTGGTACTTGACTATATCAAATTACTTGCTGTTGTTGATAATCCAAAGGAATTATTCCAAGATGGCTAATCCACACAATTTTTTATTTCTCTGGTTCAGTGCAAAAATATTCCATTCGTAGCCAATGGTACTATGGTTATGCTGAGGTCTAGCTGTTTTGTTTTTGGCTTGGTCTAGCACTGTTAATTAGTTATTATGACTTAATGTGTAATACTCCAATATGAGTTTCGGCATCCCGGCGCAGGCGATCGGCACTCTCCTAGTCCCAGGCGATCGGCGATCGGCGCTCTCCCAATCCCAGGCCATCGGCGCAGGCGAGCGTTCCTTTAGCTGTTTCCCACTCCCAGTCCTAGACCCAGACAGAGACAGATAGACGGTCAGCAGTTTTGAGCAGCACTAAAGCACAAGCAGTAGCTACTAGCAAGGTATGGTTGATCAGTTTTAGTTTCTCAGTTCATGTTCATCGGAAGGGCATGGACCTTGATCTAATTTTTTAAATGTTAATTTAAATATATTTTGTAGACGTGATAGATGTTGCTAAGAAATATCTCTCAAGAAAAGAAAATATATTTTAATTAGAAAAGTCAAGCAATCAATCCTCAATTTGTATATCTTGTATTTCAATCAAGTTAAGCCTCACACCCTCGAACTTGATTATTCCTGGTTTTATGTTGAAATTGAGTAGGTTGCAGTTCGCACGTTGATCAGGTTCTTGTTGAATCTAATTTTGACAAATTGACAGATTTTTTATTTTCTCTATATTTGATATATAAAGTTTATAATAATGTCATGATCGCTTCAATTTTACGTGTTGTAGGAAATCCTTGTGAAATTTGGAAGATTGAATTAATGGCACATGATGATGAGTGGAGTTGGATGATGTTGGATCGGTCAACACGTGAGTGGCAAGAAGGTCTGGATAAATTTATTGACACTATGTTTGAAGGCACCTATGCTGTGGAGACTGCACCATGTCCATGTTCAAGGTGTCGTGGAGTCGTGTACAAAACAAAGCCTCAAGTTCAGTTGGACTTGCTAACTAAAGGTTTTGATGAGAATTTTAGCAAAGAGAAAGTTGATGCTGGCCTAATTTTGAATGATGATAGTGATCTGAATGTAGGCCAGCCAGATGATGCATCATCCTCCAATAATCTTGTGTCTGCATTAATTAGGGGTGCAACCTGTGGTAATACCAATGAAGAACCCAATGTGAGTGCAAAGAAATTCTTTGATTTGTTGAAAGAAGCGCAGCAAGAGTTGTGGCCAGGTTGCTCAAATCTTACTAAGGTATCATTCATGGTGAAACTATTTCAGCTTAAGTGCAGTGGTGGATGGAGCAACGAGAATGCAGAGCAGACACTTAGCCTATGGAGAGATTCACTGCCCCCTGGGCATTGTCTCCCAGACACTATTAAGAAAGCACAGAAGATTATCCGTGACCTTGACCTGACATACATTAAGATCGATGCTTGTGTGAATGACTGCGTATTATTTCATGGGCCGTTTGCTGATATGGACACATGCCCGACATGTGGTGAGAGTAGGTGGAAGAAAGGGGATACAAATTCTGATGAGATTGGCGAGTCTAGCGAAAGTGGTGGAGCAAAGAAGCGCACTCCTTGCAAAGTCATAAGGTATTTTCCACTTACTCCTCGATTGCAAAGATTTTATATGTCAGCAGAAACATCTTCATTGATGCGGTGGCACAAGGAAGAATTGGTTAGTGATGGGAAAATGCGGCACCCAGCAGACTCATTGGCGTGGAAGCATGTGAATAACACGTATGAGTGGTTTGACTCAGATCCACGGAATGTTAGACTCGGACTTGCATCTGATGGCTTTAATCCATTTGGGATGTTGAATGTTAATTACACTTGCTGGACTGTGATACTGATTCCTTATAACCTGGCACCTTGGCTCTGTTTGAAACAACCTTATTGGATGATGTCGATGTTGATACTTGGGCCTAAATCTCCTGGAGTGAACATTGATGTATATTTACAACCTCTCATTGATGAGCTACATGATCTGTGGGTTAATGGAGTTTTAACATGGGATGAAAAGGAGAAGAAGAATTTTACTCTACATGCAATTCTAATGTGGACAATTAATGATTTCCCCGCATATGCCATGCTATCTGGTTGGAGCACAAAAGGTAAGTTTGCTTGTCCTTATTGTCACAAGCATACTGACTATTTGTGGTTAAAACATGGTTCAAAGCACTGCTACTTGGGACATCGCCGATTTTTGCGCATGAACAATAAGTGGCGAAGGAACAAGGCTAGCTTCAATAACAAGGTTGAAACCAGGGAAGCTCCAGTACCGCTCAGTGGTGAGGATGTGTTGAGAGACTTTGAGAGTTTCCAACAAGTGACTTTTGGGAAGGATACAAGGAAGAGGAAGCAACGTGACGAAGAAAATAGGTGGCACAACTGGAGGAAGAAGAGTATTTTCTTTAAGCTTCCTTACTGGAAATCATTGCTTGTTCGGCATAATTTGGATGTCATGCACATTGAGAAGAACATATGTGAGAGCTTATTAGGGACTCTGTTGGACTTAGAAGGTAAAAGCAAGGACAGTGAGAAAGCTCGACTTGATATGCAACATTTAGGTATCAGGCCAGATCAACATCCAGTGCTTGAAAAGGGTAAGTACACCTTGCCACCAGCGTTGTACTCTCTAGGTAAGGATGACAAGCAAATTATGTGCAAATTTTTACATGATGTCAAGTTCCCTGATGGTTATGCCACAAATATTCGGAGATGTGTGGACATCAATGGTTGCAAGCTTTCTGGATTTAAAACTCATGACCTACATGTAATCTTGCAAAAACCTAAATGTGGACTCTTTATGTTCATTGCATCAATGGACTTCCAAATCAGGAGTATGTCATGCTCAACATCGAAAGGCCTGACATAAAATTATCCAACTTGACAACACTTAAGGACCAGCTTGGTTATGCTGCTCGAGACTTCTTCTACTACAAGAAGCGTGCTGGAAGAGATGTAGCTACTCTGCAGCCTCTCGATTTTGTTAGACATGCAGAGCTAATGCTACAAGACAATGAGAGTGAGAAGGAAATCAGATTAGTACTCACAAAGGAGCAAGTGACAGCACAGCAAGTCAGCATAACACCCCTCAAGCGACCAAGGCAGCAGCTCGAAAAAGATGACCATCCATTTATGGATGACCCATTTGATGCATACAAGGAGTGGTTAGAGAAGCTACCACCAGAGCAGTCCGAAGGTATATCATTTACGATTCTGCATATGTTTTTGTATTGTCCAGAATCTTGGCAAATTTATATAAACTACACCTTGTCCAACATGTTTTTGTTCACTAACAGGTTTGAAGGATGACACTAGGAAGCACACAGTCAAGACGTACCTTGAATATTTAAGGATTAAAGGGGACATTCCAAAAATTAGTAATTTTTCCTTCCTCAACCAATGTATTTTACTACCAGTTTTTTAGAACTTAGGCAATTAACCTTGTGTGCAGTGGCAATTGTCGATCAACGTGACACCGATGGCATGATAGTTGAAGACGATGAAAGTAATGGAAGCAATGCGACACCACCCTCAGTTAGGCCAAGCCATGCGAGGAAGGCAAGGGACGACAGAAATGGTTTGTGATCATGCTGCATGTACTTTTCATATTTTGGGTTCACATATCCTAATTGAGAACTATAACAGTTCAAGATCCTTATTGTGTTTTTTCCAAGGACATGGCTCTGATCAACGCAAGAAAAAAGGTCGTGGCACTGTTAAAGGATTCACAGTAGGGAACCAGAGAGTTAAGGAATGCACTTCAATACTCTCAGTTGAATTTTCAGAAAGACATGGAGGTCCCATTGGACCGAATCGCCGCACATTTGTCAATGAGGTCGTACTATACACAAGGAAATGGGCCCCACTAATTGGAGTGAAGAGTTGGAAGAAAATACAGGCTTCAGTCAAAGAAAAAATTGCAGAAGAGATACTGGTATGAAGTGAACTATTTTTAATTCCTTCTTGTGTGCTCGGTAAAACTAATTGTGATAAACCATTTGGTTGCTTTCTAATTCCAAACAGCTTAAGTGGAACTTCGTCAACATTGTCGATGTGGATAAAAGAAAAGAGAAAATATGGAGCATTGCACAAGATCGGTACACAGGATGGCGAGCAACTCTGAGTGCAACATATAGGGCATACAATAGTTATGCTGAGAGGATGCGGAACATACCTGAGGAGATAAACCTTGTTGAGTGGCACTACTTGCAATTGTATTTTGGATCTGATAAATTCCAGGTTAGTTCTCATAAAATCTAATTTGCCGAACGACCTTGATCAACCTTATTTGCATTGCGACAAAGCACTTGTTCCCATTCTACAGAAATTAAGCAGTCAGAACTCCTCCAATCGTCAGCAACAAAGAACCAAGCATCTGATGGGTTCAAAAAACTTCTCACAGTGTAGCTTTGAGCAGGTAATCATTGGTTACACAAATCTAGTCCTTCCCTAGTTTGATGCAATACATGTGTGTTGAATTGTATTCTGGCATGCTAGAGAGACCCAGAAACTGGTGAAGAGCCAAGTGATGCTCTTCTTTGGAGGAGCACTCACACAAAACATGGCAGGTGGTCGAATACTATGTCAGCCTCAGTATATGTGAGTAAATGTCTTGTCAAGCCATTTTTTATAGCAGCTGGTTATGTCAAGCAACCCTTAACAGGTTCTGTGTTATTTTATTTAGGAAAATGCATCCATGAAAATTGCTGAGATTGGCTTAGAATCTGGTAAACAACCACTTACAAAAGCTGAGGAGAACATGATTTTCCAATCATGCTACAAAGAAACAACACAAGTCAAATCATCCAAGTTACATGGACATGGATATTTGGCTAAGAATCTAACTCGCAAAGAACTTATAAAAGAGAACCTTGAATTGCATGCACGTGCTCAAGCTGCAGCTAGGGAGAAGAGCATTGCTTTTGAGGCAGAGGTCGAGAGGCTCAAAGAACAGATGGCGCAACAAGCTGAGGAAAGGGAAAGGGAGAAAGAAGAAAATAAGAGGAGGATGCAAGATGAGCTAGAAAATGCTAAGATAAGCTTAAGAGAAGAAATGAAGCAAGAATTTCTTAATATGCTAGCACAGCACAAAGAAGCAGCTACGAATATGGTAATAGAATAATATTTCATCCTTTGTCCTCTTAATAAACTTATGATTATGATGCCTAATCTTTTACCTCAATATTTGTATGTGTAGAGTACCCCACAAAATAATGCTAGAATACAAGATGCACCAAGCATACAAGACGGTGATGGGACTGAACGTGAAACTGGAAATCAAGATGTGTTACATCAGGTAATGACATTATTGCACTGTGTTCCTTGTATCATGAGCAATGTACCTTGTATTGTATCTAAAATGGATCAAAAAATTTAATGTCTATAGACTCAGCCCAAAAGCGTTCTCACCGTACAGAAAGATGCACCGCCACCTACTCACTTCACTAGAAATACTGCAGCTCTCAACAAAAATCTTTTCAACACAGACACTGCAAATGTGGCTGCACCAAAGACATATATCACTCAACAACAGCTCATGAATAGAACAAGAAATAATACGAAAAGGAGTCACGTAACAACTGCATTATATTTTCTCAGTTTTTTTATTTGCTTGTGCTTGCTGCTAGTAGAAGTTAACAATGGGGTCCATGGGTTGGCACTAGATTGTTTGTAATATGGAGAGAGTATTTTCAAATGATATACTATTGCCTCTTTGACCGGGCTTCATTTTGCAGAACTGAAGATATAACTTATGAAGGACATAAAATGGGATAAAACAACAAGCACTAAAAATAAGAGGTGAGAAAAATTAGCTTCTATTCATGAATCTATATTGAATGAAACATGTTTTCCAGACTTTCAGTGTGGCTTCATTATGATTTTTGTCACATGTTATCTATATGCCTTACTAAAAACGAGGCTCCACAAAATTCTGTCGCCTCCCACAAATATTACTCTGATGCTACCAATTTCCTTTTGTTCTATGGGATTTGTTCAGTTCATGGATGCGATGTTCAGGGCAACACGACCAAAATTTGCTGGCCATAGGTCTTCTGCCTGCTTGCAGTTTTAGTATTTCCTACTAATGAAATTGGCATGTCAAACAGCTCTGCATCAACACTGGCTGTAGGATTTAATTTTTTTCAGCTAATGAAATATGCAGTCATCATTAGAGTCGTATGATAATTACAACATGCATATTTACTTAAGTACAAGTGAGATTTCGTCATAATGGATTCAGATGTGCTATTCTCTCTAAGATGTTCATGTTTGTGTGCACATCATTGGCACATCTGAATTTTGTGCTTCCCCAGCGTGCATTCATATTTGTGTGCCATCATTGGCACATCTGACTCCTATGCTTCCAATGTGCATATTTACTTAAGTAGAAGTGAGACTTAGCAAAATTAGTTTTTCCTAAGATGTTCATGCTAGCAAAATTGGTCTGCAAGCATAGGATTCAATGTGCTATTTACTACCTTCGATAAGATTACTGTAATTGGTTGCCAATGTATGGTATTAAGGCACATATGCAGTAATGTCTCGTCGTAATTAAATGGCTCATAACCCATTCTTTGAGACCAGTTACAAAAAATAGAAAGAATGCATGAAGCCACTTATATATCATATTTTCTATTAAATTTTCATCCTTGATTAAATATGCTCTTCAAAGAGACTCCCATACAATAAAATGCTTCTTTTTTGTTTACATTTATGTCCTCTTCATCTGTCCAATAATTGAATGCTTATTTTCTAAGTTTCTAATTTCTCATTCTGATTCAAGGTTGTATTACATCTCGCCGGCTGATTGTACTACAGTAGCCCTATCATACCCCCGTTCGCTGCTTTGTGCTGCAGCTGATTCTGCCTGCACTAGCAGCAGTAGCACAGCCAAGCTGATTTTGGCTGCTTTGATCTAAAGCAATAGGAGAAGCGGCAGCTACTGCTTATGCCAATGGAATATGCCAACTGAACGTCTTTTAGGCCTAGCAGCATCACTGATTTCAGCCGCTTATAGAGCAGCGAACATTGCTATAACACCGTATAGGCATTGGGGCTCCTCTAAACACTGGTTGCTTGGCATTGGAGTTTCTATCCATTGTTTTTGCTTGTTTTCAAGGTCATTGAATTTTGATCCCAAATATAGTTTAAGTGATCTCCTATAGTTCTATGTCATAATAAATTAATATAAGTCAGTTTTCTTCGATTTCTTGATCCCACAATTGGTATGTCACATGCTTATATCCTGCGTTCAACTAACTGGATCAATTAAACAGGTAACAACTTTTTCTTCAAGCTATGCGGATTATAAATGTACTAAAATATTTCTATGTATATTTGGTATTAAGTTCTTTTGATAATTAGATTAGTACCCTATTTCACATGAGCATTGACCCTGTGGTCGAGGTGGAACCGACTAGAGGTCATTGTGGTTCTGCTTAGAACATGCAGAGTGGAGGATTCCTGACATCATTACGGCTGATGGTGGCAGGGGCATGTGGTGGTTACCATTGTTTGTCTCTCTAGCAACTATGGATCAATTTAGTCAAAATAATTTGAGATAAGACATATATTTCCAAATATATATGTGGCTGTATGGTTTAATAACAAATAGTTGCTTTGATTTCCGTTTATTTTTGCATTGGAAACACATGTAAACATTTTGGCAGGCACCTATACTATTATGTATCATGATGGCATGTGCTAATGTCTTTTTACTCATGTGCAGGAAGCGAGAACAAGGTTTCAATGGGAGGCTCATAACAGAGCGAGGACACAGCCAAGGCGATGATGTTAGGTGCTGCATATATGTTAGAACAATTTAAAAAGTAGTCAAATGAGTGAATTGTAACTTTTTATGATTTAGCTACTTTTTAAGTGGTTTGTTAACTTGTCGAATGATTTATTATATTGAATATATATATGTGAGTGCAATTGCTTTTGTTATGGTTTATTGAATTGCATTGATGATTTATGAAACCTAAATTAAATGTTACTTGCGTTGCAATCAAAGCTAAGCCTATGAGCCATGATGTGTGGCAATATGCTCATGGTAACAAATTTATTTACGTTGCAAATAATACTATCGCCACAACATGGTTGTTGTTGCAATAACCGTTAACCTTTTGCAATGAAATCAATTGTGTAGCAAATAGTCTTGTTGCAATGGCACCATGATCATGGTAATAACGTACGGTGTCTGGCAACGACTAAATTTCTGTGGCAAATGATACTATTGCCACGCCACAAAACCGTGGCAAATTCATATAATCTCTTGCAACCAATAACCAGGGGTGGCAAACGATACTTTTGCCACGCCACAGTGATTGTGGCAATAATATAGCCTCTCTCGCAACGAATAAAAAATGTGGCAAACAGTTTACTTGCCACGACATAACGATTGTTGCAAGAACACCTTAGGCAACAAAATTCGAGCGTGGCAACAAAATTCTATTGCTATGCTATTGCTCGTTGCACTTACCACCTCCAGCAACGAAGAAGAGCATGGCAAGTGCACATATCGCCATGCTAGTGAATGTTGCGATAACGTCCTATTGCCATGGTTGGCAATGGACAACTATGGTTGCAACAAAAGCTAACTATTGCAATGCCAGACTAGCAATGGTTGCAAGTTCTTATTGCAACAAGATATTTTGCAACCATGGGCAACGAACGCGATTCGGTGGCAAGAACTACATTTTGCAACCAAATCGGGCCTATTGCAACATTTTCTCGTCATTGCGCAAGGGTCAGAAGTTTGTAGTGTATCCCCTCCTTGAATAGCTTCCTTTGAGCTATTTCTATTTATCTCCTTGGCTTTTGTTTAGTTGTTTTACTTAAGTTTTCAAAACTCATTTTATTTCTCAAATTCGATGGCACTTCATCATCTCAGACTTGCCTTTTAGGATGACCACCATTATTGAAGAAGTACGTGTAGTATCGTTGATGTCATGTGTGTTTGTCATGCTTGGTTTGATGTTTTGGGTGTCGTCTTTGTCCTAGTGTTTTGAAGGAGTTCTAGAAGAAGTCGTTTGGGGATTAGTTCGACCTTTGTTAAGTGGGGTAGTGATCTCTCTTATCCTATCCATCTATTGTCAATCTTGATCCTCTCCACCTATTTTCTCTCCCTTCGTGTCTTGCTCTTTGTCCATATTACTCTAGCTCATTCTACCGTTGCCTTATGTCAGATGATTGATCCGAGAGGTGACATCAATGGAAAGAATACCAGTGATCAGAGTCAACAAATGCCTTCTACAACACAACTAAGTAGTGAACAACTGATAGCCTGGCAAACTCAGATCCTAGAGATGGAAGCTGATCATATGGCTAGACTCCAGAAACTTTTGATAGTACAATCTCTACTTCTCCAATGTGACATTGAAGAAGCTTACATCAAATGTCAGGAAGACCAAACCATGCTACCCTTGTCTCTGGTAAACAAGGAGAAGCCCTCGTTTACACAGGATCAAGTACTAAGTGGAGTGGGACCACAAAAAGATTCTCAGTTATATTTAGAGAAGAATATGACTGAAACTCAGGAAGAAGCAATGAAGCGACAAGTAGTGGAAGCTTGGAAGAACATGAAAGCTAAGAAAGATGGTATTAATGAGGCACTTGGGATTCAAGAGCCGTGTAACTGCTACAGACATTATGGTTTACCCTGTCTTCAAAACAAGTCAAGCGAAGGAAAGGTAGAAGTACCCCAGGATCAACAGACTGAAGGTAACAAGAAAAGGAAGGCAATCTCCCTAGAGCCACTGTTAAGTGTCGAGTCAAATTTGAGTTCTACATCACAGTTAGATTTAGCTCCAAACTCTCATCAGACACATTCATATCTTGAAGAGTTAGATGCCCCTTTAGCTACTCTTGCTATGCCAGAGATATGCCTAGATGGATGGACCATCACCTATATAGAGTTTCAGCCTCGAAAGAGTAATCAAGCTAAGAAGCGAATAAGTGAAGAGACTCCATTGAAGGAGAACCCTCAGAACCAACAAGTTAGTAGCACTCTGGTTACTCCTGATACATTAACTCAAGGAACTCAACATCAGGATAGCACCTACGGTAAAACTGTTAGCGATGCTTGTTACCAGTGTCACGAAGAGGGACATCACAAGAAGCATTGTCCAAAGAAGTACCCAGTTCGTGACTATGTTAATGGTAGATTGAACCATGTGGATCTGTGTACTGCTCGCGAAGCACAAAATGTGGTGTTTGGATCGATTCTAGTCAACTCAACTCTTGCCACTGTTTTGTTTGACTCAAGTTCTTCACATTCTTTCATCTCAAATAAATGTGTTGCTGATCATAAGACGCTTATGTTGGAAATGAAGAAACCCCTACTGGACAAATCACCAAGAGGGAAGATAAAAGCTAAACACATGTGCCCAAAAGTTAGTCTTGGTATAAAAGGTTTAAATTTTGAGGTGAATCTTGTAGTTTTGGAACCAATGGAGGTTGATATCGTCCTTGGAAGAGGATGGTTAACTGCTTACCATGGAGATATTGACTGTACCCAATGCTCAGTATCCCTAACCACCCCATCAGGAGACAGGTTTGTGTATGAAGGCACTCGACCTCACCCTAAGGAATAAAGGAGTAATGAGGATTGTACCGACAACGAGACAGTTTGAAAGAAATGTGGACCTTATAGAGAGGCAATATTTTCTCAACATCACATGTGAAGTAGATTGTATTAGGAGATCTAGATCGATTTGAACCAATCAAGGAAGTATGTAACACATATGAAGTCAGCGATGCCTTTTAGCTTATAAAGATTTAGCATTCAAGTCACTTGTAATCTTCTTTGTAAAATGAGAAGTCTTGTTCATTGGACCTTATCATTCTTAAATCTCCTAGTATGAGTTATGAGTTGTTTGACAAGATGTTTAGTCTATTTGTGGTAACCATGGAATCTCAAGCAAAGCACCTGGTGTTGTCCCAACATCGAGTGGTAGTGCTTACGTGTGAAGCGATCTTAAACATCCCATGTAGAAATGAGTTGACAACCTTTGTGCAGTTCTCTCTCGCAACATTTCCCCAACACTGCAAGTAGTAGGTCAAGTCTCCTTAGGATCCATCTATGGAGACCACAAAGGAGTACCAAGTAATCATAGAAAGTGTGATGCCTGTTGACCTATTAAAGCAAGGCATAAGAAATCGAGATCTCAAGATAAGATTTATTTTCATCCTAGAATATTTGATGGATTATCACGCGACAAAATGCAGAACCCGAAGGTTAGATGAAAACCATACCGATATATGGTCAATCTTAATAGACCCCATGGGTTGCTTTTCTAGATAGTGTTCAAGAACCTTCTCCTAGATAACCTTACCGACTTTTGGCTTCAGTCTTGCACCTTTTCTGAGATAACTGAGATTATTTCACTCTATCTTTTCCCACCATTGTGTTGTTTCTCACCCTGTTTCTCGGAAATCCCAAGAAGTGCAGTGTGATTGGACTGGTAATATCTGAAGGAAATCTCTAAAGATTGTTCCGATCTGGCAAGATGAAGTTCGTAAATACGAGTTTTGAAGATGAGCAAACATTTGGTTTAAGTGGGGTAGCGTCCGCTACGATCATCACTCTCAAAAATCTCTAATCAGAAAGACATGGAGAACTATATATTGATCCTTATCATTCTTGCGACGAACCCTTATCATTTTTGCCAACCTGCGATTTTGGATCTTACATCTCATAGGACTACAAATGATTAAGCGTGAAGACTAGAAAATAAATTTAGGTCTTCTCTGTCAACTTCTAATTCTTTAGCCTTTCATCTGTTATCTCATAAATCTTGAATCAAGGAAATTATGAGCACTATAATATCAATCTTTATCTCCTATGTATCATCTCCTGTTAATATTCGTTTCTCGCTCTCTCACCTTATCATAATACAGGATCCAAAGATCAATTTCTATCTCATATGTTTATCTTTCTTTGTCATCAATCTTTACCATACTCTTTACCCTTTATGTCTATTTTAATCCTTGGATCATATCTTGAAAGTCTCGAAACAACTTTGATGATCTACTTTATCTTTCTCTCTAATTTCTTCAAATCTCGGGACGAGATTTATGTTAAGTGGGGTTGATCTATAACACTCTAGAATTTTTTTTTAATTTTTTGGATTGTTATTAGAAAACACTAAATCAAATAAGAATTTAAAATTTTTCTAAAATATTCCAAGATTTATATAATTATTGAATTCAAAAAGAGAGAAAAATGTGGAATTTTAAAATTTTTTATAAAGATAAGTGATGAGTGTTTTATTTAATGTTGTGTGCTTTGTGCCCTAGCTTTGTTTAGCTTCTGTGTGAAAGAAAAGAATTTCAAAATTTCTAGCGAGCACGTTTAGGTCCTTTTGGTTTTCGAAAAATAAAATTCTAAAAGTCCTATTCGAAAACTAAATTCGTTTTGAGTTGAAAAATGATTTAAAAATATGATCTTAGGAAAATTCGCTTTGTTTTCAAAAGCAGTAGAGAAAACAATTCTTAAAATAACCCAAATTAATAAATTAAATTTTGGTTTATAAAGGTGTTGAAAAATTTGGTTTAAACCCTTTTGAATAAAACAAAAAAAAGAGAAAAAAAAAGAAAGGAAAAGGGCAAGCGCCCTGGGCCGGCCTCCCCCCCCTCCGCGCCTCTCGGCCCAGCTGCGCAGTTCGCGGCCTAGCAGCCTCCCCCGGCCCAGCTCGCCCCGCACGCCCCCTCCTGCACCCGCCTTCACCCGCTGACCGGTGGGCCCCGCGAGTGGGCGCCACCAGTCATCCCCAACCTCCGGCCGAAACGGATTCGGCGCAACGGCCGGCTCCGACTTCCGTGCCGCGCGCGGATCGAGGATCCCCGGTCCGTCCCCGCCTATTTAAAGGCCGCCGCATCCGTCCGCGCCCCCCCTAAACCCTAGCCGCAATTCCGAGCCGCAGAGACGCCTCCGAAGCTCGCAGCGCCGCCGCCGAAGTCGCCGAGCTCCATTGCTGTCGTCGGCTTCTCGCTCCGCCACCTCTCTCGCCGAGGTAAGACACGCCCGAGTTTCGCCTCCTCGCGACGAACACGTAGACGGCCTCAACACGCTCCCTCTCCCCCTCCTTCCTCGTGTCCACGCTCGCCGGAGACCACCGTCGCCGCCGTCGCGCGAGCAACGCACACCGGCCTTGCCCAGCCGCTGCTGCCTCGCGCATCGCGCTCGCCGCGCCGTCCGCATCTCGCCCGTGCTCTTCGCGCGCCTCCCCGCGCCGCATAGCGCCGCCACGGCGAGCCGCCGGAGCGCTGGCAATGGCGCCACCGCGCAGCGCCGCGCCGCCCGGCCGCCTCGCCCTGCCCCGCGCGCGGTCCATCGTGGACCGCGGCCTGCTGCCCCGCGCGGCCGGTCCACCATGGACCCGGCCCACGCCGCACGGTGGACTCTGTCCACCGCCCCACGCCCCCCCCGGTCCACAGCACAGCGCCATGGACCGGGCCAACCGCCCGCCGCCACATGGCCAGGCCGGCCACGGCCCCCACGCGCCCCTACAGTTTTGCAGAAAAGCCCCACCCTTTATAGAAAATTAATCCGCCATCCTATGCAGTTCAAAAAGAATTAGATATATACCCCTGCTTTTACAGTTTAGCCCCTGCATCCGTTGGTTTTTATAGTTTTAATCGAAAATGCTTTTTAATTCAGTTTTAATTAGTTTTAAAATGCGAAAATAGTTCTACTTTATCACCGTTTTGCCACTGACCTAGTTTTGACCATAGAATCTGCGTTTTAACTCCGATCGAGCCCGTTCTTGTCGCGTTAGTTACGTATCGACGTAAACTACGCTTTAGCAGTAATAGTTATCTCGTTTGACCATTTAGGTTTTCACCATAAATATAAAATGATTAATGTCTTATTAAATGCCTTTCTTATCTATGCAAGTAATTTAAGTTTATAACTTTAGTTTTTCTTAAACAAATATTAATATGTTTAATGTCAATGTGTTTTGTCTTTTCTAGTGTGACTTACTTAGTCTAATCTCTTTTCATAAATGCTTTGTATAAGTTATGCCACCAATTATATGTTTTCTAAGCTATAAAAGATAAAGTGACTTCAAGGTATATATATAATTGTTTATAATTAGAATATGACTAACATTTAGTCCTAACCTTTATATTTCTTTATAATTTGGTCAACTCAACTTTCAGATATTTCTTTGAATAATCCATCACCCGTTTTCTTAAAATACGACCAGTGTCTAGTAGTCTTCTCCGTTACACTTCGATCCTCGATAGTCGTGTCTATTTAACTATAGCTCCGTTCTCAATCGTTCTTGCGTTGTCACGATCGTAGCAATAAGCCGTGTCGTTTAGTGCGCTCTTTCTAAGCTTTTCTTTTGATTGATGCTTGTTCTTAGTCGTGATTGTTTGTTTGTCTGTTTGTGTTGCTTGTTTGCTACGAGTAGAAGAAGCGTGGTTCGTCAGCAGAGAAGACCAGGAGCTAAGGACCGACAGTCGAAGCAGAAGTTGGAGATCAGAAGAAAGAAGTCAAAGAATTCTGAGCAGATATACACTGGGAATTAAGGCAAGTGCAGACACCGTTTGATCATTTTGAACCTACTCATTAATGTCATTTACTTTACATGCATGTGTCCAATAAATGCAAACCCTAAGGACATGACTAGCTTTACTTACCATTCCTTGTTCACCTGGGGTTATGTATATGGGTAGTCTAGGCTATACTAGGTTTGCTTAGCTGCTCTACTCATCTTATACACATGCTTAAACAGGAATTACTCTCTACTTAACTTGATGCTTAAACTCTGCTGAACCTTTGGTCACTACGGTGATGGCGATGTTGGATGCTTATGAGCATCGTGATGATGGTGGTGACAGGGGGAGCGGGTACCGTTGGTGGTCTGGTTTGCCGGGCGTACCCGTCTCTGCTCTCCGTAAGGACTAAGTTTGGGAGCGGCCCCCTGGGACTTACAGTGCAGCTCCAAGCTATATGGCTCTGGATTGACTAATTAGCAGGACCTCCACTAGTAGGGTGTTACTTTCCGGGTAGGCGTGGGGAAGTAACTTGGGTAATGAATATTAAGTTAGCGGCTGCTCGGTACGCCATGGCAATGGGTATCGACTGTCGAGCGCCCCGGCGAAAACTCACAAGTGGCATCCTATTAGTTGGACCCTATGAAAGGTCTCATAGTGAGACCCTGTCTGCTCACCTTGGCAGTGTTTTGGGGAGTCATGACCCCGGGCAAATGGGAATCACGACTTGGAGTGAACGTGCACACCTCTGCAGAGTGTAAAACTGATATATCAGCCGTGCTCACGCTCACGAGCGGCCCAGACCCTCACTTGATGAGCAAATTGGATTCACTGGATACTTGGAGATGGATCTTGACGAGGTTGCTACCTCGTGTTTTGGCGGAATGGCTATTCCGTGTTGGCAGGATTGCTATCCTGTGTTAATAATTGGGGTTAATCCCTGGACTACTATAATTATTAGGATAGTCATTTAAAAAATGCTAATCACTACTTACACTAATAAAGGGTTGGGTTTATGCTACTCATAATTAGTAGTAGGTTGTTCTAATAATAGTCATAATTAAAAGTGATCAACTAAAATGCTACCGCAGTCAAACCAAGTCAGCTTTACCTTGTTTTAAGCCTTGCATGTCATTACTTTCCGTCTGTGCTTGCTGAGTTCGACATGAGCTCACCCTTGCTATTACCCCCACACCCAGAGTGTAGTAAAGTGCTGCTCAGAAGAAGGATAGAGATGCTATGGAGTTTTCTAGAAGCTTATGAGAAGTGCTTGGCGTACGGAGCCCCCAGTCAACCGTCCCTGAGAAGAATGGAGCCTAAGAAGTTTTAGCTACTGTTTTCGCGTACTCTAATGTTTGTAAGTGTTATTATAAATATGTTTTTCGTTATATATATAACATTGTTTTCTGATATTTCTATTCTTTGTTGTATGTGTGGACTTCCTGGGCACACATATGACGACTCTGGGCTTATTTTAAAAGCCAGGGTGTGACAGCAGCTTTATTTGTTGGCTAGACAACCATCATGGCATGTCCTCACGTACAAAGGGTATGAGATAAATGGTAACACATTTTACACAGTAGGCCAAGATAAAAGGAGCACCAACCAAAACAGTGGCGTACGCGTGGATGCCACGGATCCAAATGGGAACAGACAAACATACTATGGACGCATAGAAGACATATGGGAACTAGAGTATGCAGCTAATTTTAAAGTTCCTTTGTTCCGGTGCCAATGGGTGAAGATGACCGGAGGTGGGGTAACAGTCGACAAGGAGTATGGGATGACAACCGTGGACCTTAACAATAGTGGGTTCAAAGACAAACCATTCGTCCTTGTTGTATACATGAGTCAGGTGTTCTATGTGAAAGACATGTCTATGAAACCAAAGAGAGGAAAAAATGATGACCACTCAATCGTCAATGAGCCAAAGCGCCACATTGTCCTTTCTGGGAAAAGAAACATTATCGGAATTGAGAACAAGTCAGACATGTCACGCGATTACGAAAGGGATGATCAAATTCCACCCTTCATAGTCAACAAAGACCCAAGCATTCTGTTAAACAATGAGGATACTCCATGGTTACGGCAGGATCATAACCAAGGGTCATACGTCAAGAAGAAGTTCACTATTGTGCCGGCTTAATATAAAGTCATGTTTACTAGTATGTGTTGTAAGAATTCTGAGAATTGTATGAAACTATATGTGAGAATTGTGGACTTTGATGAGTGTAACAAACTTTGTATTCATGACTTTTCCATTTAGGACCATCTAGGGTTCGGTCAAAGTGTGTGTTTGTAAAAACCGATGCTTTGACTTTGGTCAAACTTGGTCAAATGACCCATTTCATGACTTGAAATGAAAAAATTTGAATATAAAGATGTTAGAGATCATTAAGATATACATTTGATATATTGTCCATTTTTCCATTTGGATAAATTTGAGCCAATCCTAAGCACATTTGTTTAAAATCCAAGACGGGTTTTGGTCAAGCTTGGTCAAATGACAAACTAAATTACTTAAAATGAAAAACTTTTGAATACCAAGTTGTTAGATATCATCAAGATCTAAATTTTTTATATAGACAATTTTCCATTTGAGAAAGTTTAATTTAACAATACCCACCAAATCTTGAATCTCACACAAACTATATGAAACTATATGTGTCAATTGTGGATTTTCAACTACACCTTCCCAACACTTTGTCAAATGCAAAAATATTCTATATATTAAATGTAGATTTTGAAGAGTGGAACAATATTGGTATTCATGACTTTTCCATTCGAGACCATCTAGGGTTCCGAAAACCGATGCATGGCTATGAATTTTTCAAAATTCAAAATTGAGTGGTTCAAACTTTTCCAAATGAAAAGTTGACCATTAGACCAAATGTAGAACTTGATGAGTGTAACAAACTTTGTATTCATGACTTTTCCATTTAGGACCATCTAGGGTTCGGTCAAAGAGTGTGTTTGTAGAAACCAATGCTTTGACTTTTGTCAAACTTGGTCAAATGACTCATTTGATGACTTGAAATGAACAAAATTTGAATATAAAGTTGTTAGAGATCATTAAGATCTACATTTGATATATTGTCCATTTTTCCATTTGCATCAAGATCTAAACTTTTTATATAGACAATTTTTCGATTTGAGAGAGTTTAATTTAACAATACCCACCAAATCTTGAATCTCACACAAACTATATGAAACTATATGTGTCAATTGTGGATTTTCAACTACACGTTCCCAACACTTTGTCAAATCCAAAATTGGTCTATATATTATATGTAGGTTTTGATGAGTGGAACAATATTGGTATTCATGACTTTTCCATTTAGGACCATCTAGTGTTCGGCCAAAGTTTGTGTTTGTAAAAACCAATGCTTTGACTTTGGTCAAACTTGGTCAAATGACCCATTTGATGACTTGCAATGAAAAAAAATGAATATAAAGTTGTTTGAGATCATTAATATCTACATTTGATATATTGTCCATTTTTGCATTTGGATAAATTTGAGCCAATCCTAAGCACATTTGTTTAAAATCCAAGATGGGTTTTGGTCAAACTTGGTCAAATGACAAACTAAATTACTTAAAATGAAAAAAATTTGATTACCAAGTTGTTAGATATCATCAAGATCTAAACTTTTTATATAGGAAATTTTTCCATTTGAGAAAGTTTAAGTTAACAATACCCACCAAATCTTGAATCTCACACAAACTATATGAAACTATATGTGTCAATTGTGGATTTTCAACTACACCTTCCCAACACTTTGTCAAATGCAAAAATATTCTATATATTAAATGTAGATTTTGAAGAGTGGAACAATATTGGTATTCATGACTTTTCCATTCGCGACCATCTAGGGTTCCGAAAACCGATGCGTGGCTATGAATTTTTTTTTTTAAAATTCAAAATTGAGTGGTTCAACCTTTTCCAAATGAAAAGTTGACCATTAGACCAAATGTAAAACTTGACGAGTGTAACAAACTTTGTATTCATGACTTTTCCATTTAGGACCATCTAGGGTTCGGTCAAAGTGTGTGTTTGTAAAAACCAATGCTTTGACTTTTGTTAAACTTGGTCAAATGACCCATTTGATGACTTGAAATGAACAAAATTTGAATATAAAGTTGTTAGAGATCATTAAGATCTACATTTGATATATTTTCCATTTTTCCATTTGGATAAATTTGAGCCAGTCCTAAGCATATTTGTTTAAAATCCAAGACGGGTTTTGGTCAAACTTCGTCAAATGACAAACTAAATTACTTAAAATGAAAAAATTTTGAATACCAAGTTGTTAGATATCATCAAGATCTAAACTTTTTATATAGACAATTTTTCCATGTGAGAAAGTTTAAGTAAACAATACCCACCAAATCTTGAGTCTCACACAAACTATATGAAACTATATGTGTCAATTTTGGATTTTCAACTACATGTTCCCAACACTTTGTCAAATCCAAAATTGGTCTATATATTATATGTAGGTTTTCATGAGTGGAACAATATTGGTATTCATGACTTTTCCATTCGAGACCATCTAGGGTTCCGAAAACCGATGTGTGGTTATGAATTCTTTCAAAATTCAAAATTGAGTGGTTCAAACTTTTCCAAATGAAAAGTTGACCAGTATACCAAATGTAGAACTTGATGAGTGTAACAAACTTTGTCTTCATGACTTTTCCATTTGGAACCATCAAGGGTTCAGCCAAAGTGTGTGTTTGTAAAAACCAATGCTTTGACTTTGGTCAAACTTGGTCAAATGACCCATTTGATGACTTGCAATGAAAAAAAATGAATATAAAGTTGTTTGAGATCATTAATATCTACATTTGATATATTGTCCATTTTTGCATTTGGATAAATTTGAGCCAATCCTAAGCACATTTGTTTAAAATCCAATATGGGTTTTGGTCAAACTTGGTCAAATGACAAACTAAATTACTTAAAATGAAAAAAATTTGAATACCAAGTTGTTAGATATCATCAAGATCTAAACTTTTTATATAGGAAATTTTTCCATTTGAGAAAGTTTAAGTTAACAATACCCACCAAATCTTGAATCTCACACAAACTATATGAAACTATATGTGTCAATTGTGGATTTTCAACTACACCTTCCCAACACTTTGTCAAATGCAAAAATATTCTATATATTAAATGTAGATTTTGAAGAGTGGAACAATATTGGTATTCATGACTTTTCCATTCGCGACCATCTAGGGTTCCGAAAACCGATGCGTGGCTATGAATTTTTTTTTTAAAATTCAAAATTGAGTGGTTCAAACTTTTCCAAGTGAAAAGTTGACCATTAGACCAAATGTAAAACTTGACGAGTGTAACAAACTTTGTATTCATGACTTTTCCATTTAGGACCATCTAGGGTTCGGTCAAAGTGTGTGTTTGTAAAAACCAATGCTTTGACTTTTGTTAAACTTGGTCGAATGACCCATTTGATGACTTGAAATGAACAAAATTTGAATATAAAGTTGTTAGAGATCATTAAGATCTACATTTCATATATTTTCCATTTTTCCATTTGGATAAATTTGAGCCAGTCCTAAGCATATTTGTTTAAAATCCAAGACGGGTTTTGGTCAAACTTCGTCAAATGACAAACTAAATTACTTAAAATGAAAAAATTTTGAATACCAAGTTGTTAGATATCATCAAGATCTAAACTTTTTATATAGACAATTTTTCCATTTGAGAAAGTTTAAGTTAACAATACCCACCAAATCTTGAATCTCACACAAACTATATGAAACTATATGTGTCAATTTTGGATTTTCAACTACATGTTCCCAACACTTTGTCAAATCCAAAATTGGTCTATATATTATATGTAGGTTTTGATGAGTGGAACAATATTGGTATTCATGACTTTTCCATTCGAGACCATCTAGGGTTCCGAAAACCGATGTGTGGTTATGAATTCTTTCAAAATTCAAAACTGAGTGGTTCAAACTTTTCCAAATTAAAAGATGACCATTATACCAAATGTAGAACTTGATGAGTGTAACAAACTTTGTATTCATGACTTTTCCATTTGGGACCATCTAGCGTTCGATTAAAGTGTGTGTTTGTAAAAACCAATGCTTTGACTTTGGTCAAACTTGGTCAAATGACCCATTTGATGACTTAAAATGAAAAACATTTTAATATAAAGTTGTTAGAGATCATTAAGATCTACATTTGATATATTTTCCATTTTTCCATTTGGATAAATTTGAGTCAATCCTAAGCACATTTGTTTAAAATCCAAGATGGGTTTTGGTGAAACTTGGTCAAATGGCAAACTAAATTACTTAAAATGAAAAAATGTTGAATACCAAGTTGTTAAATATCATCAAGATCTAAACTTTTTATATAGACAATTTTTCCATATGAGAAAGTTTAAGTTAACAATACCCACCAAATCTTGAATCTCACACAAACTGTATGAAACTATATGTGTCAATTGTGGATTTTCAACTACACCTTCCCAACACTTTTTCAAATGCAAAAATGTTCTATATATTACATGTAGATTTTTAATGAGTGGAACAATATTGTTATTCATAAATTTTCCATTCGAGACCATCTAGGGTTCCGAAAACCGATGCGTGGTTATGAATTCTTTCAAAATTCAAAATTGAGTGGTTCAAACTTTTCCAAATGAAAATTTGACCATTAGACCAAATGTAGAACTTGATGAGTGTAACAAACTTTTTATTCATGACTTTTCCATTTGGGACCATCTATGGTTCGGTCAAAGTGTGTGTTTGTAAAAACTAATGCTTTGATTTTGGTCAAACTTGGTCAAATGAGTCATTTGATGACTTAAAATGAAAAAAATTTTAATATAAACTTGTTAGAGATCATTAAGATCTACATTTGATATATTTTCCATTTTTCCATTTGGATAAAATTAAGCCAATCCTAAGCACATTTGTTTAAAATCCAAGATGGGTTTTGGTGAAACTTGGTCAAATGACAAACTAAATTACTTAAAATGAAAAAAATTTGAATACCAAGTTGTTAGATATCATCAAGCTCTAAACTTTTTATATAGACAATTTTTCCATTTGAGAAACTTTAAGTTAACAATACCCACCAAATATTGAATCTCACACAAACTATATGAAACTATATGTGTCAATTGTGGATTTTTCAACTACACCTTCCCAACATTTTGTCAAATGCAAAAATGGTCTATATATTAAATGTAGATTTTGATGAGTGGAACAATATTGGTATTAATGACTTTTCCATTCGAGACCATCTAGGGTTCCGAAAACCGATGCGTGGCTATGAATTCTTTCAAAATTCAAAATTGAGTGGTTCAAACTTTTCCAAATGAAAAGTTGACCATCAGACCAAATGTAGAATTTGATGACTGTAACAAACTTTGTATTCGTTACTTTTCCATTTGGGACCATCTAGGGTTCGGTCAAAGTATGTGTTTGTAAAAACCAATGCTTTGACTTTGGTTAAACTTGGTCAAATGACACATTTGATGACTTGAAATGAAAAAAATTTGAATATAAAGTTGTTAGAGATCATTAAGATCTACATTTGATATTATGTCATTTTTCCATTTGGATACATTTGAGCTAATCCTAAGCACATTTCTTTAAAATCCAAGACGGGTTTTGGTCAAACTTGGTCAAATGGCAAACTAAATTACTTAAAATGAAAAAATTTTGAATACCAAGTTGTTAGATATCCTCAAGATCTAAACTTTTTATATAGATAATTTTTCCATTTGAGAAAGTTTAAGTTAACAATACCCACCAAATCTTTAATCTCACACAAACTATATGAAACTATATGTGTCAATTGTGGATTTTCAACTATCCCAACACTTTGTCAAATGCAAAAATGGTCTATATATTAAATGTAGATTTTGATGAGTGGAACAATATTGGTATTCATGACTTTTCCATTCATGACCATCTAGGGTTCCGAAAACCGATGCGTGGCCATGAATTCATTCAAAATTCAAAGTTGAGTGGTTCAAACTTTTCCAAATGAAAAGTTGGCCATTAGACCAAATGTAGAACTTGATGAGTGTAACAAACTTTGTATTCGTGACTTTTCCATTTGAAACCATCTATGGTTTGGTCAAAGTGTGTGTTTGCAAAAACCAATGCTTTGACTTTGGTCAAACTTGGTCAAATGAGCCATTTGATGACTTAAAATGAAAACATTTGAATATAAAGTTGTTAGAGATCATTAAGATCTACATTTGATATATTTTTCATTTTTCCATTTGGATAAATTTGAGCCGATCCTAAGCACATTTGTTTAAAATTCAAGACGGGTTTTGGTCAAACTTGGTCAAATGACAAACTAAATTACTTAAAATAAAAAAATTTTGAATACCAAGTTGTTAGATATCATCATGATCTAAACTTTTTATATCGACAATTTTTCCATTTGAGAAAGTTTAAGTTAACAATACCCACCAAATCTTGAATCTCACACAAACTATATGAAACTACATGTGTCAATTGTGGATTTTCAACTACACCTTCCCAACACTTTGTCAAATGCAAAAATATTCTATATATAAAATGTAGACTTTGATGAGTGGAACAATATTGGTATTCATAAATTTTCCATTCGAGACCATCTAGGGTTTCGAAAACCGATGCGTGGCTATGAATTCTTTCAAAATTCAAAGTTGAGTGGTTCAAACTTTTCCAAATGAAAAGTTGGCCATTAGACCAAATGTAGAACTTGATGAGTGTAACAAACTTTGTATTCGTGAATTTTCCATTTGGAACCATCTATGGTTCGGTCAAAGTGTGTGTTTGTAAAAACCAATGCTTTGACTTTGGTCAAACTTGGTGAAAGTTCCTTGTTTGGTTTTGGTAATTGAGTGACAACTTAGGTGGACTAATAGTGTTTATGTGAGATACACAGGAGATTAGTCCACAGGTGATGATGTGATGATGGAGGTGCTCATTGCACATGAGACATGACATGGAGTCATGTGACCTAGGTGGAGAAGATCAAGATGAGGCTTGGCTTGATGGACCGGTTGCAAGAGTGAAGGGCAAGTCGGAGGCTTTGAAGCGAGGGACCGCGTGTGACAGTGAAGCTTGAGCAAGACTTGGCGCCGATGGACCGAGGCAACGGTGAAGAGCAAGTGAGGTCAAGATTGATGAACCAATATGGTCACGTGATGATATGAAGTGGATCATATCATTTGGTGATTGGTTGGTGCATGTGTTGCATCAACATTGGAGGAGATGGAATGGAATGCGCAAGGCAAAGGTATAACCTAGGGCATTTCCATTTCACCGGTTGTAGAGAAGTTTATGACCGGATTTAGGATAGATGGCCGTACTATCAAGAGGGGCAAACTTGTTTGCATATCGGTCATCTAGTGCCACTTGAGCGATCTAACTTTGCATACGTGTTAGGATCGAGTGGCGTGACAAGTTGAGAGTCTAACTCCTTTGGGAAAATGTTTGTGAAATTGCTAACACACATGCACATGGTGGTGTACACTTGGTGGTGTTAGCACTTTCGCAAGCTCGGCGGGATTCGGCGCTTTTGAGAAAATTAAGTGCATATTTTCTATTGCGCCGGTGGGAAATTTGGAGAAGTCACGTGAGTGTTTCTCTGGAGTGAGTCCGGTGCTCAGCATCTGGTGTGCGGGCGGTTTGGTGACCCTCTCTGCGCATGAGTCCGGGGAGCACCGGACGCTCAGGGTGCGTCCGGTGGCTTGCGTCCGGTGACCGTGCGAGCGCACGGGTCCGGTGTGCACCGGACGCGTCCGGTGTGACGCAGTAGAGCGTCCGGTGGTGCTGTGCCGACACGCGTGCGTAGTAGCCGTTGCCCATTCACCGGACGCTAGGAGTTGAGCGTCCGGTGGCTCCCTGTGAGCGTCTGGTGCCCTCGTGTTTTGCCCAGTGAATGGGCAACGGCTAGTTTAGCCCTTGGGGCTATAAATAGAAGTGGTGGCCTGCCTTGGCCGGTGCTGAGCACCCTTGGGACTTAGTGTCCATGCTTGGGGAGTGCTAGTGAAGCCTCTAACTCACATATGCTTGATAGTGTTCATTCGATTGTGTGAGTGAGAGATTCTAGTGCGTTGCATTGAGAGATTGCATCGAGTGGCATTAGTTGCATTGAGGGATCGCGAAGAGCAACTCTAGTTGAGCGAGACGTGAAGAGCGACCTTTGGTCCGGTCGGGTCAAGTGCTAGAGCTTGTGGTAAGCACTCTGCATGGGAGAGTGTGACTTGCGGGTCACCACTAGCAAGAGGACCGGCGGCAACCTTGGAGCTTGTCTCAACGGGGACGTAGCTTGGTGGCAACCAAGTGAACCTCGGGAGAAAATCATCGTGTCAACTTTGTTCTTCCCGTTGGTTTGCAAGTCCCTAACACAAGCTTGTATTTACATTCATATATTTGTGCTTGTGTAGTTGCTCTTGTAATTAGTTAGCTTGTGTAGCTTGCTAGTTACCTTCTTGCTTGTGTGGCTAGAAGTAGTTCCCCTTGCGTGACTAATTTGGTTTGTGTAACCTTGTTAGTCACATTGCTTAGTTTGTGTAGCTAAGTAAGTTGCGCTCTCTAATTTGGCATTAGTTGCCTTGTTATTGAGCTTGCTAGTGAGCTTAGGCTTTGTGTGCTTTGCCTCACTAGTTTGTGTAGGAGCTCCCTCGGTTTGTAAAGTACTAGTTGCATAGGTTTGTGTGACCTTGCTCCTAGAATTGATTAGGTGATCTCTTGCTAAGGTAGCACCTTGCTTGCTTGTTTAGGATCTTTTCAAGGTGCTAGAGAACTTAGATAGAGGGGTGTAGCCTTGGCTAGATCGATAGTTTTAATTACACATTTGCTTCGGTTAGCCGGTGCGTTAAGTTTTAGAAAGGAGTATTCACCCCCCCTCTAGTCCGCCATCTCGACCCTTCAAGTGGTATCAGAGCTAGGTCTCTCATTTGTGGTCTTCACCGACCCAAGAGGATGGCGGCTTATGGGCTAGATGTTGAGTGTCCACACATTTTTGATGGCACACACTTTGCACAGTGGAGAAATTGGATGACATGCAATTTTAAGTTTATTTCTCCTCAAATGTGGTGGATGGTAGATGTAGGCTTTTCTCATGTGTTGGATGAAGTGAATCTTACTCAAGCACAAGAGAAATGTCTACATCTCGACTACCAAGCTACTAACATCGTCTATTCATCCATGAAAGATAACATATTTGGTGAGATTATGGATATGAAGTCCGCTCATGAGATTTGGAGTTATCTCAATGAGAATTATGGGGCAATCACCAAAGAAGATGATGTGCCAAAGGTGGATGCACGTGAGGATGTTGAGCATGACCACAACATGGTGGTTGTGGAGGATTGCTCCACCTTATGGTCGAGTGAGGATGAAGATGATGGCTATGAGAGTGATGCTTCTACAAGCTCATCCACTTCATCACATTCCTCCATGTCTCACATTGACAACAAGGTATCTATTGGAGGTGTGATTATTGATTGTGATGATCCAAATTTTGAGCTTGTATGTAGACTCACCAAAGCTTTAATAAATGAGATGGCTAAAACAAGTAAATTGAAAAATGAAAACTCATTTCTAAAGACCACATGTGAACAACAAAAGCATCTACTTTATGTTACTACTTGTTCACATGAGGAGCTAAAATTGGTTCATGAGGAACTTTGTGCTACTCATGATAACTTGGTAAAAGATCATGCTTTTCTCACTAAGAAGATTTCTAATGAAGAAATTAAAACTAGTGAGAGCTCATCATTTGGGTCAAATGATCAATCACATGGTATTACTCATCCTTGTGATGTAGGCAAGAAGCATATATCCACCTCTTGTGATGATTTATTATCTATGCCATGTTCTTCACATATAGATGCTTGTTCTACTTCTACGTCTTGTGAGACTAACATTTTGAAGGAGAACAATGAGCTCAAAAATGAAGTGAAAAATTTGAGCAACAAGCTAGAGAAGTGCTATAATTCAAAAGTCACCTTTGAGCATATATTGAAGACTCAAAGAATCTATGGTGACAAGTGTGGCCTTGGCTTCAAGAAGAAAATGACAAAGGGCAAAAGAAAGCAAGAAAAGAGAAAGCTTTCTCATTTCATGTGCTATCGGTGCCATGAAGTGGGACATCTTGCTAATGGTTGCCCAAACAAAGAGAAGCTCAAGAATATGAAAGAAGAAGAGAGGCTAAAGCATGTTAAGTGCTTCAAGTGTCGCACTTGGGGTCATCTCACCTCAATGTGCCCAACCAAGCAATTGGTGAAGCATCAAATGAAGCCTCAACAAAAGCCACAAGTTGAGCAAGAAAAGAAGCCCCAAGCTCAAGTCAAGATCTACCATGTAGATGGTGGTGACATGGGGATGATGAAGAAGAAGACAAGAAGGGGAGGTAGACAATCAAGATCATCAAAAGACCTCTTCCACATCAAATGCTTTGAGTGCAAGAATGATGGACACTTTGCCTCGAAGTGTCCAACCAAGCTTGAGAAGAAGGCTCAAGCAACTCTCAAAAGGCAAGGCAATGAGAAGCAACACATGAGCAAGGAAGAAAAGGCTCAATCTAAAAGAAGTTGCTACTTATGCCGGGAAAGGGGACACATGGCTCATTCATGTCCCCTAGGTAATAATTCTAAGCCTATTTCAATTGATGATAATTCTATGCTTAGAAAGGATGGTAATGGTACCTCTATGGTTGCTATTGCAAAACATCCCGCTACTCATACTAAGGCTATGCCTAAGTATGTTGCACCTAACTTGAGAGGACCCAAACTAGTTTGGGTACCATCAAAAAGTGGATGATTATTTGTAGGTACCATAGGCATTGGAGACTTGATTCAATTGATCTTATATTATTCATCATATGATTGAGTCAAGTATTGAAGCTTAGTGCATATCTTATTCCAATGCCAAGTCAAATAAGTGAAGTCCAAGTGCTATAACATACAAGTGCAAA
This sequence comes from Sorghum bicolor, assembly GCF_000003195.3. Taxonomy (NCBI): domain Eukaryota; kingdom Viridiplantae; phylum Streptophyta; class Magnoliopsida; order Poales; family Poaceae; genus Sorghum; species Sorghum bicolor. The sequence goes on from NC_012871.2 coordinate 27,887,651, forward strand.
TATTCAAGTTGTGGTGATTTATTGGATTATTTGATGGCTTGCAAATACATGAGTTGAAGCTTGCAAATTAGATGATCATGAGCTAACAAAGGTATATCTTTGTTGATCACATTCATTTGGGTGCATATAAGATGATTGAATGGATTTAATGCTTAGTAATCAAGTTTGGATTGATTTGAGTTGGATAAGTTCATGAGATAACTTTTAGTAAGTATATCGAATGTATATATGTCTTGTGAAAGTATTCAATTAAGTTGATTTCAAGTTTGATTCAATTTGAAGAAGTATAGCTCAATTGCTTGAAATCTGTCCAATATTGAAAATCTGAGCTAGCTGAGATGAAGTCTGAGTTTAGGTGATCAAATCTATTTGGAATGGCTTGAAATTTGGTACGCATGCTGTACACTTATCATAGAAGATGCTGTAGAAATTTCATGAGAATTGAATAAGGGATACTTCAGTTTTGGAGTGGATCTTATCAGCTATAGTGCAGCAGATTTCAGCATATAGCAATGGTGGAAGAATTGAAATCTAGTAGCAATCTAGAAGTCAAAAGAAGCTCAAACATTTACAGCTGCTAGATGACTTAGTGAGTCACATCTCCACCAAATTTCGTGGTATTTGGATCTGTACATTGTGAGATATGGATATTTCTTTAAATGGTACAGAATCTGTCACAAAAGTGACAAATATTGGATTGATCTAGAGTCACTTAAATTGAAAGGTCCTCAAGTTGGAAACATGATTATAAGTATTTGAGGCACCTAAGTTTGGTTTTGAATTGATCTAGAAGCATGACAATCAATGAGTGCAAGGTCATTTGATTGTGGAATGTACTTGGTGTACACATTTAGTACTCAAATTGAAGATCAAGATCAAACTCAAGATGAAGATGAAGTTTAAGTTCTAGTAACTACTGGAAATCATTTGGTAGAAAGAAAAGGACTTAAACAAGTAGAAAGAAAATGACTTAAAAAGGGGGATTCATGGTTACTCATCACATTAAGTCCGTCACTTGAATCAATCAATCAAAGCAATTCAAGTGAGTATCAAAAATAGTTCTTTGGAGAGTGGTCACTTCTCCCTATGTGAGGGGCGTGCCGCCCGAGGAGTGGGTAAACCAAGTATGGTGCTTGGAAGGCTAACATGGAAGTGGTGATCTAAAGGACATTTGAGATGCTTAGTTGAAGCAATCAAAAGGATTGATCAAGAGAGCAAGCAACACCCAAAAGAGAGCTAGTCATGCTGTTCAAGTGGTATTCTTATTAGTTCTCTCATGCAAGCAATGATCAAGAAAAGATGAAGCAAGCCAACCACAACAAGATAGTGCACTTGATCATAAAGTGGTTTTCATTTCATATGGGTGAAGATTTGATTTATCAATTGACATTTATAATTGGTCTTCACCAAGCTTATCAATTGGACTTCACAGAGCTATTTGGAGTAAAATTGGAATTTTATTGAGTATCCTCTACTCCAACATAGCAAAGGTATCATTGTAATGTGCATGATCATTTCATCCCTTACTAGTATGCAGTTAGTGCATATAGTACATGCTTAATAGGATCATGCATGACAAATGAAAAGTTTTAAATTCATAGCCTACCACTATTGCTTGAATGATTAGTTGATCTAGTGGTATGTATATGAGTTTGTTCATGAGCTAGTGAACCCAAGTACTTGATCTATTTTGGATTGTTAACAAGTGACAAGTACAACATTGGCAAGATAACCCTTAATGTGAGGTGTGAAAAAGCTTGTCATTGGTTCAAACCGGACTTGGAAGCTTAGGCAAATCAACATAGTTCAAGTCTACAATTAGAAGCTCATGATGATTAGAGTACAAGAACAAGACAACAATGCAAATGGATATCTAAACTCAAATGTTTCCTCAATTGGTATCCTACAATTGGTACTCATGATAGCAAATGTTCAAGAAAACAAACAAGTGGTTCCATACTAGAAGACCTTCAATTGGAAGAAGATTTCCATATGGTATCGGACAAGATCTTTCAAATGATATGACATTTATACATATGGTGTCTATCATACAAGAAGGTGGTTCCACAAGTGATCCTCAACTTTAAGTGATCATCAAGCAAAGAAAGTTCCCTCACCAACAAGATTGACAAGTGAATGACCCATGCTATGACATAGGGGGAGTGCCCCACCAAATGGTATCAAGGTCAAAGATCCTAAGTGGTATCTCAAGAGGAATTCAAGCAATGTCATTCCAACACATGGTGATGTCCATCAAAAATGCAAGATTCAAGCCTCAACCATCTATCCCAATGCAATCCTTTGTCACAATAAGATTCACACTTTTTAAATTGGTATCAATTGATTTAATTGGTATCATACCTTTTATGGAAATTGATGACAAAGGGGGAGAAGTTGGAACAAAGATATGATCATGGGATAAGTTGGACAACAAAAGATATGTTTCAAAGGGGAAATATCAAAGATGGACATGGACAAGGGAGCAACATTAATGAAAAGAGTTGGATCAAAAGTCATGGACAAGGGAAGCACACAAGTAGGGGGAGCAAGCTCATGAACATTGGTTGTTTGCATTTGATATGTGCATATTCATGTGCTTGCTTGCATTGCATAAGTTTTTAAATTCAATATGCATGCTTGTGTGGTGTATGCTAGTTATATAACTTGATTGATGATATGATAACTAGCATGCATAGGTTGGTAGCTAGACTTGTGCTTTTCAAGTAAAGACTATACCCATGCTTTTAATGTTGATCTCACGGGGTTTCTAGTGTTTTTGTTGTCTAGCTACTCATGGTGCTAAGGATGGTGTACATTGAATGCTTCAAATGCTATCGAATTTGGTATCGAGCTACAAAGGTTTATTCTATACACCTTAGCACTTAGTAGGGTTTTATGGTGCTTATCCAAATCTTGACATAGATCTTAAATGATTGGATAAGTAGCATAAAATCCAAATCAAGTTAGCAATTTACACTTGTGTGAAGTTCTAGCTTGAAAAAGCTTAATCTTCCATATCTTTGTAGAGTTGTCATCAATTACCAAAAAGGGGGAGATTGAAAGGTCCTTGTTTGGTTTTGGTAATTGAGTGACAACTTAGGTGGACTAATAGTGTTTATGTGAGATACACAGGAGATTAGTCCACAGGTGATGATGTGATGATGGAGGCGCTCATTGCACATGAGACATGACATGGAGTCATGTGACCAAGGTGGAGAAGATCAAGATGAGGCTTGGCATGATGGACCGGTTGCAAGAGTGAAGGGCAAGTCGGAGGCTTTGAAGCGAGGGACCGCGTGTGACAGTGAAGCTTGAGCAAGACTTGGCGCCGATGGACCGAGGAAACGGTGAAGAGCAAGTGAGGTCAAGATCGATGAAACAATACGGTCACGTGATGATATGAAGTGGATCATATCATTTGGTGATTGGTTGGTGCATGTGTTGCATCAACATTGGAGGAGATGGAATGGAATGCGCAAGGCAAAGGTATAACCTAGGGCATTTCCATTTCACCGGTCATAGGTGTGTAGAGAAGTTTATGACCAGATTTAGGATAGATGGCCGTACTATCAAGAGGGGCAAACTTGTTTGCATATCGGTCATCTAGTGCCACTTGAGTGATCTAACTTTGCATACGTGTTAGGATCGAGTGGCGTGACAAGTTGAGAGGCTAACTCCTTTGGGAAAATGTTTGTGAAATTGCTAACACACATGCACATGGTGGTGTACACTTGGTGGTGTTAGCACTTTTGCAAGCTCGGCGGGATTCGGCGCTTTTGAGAAAATTAAGTGCATATTTTCTATTACACCAGTGGGAAATTTGGAGAAGTCACGGGAGACCGGACGCTCTGCGCTGAGGCACCGGACGCTGGCCTTTAGCGTCTGGTGTGCTGTCGGGTGTAGCAGAGTGCACCGGACGCACCGGAGTGAGTCCGGTGCTCAGCGTCCGGTGTGCGGACGGTTTGGCGACCCTCTCTGCACATGAGTCCGGTGAGCATCGGACACTCAGGGTGCGTCCGGTGACCGTGCGAGCGCACGGGTCTGGTGTGCACCGGACGCGTGCGGTGTGACGCAGTAGAGCGTCCGGTGGTGCTGTGCAGGCATGCGTGCGTAGTAGCCGTTGGCGGCAACGGTCGAGTTCAAATGGCTAGTGACATGTGGCTGACGCCTGAGCACCGGACGCTGGGAGTTGAGCGTCCGGTGGCTCCCTGTGAGCGTCCGGTGCCCTCGTGTTTTGCCCAGTGAAGGGGCAACGGCTAGTTTAGCCCTTGGGGCTATAAATAGAAGTGGTGGCCGGCCTTGGCCGGTGCTGAGTACCCTTGAAACTTAGTGTCCATGCTTGGGGAGTGCTAGTGAAGCCTATAACTCACATATGCTTGATAGTGTTCATCCGATTGTGTGAGTGAGAGATTCTAGTACGTTGCATTGAGAGATTGCATCGAGTGGCACTAGGTGTTCGTGTTGCAAGCCGGTGGTGCTTGTTACTCTTAGAGGTTGCCACCTCCTAGACGGCTTGGTGGCTTGTGACTCCGTCAAAGCACGCAAGGAGATTGTGTGGTGCTGCGGAGAAGAGATTGTGAGGGGTACGGTGCTCACCACGCGGGGATCGCGAAGAGCAACTCTAGTTGAGCGAGACGTGAAGAGCGACAAGTAGTCCGGTCAGGTCAAGTGCTAGAGCTTGTGGTAAGCACTCCGCGTGGGAGAGTGTGACTTGCGGGTCACCACTAGCAAGAGGACCGGCGGCAACCTTGGAGCTTGTCTCAACGGGGACGTAGCTTGGTGGCAACCAAGTGAACCTCGGGAGAAAATCATCGTGTCAACTTTGTTCTTGCCGTTGGTTTGCAAGTCCCTAACACAAGCTTGTATTTACATTCATATATTTGTGCTTGTGTAGTTCCTCTTGTAATTAGTTAGCTTGTGTAGCTTGCTAGTTACCTTCTTGCTTGTGTGGCTAGAAGTAGTTCCCCTTGCGTGACTAATTTGGTTTGTGTAACCTTGTTAGTCACATTGCTTAGTTTGTGTAGCTAAGTAAGTTGCGCTCTCTAATTTGGCATTAGTTGCCTTGTTATTGAGCTTGCTAGTAAGCTTAGGCTTTGTGTGCTTTGTCTCACTAGTTTGTGTAGGAGCTCCCTCGGTTTGTAAAGTACTAGTTGCATAGGTTTGTGTGACCTTGCTCCTAGAATTGATTAGGTGAGCTCTTGCTAAGGTAGCACCTTGCTTGCTTGTTTAGGATCTTTTCAAGGTGCTAGAGAACTTAGATAAGGGGTGTAGTCTTGGCTAGACCAATAGTTTTAATAACACATTTGCTTCGGTTAGCCGGTGCGTTAAGTTTTAGAAAGGACTATTCACCCCCCCTCCTCTAGTCCGCCATCTCGACCCTTCACTTCGTCAAATGACCCATTTGATGACTTGAATTGAAAAAAAAATTGAATATAAAGTTATTAGAGATCATTATTATCTATATTTGATATATTGTCCATTTTTCCATTTGGATAAATTTAAGCCAATCCTAAGCACATTTGTTTAAAATCCAAGACGGATTTTGGTCAAACTTGGTCAAATGACAAACTAAATTACATAAAATGAAACAATTTTGAATACCAAGTTGTTAGATATCATCATGATCTAATCTTTTTATATAGACAATTTTTCCATTTGAGAAAGTTTAAGTTAACAATACCCACCAAATCTTGAATCTCACACAAACTATATGAAACTATATGTGTCAATTGTGGATTTTCAACTACACCTTCCCAACACTTTGTCAAATGCAAAAATGGTCTATATATTAAATGTAGATTTTGATGAGTGGAACAATATTGGTATTAATGACTTTTCCATTTGAGACCATCTAGGGTTCCGAAAACCGATGCGTGGCTATGAATTCTTTCAAAATTCAAAATTGACTGGTTCAAACTTTTCCAAATGAAAAGTTGACCATTAGACCAAATGTAGAACTTGATGAGTGTAACAAACTTTGTATTCATTACTTTTCCATTCGGGACCATCTAGGGTTCGGCCAAAGTATGTGTTTGTAAAAACCAATGCTTTGACTTTGGTCAAACTTGGACAAATGATCCATTTGATGACTTGAAATGAAAAAGATTTGAATATAAAGTTGTTAGAGATCATTAAGATCTACATTTGATATATTGTCCATTTTTTCATTTGGATAAATTTGAGCCAATCATAAGCACATTTGTTTAAAATCCAGGATGGGTTTTGGTCAAATGACAAACTAAATTACTTAAAATGAAAATAATTTGATTACCAAGTTGTTAGATATCATCAAGATCTAAACTTTTTATAAAGACAATTTTTCCATTCGAGAAAGTTTAAGTTAACAATACCCACCAAATCTTGAATCTCACACAAACTATATGAAACTATATGTGTCAATTGTGGATTTTCAACTACACCTTCCCAACACTTTGTCAAATCCAAAAATGGTCTAAATATTAAATGTAGATTTTGATGAGTGGAACAATATTGGTATTCATGACTTTTCCATTCGAGACCAACTAGGGTTCCGAAAACCGATGCGTGGCTATGAATTCTTTCAAAATTCAAAGTTGAGTGGTTCAAACTTTTCCAAATGAAAAGTTGGCCATTAGAACAAATGTAGAACTTGATGCGTGTAACAAACTTTGTATTCGTGACTTTTCCATTTGGAACCATCTAGGGTTCGGTCAAGGTGTGTGTTTGTAAAAACCAATGCTTTGACTTTGGTCAAACTTGGTCAAATGACCCATTTGATGACTTGAAATGAAAAAAAATTTGAATATAAAGTTATTGGAGATCATTAATATCTACATTTGATATATTGTCCATTTTTCCATGTGGATAAATTTGAGCCAATCCTAAGCACATTTGTTTAAAATTCAAGACGGGTTTTGGTCAAACTTGGATAAATGACAAACTAAATTACTTAAAATGAAACAATTTTGAATACCAAGTTGTTAGATATCATCATGATCTAAACTTTTTATATAGACAATTTTTCCTTTTGAGAAAGTTTAAGTTAACAATACCAACCAAATCTTGAATCTCACACAAACTATATGAAACTATATGTGTCAATTGTGTATTTTCAACTACACCTTCCCAACACTTTGTCAAATGCAAAAATATTCTATATATTAAATGTAGACTTTGATGAGTGGAACAATATTGGTATTCATAAATTGTCCATTCGAGACCATCTAGGGTTCCGAAAACCGATGCGGGGCTATGAATTCTTCCTAAATTGAAAATTGAGTGGTTCAAACTTTTTCAAATGAAAAGTTGACTAGTAGACGAAATGTAGAACTTGATGAGTGTAACAAACTTTGTATTCATGACATTTCCATTTGGGACCATCTAGGGTTCGGTCAAACTGTGTGATTGTAAAAACCAATGCTTTGACTTTGGTCAAACTTGGTCAAATGATCCATTTGATGACTTGAAATGAAAAAAATTTGAATATAAAGTTGTTAGAGATCATTAAGATCTACATTTGATATATTGTCCATTTTTCCATTTGGATAAATTTGAGCCAATCATAAGCACATTTGTATAAAATCCAAGCCGCCTCTTGGTCAAATGACAAACTTAATTACTTAAAATGAAAAAATTTTGAATACCAAGTTGTTAGATATCCTCATGATCTCACCTTTTTCTATCGCCCAATTTTCCGTTTGCCCCAAAAGAAGTTAGCAATACCCACCAAATCTTGAATCTCACACAAACTATATGAAACTATAAGTGTCAATTGTGGATTTTCAACTACACCTTCCCAACACTTTGTCAAATGCAAAAATGGTCTATATATTAAATGTAGATTTTGATGAGTGGAACAATATTGGTATTAATGACTTTTCCATTCGAGACCATCTAGGGTTTCGAAACTGATGCGTGGCTATGAATTCTTTCAAAATTCAAAATTGAGTGGTTCAAACTTTTCCAAATGAAAAGTTGACCATTAGACCAAATGTAGAACTTGATGAGTGTAACAAACATTGTATTCATTACTTTTCCATTTGGGACCATCTAGGGTTCTGTTATAGTATGTGTTTGCAAAAACCAATGCTTTGACTTTGGTTAAACTTGGTCAAATGACACATTTGATGACTTCAAATGAAAAAAATTTGAATTTAAAGTTGTTAGAGATCATTAATATCTACATTTGATATATTGTCCATTTTTCCATTTGGATAAATTTGAGCCAATTCTAAGCACATTTGTTTAAAATCCAAGACGGGTTTTGGTCAAACTTGGTCAAATGACAAACTAAATTCCTTAAAATGAAAGAAGTTTGAATACCAAGTTGTTAGATGTCATCAAGATCTAAACTTTTTATATAGACAATTTTTCCATTTGAGAAAGTTGAATTTAACAATACCTACCAAATCTTGAATCTCACACAAACTATATGAAACTATATGTGTCAATTGTAGATTTTCAGCTACACCTTCCAAACACTTTATCAAATGCAAAAATAGTCCATATATTAAATGTAGATTTTGATGAGTGGAACAATATTGGTATTCATGACTTTTCCATTCATGACCATCTAGGGTTCCGAAAACCGATGCGTGGCTATGAATTCTTTCAAAATTCAAAATTGAGTGGTTCAAACTTTTCCAAATGAAAAGTTGGCCATTAGAACAAATGTAGAACTCGATGAGTGTAACAAACTTTGTATTCATGACTTTTCCATTTGGAACAATCTTTGGTTTGGTCAAAGTGTGTGTTTGTAAAAACCAATTCTTTGACTTTGGTCAAACTTGGTCAAATGACCCATTTGATGACTTGAAATGAAAAAAATTTGAATATAAAGTTGTTAGAGATCATTAATATCTACATTTGATATATTGTCCATTTTTCCATTTGGATAAATTTGAGCCAATCCTAAGCATATTTGTTTAAAATCCAAGACGGGTTTTGGTCAAACTTGGTCCAATGACAAACTAAATTACTTAAAATGAAAAAAAATTTGAATACCAAGTTGTTAGATATCATCAAGATCTAAACTTTTTATATAGACAATTTTTCCATTTGAGAAAGCTTAAGTTAACAATACCCACCAAATCTTGAATCTCACACAAACTATGTGAAACCATATGTGTCAATTGTGGATTTTCAACTACACCTTCCCAACAATTTGTCAAATGCAAATATATTCTATATATTAAACGTAGACTTTGATGAGTGGAACAATATTGGTATTCATAAATTTTCCATTCGAAACCATCTAGGGTTTTCGAAAACCGATGTGCGGCTATGAATTCTTTCAAAATTCAAATTGAGTTTTTCAAACTTTTCCAAATGAAAAGTTGGCCAGTAGACCAAATGTAGAACTCGATGAGTGTAACAAACTTTGTATTCACGACTTTTCCATTTGGAACAATCTATGGTTCGGTCGAAGTGTGTGTTTGTAAAAACCAATTCTTTGACTTTGGTCAAACTTGGTCAAATGACCCATTTGATGACTAGAAATGAAAAAAATTTGAATATAAAGTTGTTAGAGATCATTAATATCTACATTTGATATATTGTCCATTTTTCCATTTGCACGTTTGTTTAAAATCCAAGACAGGTTTTGGTCAAACTTGGTCAAATGACAAACTAAATTACTTAAAATGAAAAAAATTTTGAATACCAAGTTGTTAGATATCACCAAGATCTAAACTTTTTATATAGACAATTTTTCCATTTGAGAAAGTTTAAGTTAACAATACCCACCAAATCTTGAATCTCACACAAACTATGTGAAACCATATGTGTCAATTGTGGATTTTCAACTACACCATCCCAACACTTTGTCAAATGCAAAAATGGTCTATATATTAAATGTAGATTTTGATGAGTGGAACAATATTGGTATTCATGACTTTTCCATTCATGACCATCTGGGGTTCCGAAAACCGATGCGTGGCTATGAATTCTTTCAAAATTCAAAGTTGAGTGGTTCAAACTTTTCCAAATGAAAAGTTGGCCATTAGACCAAATGTAGAACTTGATGAGTGTAACAAACTTTGTATTCATGACTTTTCCATTTGGAACCATCTATTGTTCGGTCAAAGTGTGTGTTTGTAAAAACCAATGCTTTGACTTTGGTCAAACTTGGTAAAATGACCCATTTGATGACTTGAATTGAAAAAAAAATTGAATATAAAGTTATTAGAGATCATTATTATCTACATTTGATATATTGTCCATTTTTCCATTTGGATAAATTTAAGCCAATCCAAAGCACATTTGTTTAAAATCCAAGACGGGTTTTGGTCAAACTTGGTCAAATGACAAACTAAATTACTTAAAATGAAACAATTTTGAATACCAAGTTGTTAGATATCCTCATAATCTAATCTTTTTATATAGACAATTTTTCCATTTGAGAAAGTTTAAGTTAACAATACCGACCAAATCTTGAATCTCACACAAACTACATGAAACTATATGTGTCAATTGTGGATTTTCAACTACACCTTCCCAACACTTTGTCAAATGCAAAAATATTCTATATATTAAATGTAGACTTTGATGAGTGGAACAATATTGGTATTCATAAATTTTCCATTCGAGACCATCTAGGGTTCCGAAAACCGATGTGGGGCTATGAATTCTTTCTAAATTGAAAATTGAGTGGTTCAAACTTTTTCAAATGAAAAGTTGACCATTAGACCAAATGTAGAACTTGATGAGTGTAACAAACTTTGTATTCATGACATTTCCATTTCGGACCATCTAGGGTTCGGTCAAACTGTGTGATTGTAAAAACCAATGCTTTGACTTTGGTCAAACTTGGTCAAATGATCCATTTGATGACTTGAAATGAAAAAAATTGAATATAAAGTTGTTAGAGATCATTAAGATCTTCATTTGATATATTGTCCATTTTTCCATTTGGATAAATTTGAGCCAATCATAAGCACATTTGTTTAAAATCCAAGACGTGTTTTGGTCAAATGACAAACTAAATTACTTAAAATGAAAACATTTTGAATACCAAGTTGTTAGATATCATCAAGATCTAAACTTTTTATATAGACAATTTTTCCATTTGAGAAAGTTTAAGTTACCAATACCCACCAAATCTTGAATCTCACACAAACTATATGAAACTATAAGTGTCAATTGTGGATTTTCAACTACACCTTCCCAACACTTTGTCAAATGCAAAAATGGTCTATATATTAAATGTAGATTTTGATGAGTGGAACAATATTGGTATTAATGACTTTTCCATTCGAGACCATCTAGGGTTTCGAAACTGATGCGTGGCTATGAATTCTTTCAAAATTCAAAATTGAGTGGTTCAAACTTTTCCAAATGAAAAGTTGACCATTAGACCAAATGTAGAACTTGATGAGTGTAACAAACATTGTATTCATTACTTTTCCATTTGGGACCATCTAGGGTTCTGTTATAGTATGTGTTTGCAAAAACCAATGCTTTGACTTTGGTTAAACTTGGTCAAATGACACATTTGATGACTTCAAATGAAAAAAATTTGAATTTAAAGTTGTTAGAGATCATTAATATCTACATTTGATATATTGTCCATTTTTCCATTTGGATAAATTTGAGCCAATTCTAAGCACATTTGTTTAAAATCCAAGACGGGTTTTGGTCAAACTTGGTCAAATGACAAACTAAATTCCTTAAAATGAAAGAAGTTTGAATACCAAGTTGTTAGATGTCATCAAGATCTAAACTTTTTATATAGACAATTTTTCCATTTGAGAAAGTTGAATTTAACAATACCTACCAAATCTTGAATCTCACACAAACTATATGAAACTATATGTGTCAATTGTAGATTTTCAGCTACACCTTCCAAACACTTTATCAAATGCAAAAATAGTCCATATATTAAATGTAGATTTTGATGAGTGGAACAATATTGGTATTCATGACTTTTCCATTCATGACCATCTAGGGTTCCGAAAACCGATGCGTGGCTATGAATTCTTTCAAAATTCAAAATTGAGTGGTTCAAACTTTTCCAAATGAAAAGTTGGCCATTAGAACAAATGTAGAACTCGATGAGTGTAACAAACTTTGTATTCATGACTTTTCCATTTGGAACAATCTTTGGTTTGGTCAAAGTGTGTGTTTGTAAAAACCAATTCTTTGACTTTGGTCAAACTTGGTCAAATGACCCATTTGATGACTTGAAATGAAAAAAATTTGAATATAAAGTTGTTACAGATCATTAATATCTACATTTGATATATTGTCCATTTTTCCATTTGGATAAATTTGAGCCAATCCTAAGCATATTTGTTTAAAATCCAAGACGGGTTTTGGTCAAACTTGGTCCAATGACAAACTAAATTACTTAAAATGAAAAAAAATTTGAATACCAAGTTGTTAGATATCATCAAGATCTAAACTTTTTATATAGACAATTTTTCCATTTGAGAAAGTTTAAGTTAACAATACCCACCAAATCTTAAATCTCACACAAACTATGTGAAACCATATGTGTCAATTGTGGATTTTCAACTACACCTTCCCAACAATTTGTCAAATGCAAATATATTATATATATTAAACGTAGACTTTGATGAGTGGAACAATATTGGTATTCATAAATTTTCCATTCGAAACCATCTAGGGTTTTCGAAAACCGATGCGCGGCTATGAATTCTTTCAAAATTCAAATTGAGTTTTTCAAACTTTTCCAAATGAAAAGTTGGCCAGTAGACCAAATGTAGAACTCGATGAGTGTAACAAACTTTGTATTCACGACTTTTCCATTTGGAACAATGTATGGTTCGGTCGAAGTGTGTGTTTGTAAAAACCAATTCTTTGACTTTGGTCAAACTTGGTCAAATGACCCATTTGATGACTAGAAATGAAAAAAATTTGAATATAAAGTTGTTAGAGATCATTAATATCTACATTTGATATATTGTCCATTTTTCCATTTGCACGTTTGTTTAAAATCCAAGACAGTTTTTGGTCAAACTTGGTCAAATGCCAAACTAAATTACTTAAAATGAAAAAAATTTTGAATACCAAGTTGTTAGATATCACCAAGATCTAAACTTTTTATATAGACAATTTTTCCATTTGAGAAAGTTTAAGTTAACAATACCCACCAAATCTTGAATCTCACACAAACTATGTGAAACCATATGTGTCAATTGTGGATTTTCAACTACACCATCCCAACACTTTGTCAAATGCAAAAATGGTCTATATATTAAATGTAGATTTTGATGAGTGGAACAATATTGGTATTCATGACTTTTCCATTCATGACCATCTGGGGTTCCGAAAACCGATGCGTGGCTATGAATTCTTTCAAAATTCAAAGTTGAGTGGTTCAAACTTTTCCAAATGAAAAGTTGGCCATTAGACCAAATGTAGAACTTGATGAGTGTAACAAACTTTGTATTCATGACTTTTCCGTTTGGAACCATCTATGGTTCGGTCAAAGTGTGTGTTTGTAAAAACCAATGCTTTGACTTTGGTCAAACTTGGTAAAATGACCCATTTGATGACTTGAAATGAAAAAAAATTGAATATAAAGTTGTTAGAGATCATTAATATCTATATTTGATATATTGTCCATTTTTCCATTTGGTTAAATTTGAGCTAATCCTAAGCACATTTGTTTAAAATCCAAGACGAGTTTTGGTCAAACTTGGTCAAATGACAAACTAAATTCCTTAAAATGAAAGAAATTTGAATACCAAGTTGTTAGATATCATCAAGATCTAAACTTTTTATATAGACAATTTTTCCATTTGAGAAAGTTGAATTTAACAATACCTACCAAATCTTGAATCTCACACAAACTATATGAAACTATATGTGTCAATTGTAGATTTTCAGCTACACCTTCCAAACACTTTATCAAATGCAAAAATTGTCCATATATTAAATGTAGATTTTGATGAGTGGAACAATATTGGTATTCATGACTTTTCCATTCATGACCATCTAGGGTTCCGAAAACCGATGCGTGGATATGAATTCTTTCAAAATTCAAAATTGAGTGGTTCAAACTTTTCCAAATGAAAAGTTGTCCAGTAGAACAAATGTAGAACTCGATGAGTGTAACAAACTTTGTATTTATGACTTTTCCATTTGGAACAATCTTTGGATTGGTCAAAGTGTGTGTTTGTAAAAACCAATGCTTTGACTTTGGTCAAACTTGGTCAAATGACCCATTTGATGACTTGAAATGAAAAAAATTTGAATATAAAGTTGTTAGAGATCATTAATATCTACATTTGATATATTGTCCATTTTTCCATTTGGATAAATTTGAGCCAATCCTAAGCATATTTGTTTAAAATCCAAGACGGGTTTTGGTCAAACTTGGTCAAATGACAAACTAAATTACTTAAAATGAAAAAAAATTTGAATACCAAGTTGTTAGATATCATCAAGATCTAAACTTTTTATATAGACAATTTTTCCATTTGAGAAATTTTAAGTTAACAATACCCAGAAAATCTTGAATCTCACACAAACTATGTGAAACCATATGTGTCAATTGTGGATTTTCAACTACACCTTCCCAACACTTTGTCAAATGCAAAAATGGTCTATATATTAAATGTAGATTTTGATGAGTGGAACAATATTGGTATTCATGACTTTTCCATTCATGACCATCTGGGGTTTCGAAAACTGATGCGTGGCTATGAATTCTTTCAAAATTCAAAGTTGAGTGGTTCAAAATTTTCCAAATGAAAAGTTGGCCATTAGACCAAATGTAGAACTTGATGAGTGTAACCAACTTTGTATTCGTGACTTTTCCATTTGGAACCATTTATGGTTCGGTCAAAGTGTGTGTTTGTAAAAACCAATGCTTTGACTTTGGTCAAACTTGGTCAAATGACCCATTTGATGACTTGAAATGAAAAAAATTTGAATATAAAGTTGTTAGAGATCATTAATATCTACATTTGATATATTGTCCATTTTTCCATTTGGATAAATTTGAGCCAATCCTAAGCACATTTGTTCAAAATCCAAGACGGGTTTTGGTCAAACTTGGTCAAATGACAAACTAAATTACTTAAAATGAAAACATTTTGAATACCAAGTTGTTACAAATCATCAAGATCTAAACTTTTTATATAGACAAATTTTCCATTTGAGAAAGTTTAATTTAACAATACCCACCAAATCTTGAATCTCACACAAACTATATGAAACTATATGTGTCAATTGTGGATTTTCAACTACACCTTCCCAACACTTTATCAAATGCAAAAATGTTCTATATATTAAATGTAGATTTTGATGAGTGGAACAATATTGGTATTCATGACTTTTCCATTCATGACCATCTAGGGTTCCGAAAACCGATGCGTGGCTATAAATTCTTTCAAAATTCAAAGTTGAGTGGTTCAAACTTTTCCAAATGAAAAGTGGCCATTAGACCAAATGTAGAACTTGATGAGTGTAACAAACTTCGTATTCGTGACTTTTCCATTTGGAACCATTTATGGTTTGGTCAAAGTGTGTGTTTGTAAAAACCAATGCTTTGACTTTGGTCAAACTTGGTCAAATGACCCATTTGATGACTTGAAATGAAAAAAATTGAATATAAAGTTGTTAGAGATCTTTAATATCTACATTTGATATATTGTCCATTTTTCCATTTGGATAAATTTGAGCCAATCCTAAGCACATTTATTTAAAATCCAAGACGGGTTTTAGTCAAACTTACTTAGAATGAAAACATTTTGAATACCAAGTTGTTAGATATCATCAAGATCTAAACTTTTTATATATACAATTTTTCCATTTTAGAAAGTTTAAGTTAACAATACCCACCAAATCTTGAATCGCACACAAACTATATGAAACTATGTGTCAATTGTGGATTTTCAACTACACCTTCCCAACACTTTGTCAACTGCAAAAATATTCTATATATTAAATGTAGACTTTGATGAGTGGAACAATATTGGTATTCATAAATTTTCCATTTGAGACCATCCAGGGTTCTGAAACCGATGCGGGGCTATGAATTCTTTCAAAATTCATAATTGAGTGGTTCAAACCTTTTCAAATGAAAAGTTGACCATTAGACCAAATGTAGAACTTGATGTGTGTAACAAACTTTGTATTCATGACATTTCCATTTGGGACCATCTAGGGTTTGGTCAAACTGTGTGTTTGTAAAAACCAATGCTTTGACTTTGGTCAAACTTGGTCAAATGACCCATTTGATGACTTGAAATGAAAAAATTGAATATAAAGTAGTTAGAGATCATTAAGATCTACATTTGATATATTGTCCATTTTTCCATTTGGATAAATTTGAGCCAATCCTAAGCACATTTGTTTAAAATCCAAGACGGGTTTTGGTCAAACTTGGTCAAATGACAAACTAAATTACTTAAAATGAAAAAATTTTGAATACCAAGTTGTTAGATATCATAAAGATCTAAACTTTTTATATAGACAATTTTTCCATTTGAGAAAGTTTAAGTTAACAATACCCACCAAATCATGAATCTCACACAAACTATATGAAACTATATGTGTCAATTGTGGATTTTTAACTACACCTTCCCAACACTTTGTCAAATGCAAAAATATTCTATATATTAAATGTAGCTTTGATGAGTGGAACAATATTGGTATTCATAAATTTTCCATTCGAGACCATCTAGGGTTCCGATAACCGATGCGGGGCTATGAATTCCTTCAAAATTCAAAATTGAGTGGTTCAAACTTTTTTCAAATGAAAAGTTGACCATTAGACCAAATGTAGAACTTGATGAGTGTAACAAACTTTGTATTCATGACATTTCCATTTGAGACCATCTAGGGTTCGGTCAAAATGTGTGTTTGTAAAAACCAATGCTTTGACTTTGGTCAAACTTGGTCAAATGACCCATTTGATGACTTGAAATGAAAAAAATTTGAATACAAAGTTGTTAGAGATCATTAAGATCTACATTTGATATATTGTCCATTTTTCCATTTGGATAAATTTGAGCCAATCCTAAGCACATTTGTTTAAAATCCAAGACGGGTTTTGGTCAAACTTGGTCAAATGACAAACTAAATTACTTAAAATGAAACAATTTTGAATACCAAGTTGTTAGATATCATCAATATATAAACTTTTTATATCGATAATTTTTCCATTTGAGAAAGTTTAAGTTAACAATACCCACCAAATCTTGAATCTCACACAAACTATATGAAACTATATGTGTCAATTGTGGATTTTCAACTACACCTTCCCAACACTTTGTCAAATGCAAAAATGGTCTATATATTAAATGTAGATTTTGATGAGTGGAACAATATTGGTATTAATGAGTTTTCCATTCATGACCATCTAGGGTTCCGAAAATTGATGCGTGGCTATGAATTCTTTCAAAATTCAAAGTTGAGTGGTCCAAACTTTTCCAAATGAAAAGTTGGCCATTAGACCAAATGTAGAACTTGATGAGTGTAACAAATTTTGTATTCATGACTTTTCCATTTGGAACCATCTATGGTTCGGTCAAAGTATGTGTTTGAAAAAACCAATGCTTTGACTTTGGTCAAACTTGGTCAAATGACCCATTTGATGACTTGAAATCAAAAAAATTTGAATATAAAGTTGTTAGAGATCATTAAGATCTACATTTGATATATTGTCCATTTTTCCATTTGGATAAATTTGAGCCAATCCTAAGCACATTTGTTTAAAATCCAAGACGGGTTTTGGTCAAACTTGGTCAAATGACAAACTAAATTACTTAAAATGAAAAAAATTTGAATACCAAGTTGTTAGATATCATAAAGATCTAAACTTTTTATATAGACAATTTTTCCATTTGAGAAAGTTTAAGTTAACAATACCCACCAAATCATGAATCTCACACAAACTATATGAAACTATATGTGTCAATTGTGGATTTTTAACTACACCTTCCCAACACTTTGTCAAATGCAAAAATATTCTATATATTAAATGTAGCTTTGATGAGTGGAACAATATTGGTATTCATAAAATTTCCATTCGAGACCATCTAGGGTTCCGAAAACCGATGCGGGGCTATGAATTCCTTCAAAATTCAAAATTGAGTGGTTCAAACTTTTTCAAATGAAAAGTTGACCATTAGACCAAATGTAGAACTTGATGAGTGTAACAAACTTTGTATTCATGACATTTCCATTTGAGACCATCTAGGGTTCGGTCAAAATGTGTGTTTGTAAAAACCAATGCTTTGACTTTGGTCAAACTTGGTCAAATGACCCATTTGATGACTTGAAATGAAAAAAATTTGAATACAAAGTTGTTAGAGATCATTAAGATCTACATTTGATATATTGTCCATTTTTCCATTTGGATAAATTTGAGCCAATCCTAAGCACATTTGTTTAAAATCCAAGACGGGTTTTGGTCAAACTTGGTCAAATGACAAACAAAATTACTTAAAATGAAAACATTTTGAATACCAAGTTGTTAGATATCATCAATATATAAACTTTTTATATCGATAATTTTTCCATTTGAGAAAGTTTAAGTTAACAATACCCACCAAATCTTGAATCTCACACAAACTATATGAAACTATATGTGTCAATTGTGGATTTTCAACTACACCTTCCCAACACTTTGTCAAATGCAAAAATGGTCTATATATTAAATGTAGATTTTGATGAGTGGAACAATATTGGTATTAATGAGTTTTCCATTCATGACCATCTAGGGTTCCGAAAATTGATGCGTGGCTATGAATTCTTTCAAAATTCAAAGTTGAGTGGTCCAAACTTTTCCAAATGAAAAGTTGGCCATTAGACCAAATGTAGAACTTGATGAGTGTAACAAATTTTGTATTCATGACTTTTCCATTTGGAACCATCTATGGTTCGGTCAAAGTATGTGTTTGAAAAAACCAATGCTTTGACTTTGGTCAAACTTGGTCAAATGACCCATTTGATGACTTGAAATCAAAAAAATTTGAATATAAAGTTGTTAGAGATCATTAAGATCTACATTTGATATATTGTCCATTTTTCCATTTGGATAAATTTGAGCCAATCCTAAGCACATTTGTTTAAAATCCAAGACGGGTTTTGGTCAAACTTGGTCAAATGACAAACTAAATTACTTAAAATGAAAAAAATTTGAATACCAAGTTGTTAGATATCATAAAGATCTAAACTTTTTATATAGACAATTTTTCCATTTGAGAAAGTTTAAGTTAACAATACCCACCAAATCATGAATCTCACACAAACTATATGAAACTATATGTGTCAATTGTGGATTTTTAACTACACCTTCCCAACACTTTGTCAAATGCAAAAATATTCTATATATTAAATGTAGCTTTGATGAGTGGAACAATATTGGTATTCATAAAATTTCCATTCGAGACCATCTAGGGTTCCGAAAACTGATGCGGGGCTATGAATTCCTTCAAAATTCAAAATTGAGTGGTTCAAACTTTTTCAAATGAAAAGTTGACCATTAGACCAAATGTAGAACTTGATGAGTGTAACAAACTTTGTTTTCATGACATTTCCATTTGAGACCATCTAGGGTTCGGTCAAAATGTGTGTTTGTAAAAACCAATGCTTTGACTTTGGTCAAATAACCCATTTGATGACTTGAAATGAAAAAAATTTGAATATAAAGTTGTTAGAGATCATTAAGATCTACATTTGATATATTGTCCATTTTTCCATTTGGATAAATTTGAGCCAATCCTAAGCACATTTGTTTAAAATCCAAGACGGGTTTTGGTCAAACTTGGTCAAATGACAAACTAAATTAATTAAAATGAAAAATTTTTGAATACCAAGTTGTTAGATATCATAAAGATCTAAACTTTTTATATAGACAATTTTTCCAATTGAGAAAGTTTAAGTTAACAATACCTACCAAATCTTGAATCTCACACAAACTATATGAAACTATATGTGTCAATTGTGGATTTTCAACTACACCTTCCCAACACTTTGTCAAATGCAAAAATATTCTATATATTAAATGTAGCTTTGATGAGTGGAACAATATTGGTATTCATAAATTTTCCATTCGAGACCATCTAGGGTTCCGAAAACCGATGTGTGGCTATGAATTCTTTCAAAATTCAAAATTGAGTGGTTCAAACTTTTTAAAATGAAAAGTTTACCATTAGACCAAATGTAGAACTTGATGAGTGTAACAAACTTTGTATTCATTACCTTTCCATTTGGGACCATCTAGGGTTCGGTCAAAGTATGTGTTTGTAAAAACCAATGCTTTGACTTTGGTTAAACTTGGTCAAATGACCCATTTGATGACTTGAAATGAAAAAATTGAATATAAAGTTGTTAGAGATCATTAAGATCTACATTTGATATACTATCCATTTTTCCATTTGGATAAATTTGTTCCAATCCTAAGCACATTTGTTTAAAATCCAAGATGGGTATTGGTCAAACTTGGTCAAATGACAAACTAAATTACTTAAAATGAAAACATTTGAATACCAAGTTGTTAGATATCATCAAGATCTAAACTTTTTATATAGACAATTTTTCCATTTGAGAAAGTTTAAGTTAAAAATACCCACCAAATCTTGAATCTCACACAAACTATATGAAACTATATGTGTCAATTGTGGATTTTCAACTACACCTAAATGATAAGCCAAGGCTCTTTACGGCGCGGACCTAGGCAGTGCAGTCTGGTACTGATGATTAGAATTGCCAGATTGGCCTTCCTAACCATCCTTACTTACGATATGCAAAGCTGTGGCCCGGCACCGTGTGTGCACAAGGATTACAATCTTAAGTAAAGGTACTTAGGTACGCCAATCGATCGATAGCTCAGTTATAGGAATAAATTACTCTGCAAGCTCACAGAACTATCATTGTAGCATTTCAACCCGTGAGTATTCAGGGGTGTCGTATTTATAATTTCCTGTAGGAAGGCATTGTGAACGCATCTAGCTTTGGTTATAAACATGCTTACTTATTGAAATGCATGGTAGATATAGTATAAACAGGGGTAAGCATGTAGTTGAATCGATAGCGGACACACATCGGAGCAACCTCAAAGAATAAAGGAAAAACAAAGAATAAAAGAATAACTACGCGAGCAGGCATGGTGGTATACAAGTTATACAACAGATCTGTTAGCAGGTCATCTAGCTAATAAGAACAAGTTAGAGCTAAGTCTGAGATACTGGGGGGATCTCCATAGCTGGTCTGCCAGCAAATAGAGACTTTACATGACTCCTACCGAATATCCGAACGTGGGGGAATACGAAGGATGACAGGGCTGTCACCACCCTGCCACCTACCCCTCTGCCCGTGGGATACCCGCATATCCTCAGGTCTCCGCATACCCGAGCACCATGCCTGTGTACTTGGAAACACCCCCAAGCCTCCCAAGACCCCAACCCTTCGGATTGACAGGCTCGGCTAAGGGTGACCATTACAGCCTAGAGAACCATTATCTCATCCCTAGTTCTTCCTCTATTCATATTAACTTGATGAATGATGAAGAACTGTGATGAACATATCAAGAACATAGAGCTAGAACTATGAACTAGCTCATAAACTATGATCATGATATGAACAAGACTATACTCTAGATCAAAAGCATAACTATATAAAGAATATAAGAACTTGGTCATGGAGGAAGGCATAATTGTATTCATACCAAGACACTCTTGATCCTCCAAGGAGACAAGCTCTCCTTGCTAGCTTTGCCTTGCTCTTCTACTAGTACTAAACTAAAGAGAAAAAGTGTAGAATGTGAGGTGTGTTGCTCCAAATGATGGTGTGTGTTACAAATGAGAGGGGAGCCATCTATTTATAGCTCAACTAGGACGGTTTGCGAGATCTAAATATAGTAGTAGGTGAAACCATCCTATGCATGTCGCCATGCAACCATGAGAAGAAGGTGGGGCCGGGGAACCGCCACCAGGGTTGCGCCCGCAACCTGGGTGGGCCCCCCTGGCCACCACCTTCGCGTGGTCGGTTGTGCTCTGGGCCTTGATCCTCCTCGTGGTTACAGATGGGTCGAGTTCATCTTTTGTGGGTTTTCCTCTATTGGAGTTGGTTTGCGTCTTTTCTAAATACGAATTCTTGCATTGCGCATTTCTTGTATCTTTTGCACTTTTCCACGTATCATACCTAAAAATAGCATATATACCAGAACTTTTGGAAAGATTAGATCAAAGCCCTATTTTCTATTTATTTTTATTTATAAAAAGATATTTATTTTTATATAATAAGCATCGCCAACAACTCCCCCACACTTGGTCCTTTGCTCGTCCTCGAGTGAAGGCACTTAGGACCAAATGGGTTCATCATCCTTGTCAAAGAGCCTGCATACAGGTGTTGACGGTTCTTAAGTATCAATTTTAATTATCAAATAAACAAGAGAAAGGACCAATATGCAAACAACACCTAGAATTATGGTTTGATCTGACAGAATTCCACGAGTTTTGTTGTTTATCTGTTTCTGCAGAGGGTTATTAGGAAATAAGGAAGAAAGGCCCACATGTCGGGATTACATAGAGATATCAACGCACCGTGCAATTTTCTACCATCTAGAAGACTCCAGAAGCTACCAGAACGATGCAGAGCCCGAAAAGGGGCCTGGCCCAGGGTGCCCGCCCCCCTCTGTACTCCAATCGGGACTCTTTTCGCGGATCAAGCTCCACCGACCTAAAGGATGAAGGATAACCATCCAATCAATGTCGGTTTGATCCAACGGCTCACGTTCACTTGAGGGGACTATAAAACCAGACCCCCTAGCCCCTGGAGGAGACAAGTTCATCATAGAGTTGAGAGGTGCCCTCGAAGGAATACCTCTCCTCTAAATAAAATTTCTTTTAGGCTTAGCATCCAATGTGAGTAGAATTAGATCTTCTAGTTTCTACTAGATTGAGAGAGTAGAGTGGAGGTGTAGATCAGAGGAAGCCCGGCCTGTCGGTGTCTACTCCGAGGTTGTACCTACGGGATCAAGTTCTCCTAATCCGAAGCTTGCTCCTAGGATTCTTCAGTATTTCGACTTCTAAATTCTAGTAAGTTCTTGTTTTATTGTTCTTTGGTTTATGAGTTTACTTTAATCTCTTCGCGTAGAGTTTAGAGTAATCATCTCTAGCGTAGACGTGGTGTGTGGGCTAGGATACTCATAGATATTCTCTGACTAGCTAGACTGTGGTAGTAGCGATGAACGTGATATTTCCGAGTTACCTTTGCAGACCACATCTCGTTAGCAGGAAGGATAGGGTTTATAGGTGCGGGTTGAACATCCTCTGTGGTGTCTAGATTCCGTGAGCCTCCCCAATAGAACAGTAGATCATCCTTACCAAGGTTAGAAAGAGATTACGGTTGTAGTCTTCTCTATTTATCACTCACATCGAGAAACGTTCATTGTAGCCTAAAGGTTAGTAGTAATAGACCAGGTTAGTCAGATGTACTCTTTCTCCTAGTGGTAAAAAAATAAATACGATACTCTGGATAACCTCCCGGGTGAAGTGCTCACCGATATCCGTGCGCTTGCGGATCAATTCCTTATTGCATTCCCAAATATCAACAAGCATTTCTGGCGCCATTGCCGGGGAGAAAGACGTTGCTGAGATAACCTTGAGTCTTACTACTAGCTTGTATCTATACTTTTACCTTTTCTTATGCTTTATATTCTTTATTTATTTTCTTTACTCTTACCTTATGGAAAACCAAGATTCTAAATCAATCTATGAATCTGCAATCCCTTCACTAACTGACCTTTTACCATGGGAGTCATCACAGCCTATCCAAACATCCCAGTATAGGTTAAGTTCTAGGTTGATTGCCATGATTCAAAACCTATCTTTTTCGGGAAAGGAAGATGAAAACCCTTATCTTCATATTAGAGATTTTGAGCAAACATGTGATTGTCTTCGCATTGAAGGCATTTCTGATAAAACTTTACGTTGCAAGCTTTTTCCTTTTTCTTTAAGGGGAGAAGCTAGACAATGGTACAATCAGAAGGTAAGTCAACAACGAGGTGAATGGAGAGTTTTACGAGCCAACTTTTGTCTAGTTTTTTATTCCCTTGATCGTATCGGCGACCTTAGACTCGAAGTCCTATCTTTTAAACAAAAAGATAATGAAACTTTGGGAAAAGCCTGGAAACGTTTCTCTGATCTTTTGGAATCTGGTCCAAACCTTAATCTTGAAGACCCTGTTATTTTATTTCACTTTTTTCGAGGTCTTCAGAATGATCACAAACAAATGCTACATACAATGTCTAGAGGTTCTTTCTTTCGCATCCCTACTGATGATGCTAGAGTGATCCTAGATAGAATCCTAGAAGCTGTTATGGATAATACCCTTCATGATGAAACCCACGAAGCCGAAGTAGACACTCTGCCAAATTCTTCATCTACTTTAGCTATCCCAAGTTCTGAGCCACAAAAGGAAGAAATTCCACCACCGGACTTCATGCTGGATATAGAATATGATCTTTTTGCCGATTTTGGAAACATTTCAAACTACCATTCTACTAACAAACCCCAAAACGACCAGTTTAGCATTTGTTTACCAAGTGAACATCAATTGAGAGAGCTTATCTCAGTCATGAGTAGCGAGTGGTTGGAGGAATCAGAGCTTTCCTCTGAGGTGATCCGTTTGGACACACCCTCTATAACTATACGCTTGTTGACGGTTCTTAAGTATCAATTTTAATTATCAAATAAACAACAGAAAGGACCAATATGCAAACAACACCTAGAATTAGGGTTTGATCTGACAGAATTCCACAAGTTTTGTTGTTTATCTGTTTCTGCAGGGGGTTATCAGGAAATAGGGAAGAAAGGCCCACATGTCAGGATTACATAGAGATATCAACGCACCGCACAATTTTTCTACCATCTAGAAGACTCTAGAAGCCACGGGAAGAAAGCAGAGGCCGAAAGGGGCCAGGCCCAGGGCGCCCGCCCTGAGGACCTGGGTGCCCGCCCCCCTCTGGACTTCGTTCGGGACCCTTTTCGCACACAACGTTCCACCGACCTAAAGGATCAAGGATAACATAGTACCACATCGCCTGCTGGACCAAAAATGCATAGAGGAGAAGGGCTATATAAGTAGACCCCCCTGGCCCATGGAGGAGACAAGAAGTTATCATAGAGAATGAGGGGTGCCCTCGAAGGAAAACCTCTTCTCTAAATAAAATTTCTTTTTAGGCTTAGCAACCAATGTAAGTAGAAATAAATCTTCTAGTTTCTACTAGATTGAGAGAGATAGAGTGGAGGTGTAGATCAGAGGAAGCCCGGCTTGTCGGTGTCTACTCCGAGCTTGTACCTGCAGGATCAAGTTCTCCTAACCCGAAGCTTGCTCCTAGGATTCTTCTGTATTTCGATTTCTAAATTCTAGTAAGTTCTTGTTTTATTGTTCTTTTGGTTTATGAGTTTACTTTAATCTCTTCGCGTAGAGTTTAGAGTAATCATTGCTAGCGTAAACGTGGTGTTTAAGCTAGGGTACTCATAGATATTCCCTGACTAGCTAGACCGTGGTAGTAGCGAGGAACGTGACATTTCCGAGTTACCTTTGCAGACCATATCTCGTTAGCAGGAAGGATAGGGTTTATAGGTAAGGGTTGAACATCCTCTGTGGTGTCTAGATTCCGTTAGCCTCCCCAATAGAACAGTAGATCATCCTTACCAAGGTTAGAAGGAGATTACGGTTGTAGTCTTCTCTATTTATCACTCACATCGAGAAACATTCTTTGTTGCCTAAAGGGTTAGTAGTAATAGACCGGGTTAGTCAGATGCACTCTTTCTCCTAGTGGTAAAAAAATAAATACGATACTCTGGATAATTTCCCGGGTGAAGTGCTCACCGATATCCGTGCGCTTGCGGATCAATTCCTTATTACGTTCCCAAATATCAACAAGCATTTCTGGCGCCGTTGCCAGGGAGAAAGACGGTTTGCTGAGATAACCTTGAGTCTTACTACTAGCTTGTATCTATACTTTTATCTTTTCTTATCTTTTATATTCTGTATTTATTTTCTTTACTCTTACCTTATGGAAAACCAAAATTCTATATCGATCCATGAATCTGCAATCCCTTTAGTAACTGACCTTTTACCATGGGAGTCATCACAGGCTATCCAAACATCCCAGTATAGGTTAGGTTCTAGGTTGGTTGCTATGATTCAAAACCTATCTTTTTCGGGAAAGGAAGATGAAAACCCTTACCTTCATATTAGAGATTTTGAGCAAACATGTGATTGTCTTCGCATTGATGGCATTTCTGATAAAACTTTACGTTGGAAGCTTTTTCCTTTTTCCTTAAGGGGAGAAGCTAGACAATGGTACAGTTAGAAGGTAAGTCAACAACGAGGTGAATGGGGAGTTTTACGAGCCAACTTTTGTCTAGATTTTTATTCCCTCGACCGTATCGGTGACCTTAGACTCGAAGTCCTATCTTTTAAACAAAAAGATAATGAAACTTTGGGAAAATCCTAGAAACGTTTTTTTGATCTTTTAGAATCTGGTCCAAACCTTAATCTTGAAGACCCTGTTCTTTTATTTCACTTTTTTCGAGGTCTTCAGAAAAATCACAAACACTACACACAATGTCTAGAGGTTCTTTCTTTCGCATCCCTACTGATGAAGCTAGAGTGATCCTAGATAGAATCCTAGAAGCTGAGATGGATAATACCCTTCATGATGAAACCTACGAAGCCGAAGTAGACACTCTGCCAAATTCTTCATCTACTTTAGCTATCCCAAGTTCTGAGCCACAAGAGGAAGACATTCCACCACCGGACTTCATGCTGGATATAGAATCTGATCTTTTTGCCGATTTTGGAAACATTTCAAACTACCATTCTATTGATAAACCCCAAAATAGCCAGTTTAGCATTTATTTACCAAGTGAATATCAATTGAGAGAGCTTATCTCAGTCATGAGTAGCGAATGGTTGGAGGAATCAGAGCTTTCCTCTGATGTGATCCGTTTGGACACGCCCTCTATAACTATACACTGTGCTTATAATTCTGATCGATTTAATGCTCTTTATAATCCTATTGTGGGGATCAACATCATGTCTAAATCTTTTGCACTTAAACTATTTAAAAATCTTGCCTTAACCCCCACAACAAAGGTCATAAAGGAATCTTCGGGACGATTAGTCCCCAGTCTTGGAATCATTAATGTCCTACCTCTTACGGTAGAAGGCTCCATGGTTCATTTGAACTTCTATATCTTTGATACATGCGACTTCGACCTGTTGATAGGACAACCTTTTAGAAGACTCCTTTATGAAGGTCATACTGGAAAGCTACACATTTCTTTTGGAAAAGCTTTTAACATCCCAATAACAATTTCACACTCCTTAAGCAATAAGGCCGAGTCATATCTTTTGCCTGATCCTATGGAGGAGGTAAAGGCTGCATCTCTTGAACTTTTAGAAGAATCAGACTTAGAAGACGAAACTCCTTTCTTCATAGAAGAAGAAGCCAAACCTTCTGAACCTGAACCCTTAGATGAGTTTGCAGAAACACCTAGTCCTCCCATAGAGCTTAAAACTTTACCACCCGGTCTTATCTATGCTTTCCTAAACAATAATCCCGAGTTTCCTGTGATCATTAGCGATAAACTCACTCAGGAGCAAACTCTGCGATTAATGACCATTCTTGAGAAACATCACTCAGTTTTTGGCTACTCACTCCAAGATCTTACAGGAATCAGTCCTATGATTTGTACCCATCGTATTCCAACAGATCCTTCTGTTTCACCTTCTCGAGAACCCCAACGTAGACTTAACAACACTATGAGAGAGGTAGTTAAAAAGGAAGTTATAAAGTTGCTGCATGCAGGGATTACATATCCTGTGCCGCACAGTGAGTGGGTAAGCCCAGTTCAAGTTGTGCCTAAAAAGGGAGGCATGACTGTTATTATGAATGAAAAGAACGAGCTAATTCCGCAACGCACCGTCACAGGATGGCGAATGTGCATAGACTATAGAAAACTAAACAAAGCCACAAGAAAGGATCACTTTCCTTTACCTTTCATAGATGAGATGCTAGAGTGATTAGCGAACCATTCGTTCTTCTGTATCTTAGATGGATATTCAGGGTATCATCAAATCCCGATCCATCCTGATGATCAAAGCAAAACCACTTTTACATGCCCATATGGAACTTATGCTTTTGTAGAATGTCTTTTGGGTTATGTAATGCACCAGCTTCTTTTCAAAGATGCATGATTTTCTAATATGATTGAAGAGATTATGGAAGTTTTCATGGATGATTTCTCTGTTTATGGAAAAACTTTTGATAGTTGTCTTGAAAACTTAGACAAGGTTTTGCAAAGATGTGAAGAAAAGCACTTAGTCCTTAATTGGGAAAAATGTCATTTTATGGTTAGAGAAGGAATAGTGCTGGGACACTTAGTGTCTGAAAGAGGTATTGAGGTAGACAAAGCTAAAATTGAAGTAATTGAACAACTACCTCCACCTGTGAATATAAAAGGAATTCGAAGCTTTCTTGGCCATGCTGGTTTTTATCATAGATTCATAAAAGACTTTTCATTCATTGCTAGACCACTTACTCTTTTGCTAGCCAAGGATGCTCCTTTCGAATTTGATGATGCATGTCTAACATCTTTTAATTTATTAAAGAAAGCACTCATCTCTGCACCAATCATTCAACCCCCTGATTGGTCGTTGCCTTTTGAAATTATGTGTGATGCTAGTGATTATGCTGTGGGGGTAGTATTGGGACAAACTAAAAATAAGAAGCATCATGCAATTGCTTATGCCAGTAAAACTTTGACAGGAGCTCAACTTAACTATGCAACCACTGAAAAAGATGTTCTGGCTGTTGTCTTTGCCATTGATAAATTTAGATCTTATTTAGTTGGAGCTAAAATAATTGTTTACACTGATCATGCTGCACTAAAATATTTGCTCACTAAAAAAGATGCTAAACCTCGCCTGATTAAATGGATCTTATTACTTCAAGAATTTGACTTAGAAATAAAAGATAAAAAGGGAGTACAGAATTCTGTTGCAGATCACTTGTCTAGAATGTATTTTAAGAATCCACAGGAAACCCCCATCAATGATTCACTCCGGGATGACATGCTCTACGGGATTAACAGGTCTGACCCCTGGTATGTAGATATTGTTATTTTTATGGTTTCAGGGTATGTACCGCCATGAGCAAACAAGAAGAAGCTTATTCAAGAAAGTCGTTCACATATATGGGATGAGCCATACCTCTTCCGAGTATGCTCTGATAGCTTACTCAGGAGATGTGTGACCACTGAGGAAGGATGGAAGATCATCGACAGATGTCATTCATCACCATATGGAGGTCACTATGGAGCATTCCGTACACATTCAAAGATCTGGTAGTGTGGATTCTATTGGCCTACAATGTATGAAGACACAAAGCAATATATCAGAAGATGTGGGCCATGTCAAAGGCACGGAAACATAAATACAAGGGATGCAATGCAACTCACCAACAACCTTCAGATTGAGCTCTTTGATGTCTGGGGAATAGACTATATGGGTCCATTTCCTCCATCAAAGAAGTGTGAGTACATCTTGGTGGCAGTTGACTACGTCTCCAAGTGGGTAGAGGCATTATCTTGCAAGCATGCTGACAACATCAGTTCAAAGAGGATGTTTGAAGAAATTATATTTCCAAGATTTGGAGTCCCCAGATTAGTGATAAGTGATGGAGGAGCACACTTCATCGACAAACGCTTCAAGCAATATCTATCAAAACATGCAATCCGTCATAACGTCGCTACCTCCTACCATCCTCAGACAACTGGCCAAGCAGAGACTTCCAACAAGCAAATCAAGAATATTCTTCAGAAGACAGTAAATGAAATAGGAACGGCGTGGAAAGACAAGTTACCCGATGCACTCTGGGCATACCGGACAGCATACAAGACCCCAATTGGAATATCTCCATACCAATTGGTGTACGGGAAGACTTGCCACCTACCTGTTGAACTAGAGTTCAAAGCACACTGGCCATAAAGATATGGAATATGGACCTAGATGTTGCTGGAAATTATAGAAGAATGCAACTATCAGAATTGGAAGAATGGCGAGAGAAAGCATATCACAATTCGAAGATCTACAAAGAAAGAGTTAAAAGGTGGCATGACAAGAGAATCAAGAAGAAGGAGTTCACACCCGGAGATAAGGTATTACTTTTTAATTCCAGGGTAAAGCTTTTCTAGCATGGAAAACACCGGAGCAAATGGGAAGGACCATTCAAGGTAATTAGTTCATCATCCCATGGAGCTATCACACTTCAAAATGACGAAGTTACGTTATTCAAGGTAAATAGTCAACGTCTTAAATTATTT
Source organism: Sorghum bicolor (assembly GCF_000003195.3). NCBI lineage: Eukaryota > Viridiplantae > Streptophyta > Magnoliopsida > Poales > Poaceae > Sorghum > Sorghum bicolor. The sequence continues at coordinate 27,917,947 of NC_012871.2, forward strand.
TTAGAGCCCAATAAAGAATTAGAAGAAATAGACGTAATCCATTTTTTCCTTCCCATGGAGAATTAGAGCCCGACCTTTTTAGTCTGATGCTTTTGGGTCATACATATATTTTCCTAAATAGTTTTGCATCTAGAAACGCGCTCGAGAAAGTGGGCCCACAGAGGGGCCAGAGAGAGGGCAGGCGCCCAGATCAGGTGGGCGGGCGCCCAGCTCTTGTTCCCCCTCGGCCCCGATTTTCTCTATTATGGAAAATGCACTTATGGTAATCCGAATAATCCCTCAGATGGAAAGTTTCGCACGCACATCGACGGGAGCAACCCGAACAACCCCTAGAGGCACTTTTTGACCCCTATATAAACAGACCCCTGACATCAGTTTTCAAACACCAAACCACCAAGCCTTCTCCTCTTCTTCAATTAGAGTGTCGGTGTTTTTCCCCCGGGGGGTCACACCAACGAGTAAATTTGTATGCGTGCTCCCCTTTCCGGATGGTGATGCAAGAAGGCACAGAGATTTATCCTGGTTCGGGCAAGAGAAGGCCCTACGTCCAGCGGGGGGAGAGAGTTTGTATTATCTTGCACCTAAGTGCTTGTACAGGGGCGAATACAAGCGTGGTATGAAGTGTGTAGCTCTACTACGTGTGTGTGTGTTCTTGTTCTTCTATTCCTGAGTCTCTCCTTTTATAGCTCCAAGGAGAGACACAGGGTACATGCGTAGACGTTAGAGTAGGGATCGATAGCCGCATGGAGCGCTGACCTACTCGAGGCTTCCGTACGGCATAGCTTCGAGCCGTCCCATCTTGATAGCTCGGTGATGATTACGCGTGCTCCTGTGTTCTGCCCTGCCAGCCGCCTTGTGCCGGTTCTGAGGTCGCATGCTTGTACGGTATGGTGACGGACCCGGCGGGGTTGCTGTGATGAAGTCAGTCGACGCCCAACTTGTCCCTAGGAAGGGACCCTGTTTGGTCGAGGGTCGGGCGCCGCGTAATATGCTGATATCTGGAGCGCTGACCTTGGGTGTCTCGAGGGGGTCCCGATTAGACGTTCCATCCTTGTTTCCTGCGTCCTGACACGCCCTGGGTCGTTCGGTGGGAAGGCTGCAAAAAGAACGATGGGACAGAAGCTTGTTCCCTATCACGCCTTCCGTGACCCGTGTGTTAGGTGGGAAACGTCAGATGCATTCAATGCTCCCGCCCGCGTGCGCGCGTCAGGCGGCGGACAGTGTCCTGGCGCTCGACGCCTCTCGGTTCGCTCGAGCCCGCTTCCGTTTTCGACGGTAGTCGTCGCTCGAGCCCTGACCGATTCGCTCGACGCTATTTCCGTCTTCGAGGCTGCGACCGTCGATGGCGGCGCATACGTAAGATTAAAGCGTCGAATTGAGGGTCCCAACCTTCGTACGGGCAATCTCATAATGCGCATCGCTGAGGGTACCCCTTACCGATACCCTCGACAGTAGCCCCCGAGCCTCCATTTGAGCGCTAGCGCTCGAATGGAGGTTTTGATTTACGGTCGAATTTTCGTGGGGGCGCGCGAGCGACCCCGCGGGGGTAGCCCCCGAGCCCTCGGAGGAGTTTTTGACTCCTTCGAGGGTTATGTTATCTAATTCGCAGAAACGCTTTCGACACCAGTGGTGGAAGGTTCTGACTGGCTCGTTTTTGCCCGGGGGTTTCGACGTACTCTCGATAGAGCGAGCGTCTTCCACCCCAAGTTGAGCTCCTAGTGGGTAGTCCAAGTGAGAACCTGTGCCCCTTTCGAGGGGGTCAGCTGTAGCCCGGAGGCGTCCTCATAAAGCAGGGTCGACGTGGTCGGGGATACCGGTCTCATTCGATAGAGTCCAGCGGCTCGATGCCTCCCTTCGGGGGGATTCCTCTCGACTGTCTCGACCCTACCTTGAACATCGCCAGCGAGTCCTTGAGGCGGGCCTCGATCTTCGACCGCTCGCTGGGGATCCCTGACTCTGGCGCTCGAGATCGGCTGTCGAACCCTTTCGGCGGGCCAGCCATCGACCTCTCGAGACTTTTGCGGTTATGTCCCTTGGCTTACGAGGGAAGGAAACGGCCGTGGCGGTTCGCCTTTCTGCCCGTTGGGCGCGTCTTTTTAGGCGGATGACGTTACGACACCGTATCGGCGAGGAATTTGGAGAGTCCGGCCTGTGAGGAGAGAGAGAGAGCTGTCAGGCGGCGCATTTATGGGGGGAGTTACCTTACTTCTCGGATCTGTCCGTTGGCGGACAGCTGCCTATAAATACGTCGTCGCGTCACCGCCGTTCCTCTCCCTTCGCCTTCTCGCTCTTGTTCCTTTGCTGCCTTTGCTTTCTCGTCATCTCACGCGCACACGCCCCCTCGAGCCGTAGCGAACCCACTGTCCCGTTAGCCGAGATGCCTGTAAGACTCGTCGCCGCCGACGATTGGCGCCCGTCGTCGATGACGGAGCGCCGGCTGTTAGAGCTCGAGAAGGAGGGACTGCTGCGCCGCCGCACCTCGCTGTCGTCGCCAGAGTGGATCGCGCCGCCAGCGAGCCACAGGGCGCCTCAGCCACCCGAGGGCTACGTGGTGTCGTTCGCCAAGTTTCACCGCCACGGTCTGGGCGCGCCTCCAAGCCGCTTCATGCGGGCCCTCTGCTTCCATTATGGGGTGGAGCTGCAGCACTTCTCTCCGAACGCCATCACCGTGGTGGCGGTCTTCGCCGCCGTGTGTGAGGGCTTCCTAGGGATGATGCCGCACTGGGAGCTGTGGCTCCACCTCTACAGGGGCGAGCTGTTTCACGCCTCCACCGGAACCACGGGCGTAAGGAAGCCCGTGCGGGCGGGTTGCCTTAATCTGGTGCAGAAGACGGGGAAGACGGACCGGCTGCGGGAGTACATCCCGGTAGGGTTGTCGACCAACCACGCCGGCTGGGACTCCCAATGGTTCTACCTGCGGAACGACGACAACCTCCTGCCTTCTTACTCGGGCCGTCTGATCTTGGAGCGTCCAGCGGACTGGACGTACGGCGTCGTCCAAGCTCATCAGTCTCGGCTCGACCCTCTCCTCGACGCCCTGAAGAAGCTTCGCCAGGAAGGTTTGACCGCCGCCCTCGTCCTCTCGGCCGTCCATCATCGGAGAGTTCTCCCTCTGATGTCACGACCGTTGAGGATGGACGAGATGGGTCCTGGCGTCTCGTCTCGGGACCTCGAGGCATGTCGGATGTCCAGCGAGCCTCCGGCGGACGACGAAATCGCGGCCCGAGTCAGGGCCGCAATTGCCGGTGATTTTAAGCCGGAGCATGTCAACGGCTTCCCCATGAGGCCTGACGCAGGCTCGATCGATCTGGTACGCTTTCTTCTTACGCGCATCCTCGATTCTGGGTTTCCCTTCTCCCCTTTTTTTTTCTAAGTCTACCTTAGTTTTGGCAGGGTCGGATTGATGTCCGGTCCACGAGGTCTCCGGTAAAGGAGGACGAGGTCGATCGTGACAAACGGCGCCAATCCGCCGAAAAGCTGAAGTCTGCCAAGGACTCCGCAAAGAAGGGGGAGAAGAAGAAGAATCTCGACCGCCAAGCATTAGAGGCGCGTCGAGCCAAATCCAGGCAGAGGGGGGAGCCTGAGGAAGAATCCCCCAACGATGACGATGACGACGACGAGAGTAGCGACGACTCCGAGGGGATGGCGTCGCGCCTCGATCGGATCCTCGAAGGCCCGCCTCGAGGTGACGTCGACGCCCCCCGGACGGAGGCGCCGGAGGAGGGTCCGAGCGGATCTCGTCGTCCCCTGCCCGACGCTCCTTCCGCGCTCAAGGCGGGCCAAGACGCACCGCGCCCTCCCCCGGCGCCCAGGGAGAGCGGTCCGGCTAGGTCCCAGGCGTCGGGGCCGCTAACTCGCGGTCGCGCCGCGGCCTCTGAGAAAGGAGACGCCGGCCGTAGGAGCGCGAGTCCCGGCGCCCGCCCGGCGGGGACCGACGTGCCTAGGCCAGTTTCTGCCCTCGAGGGGCCTAGCGCCCCGACGCGGGGTGGCTCGAGGCCCGCTGGTCGGGGTGGCGGAAGGCGAGCCGTTCTGCCCGTGGGGTAAGCTCTTTTGTTGTTGCGGTCTTTGTCCCCCCATTCTTTCACCCTTCCTCACATGCCGACTTTTTCTCAGGCTGAAACGGACCCTCGAGCAGGCCCAACCATCGATGGCCAAGAGGCTCAGAACGGGTGCCGCCTCCACGGAGCCAGGTTCGTAGTTAATTCCTGGGTGTCGCGATATTCTTACGTCGATTATCATAACGTCTGACCCTTACCCTTTGTTTTGTAGGCTCGTCAAGCACCCAACCTCCAGCCGGCGTCGAGATGGCTTCGCCTCGTCCCGCGCCTACTCCGCCGCCACCGACTCATGATGCGGCCCCCCAGACGCGAGCATCAGAGGGAGCCCCCGAGCCCTCTCGATTGGGGGTCGAGGGGGAACCCATCACCATCAGCGATACGTCTGATGGCAACGAAGCGTCTGGGGGCGCTCGACCCATGGAGGAAGAAGCGTCGACTCCCAACGTCGCAGGACGGACTCCCTGGCCCGCAGGCCTTCGAGCCCTCGAGGCGCAAAGGAAGATGGTGGAGGAGGAGGGGTGGGAGCGCGAGGCGACGCAGCCGTCTCAGCAGCAGCAGCGACCCCAGCCGGAGGAGCAGCTGCAGCATCCGCAGGAGGAGCAGCAGCAGCAGCTGGGGCAGCAACAGCAGCTGGGGGGCCAAGAGAACGAGCCACTCGAGCCCCCGCCTCAAATTTTGGCCGAACCGGCGCCACTGGCGTCGCAAGAGCCCGGCGATCAAGAGGGAGATTTGCCGGTGTACGGGCCTCCCACCCCAGCGTGGCTCCTCCCGGGGGCGCCTGCCGCGATCCGGGCAGAGTCGGGGCGAGCGGACGGAGTGGTGGCGCTCGCCTGCATGATGCGCACCCCCACCGACCCCGAGTCCGAGATCAAGAGGACACTCTACGGCATGGACGGGATCGCCCCAGGGTTCCTCCGGGAGCGTCGAGCGTGGGAGGACCGCTTTCCCTCTGAGGAGGATGAGATCGGGTCGTCTGGGAGCAAGGACGGTACGTGGAAAACGGTGGATGACGACGGGCGGTTCCCTTGCCTCGCCGACCTGTTCTTGCACCACGGGGGTTCCCTCGAGACCGTCGAGAACTTTCTCCGCGGCGTCAAGGTGCGGGCTGATCGGGAAATGGAGAACTGGTGTCCCGATCGGATTCGTATCCGAGCTTCCAGCGACCCGTCCGAGCCCAATATCTTTCTTGATGACAAGAAGGAGGTCGAGAAGTGGGAGCATGTCGAGGAGCTCCGCCTTTGGATGAAACACGTGGTGGGGCTCCTATCGGACGTCATCAACAACGGGCTCGGACCAGCTTATTTTGTAAGTGTTTCTCGAACTCCAATCTTTATGGTGTTTTCTGGTTTCTGTATTCTAATCCATCCGACCCCTGATTCGCAGGATATGAAAGAGACCTCTCGCATTAAATCCAGCTTCATACATGCCACGAGGGGCGGATGGGAGCAGCTTCCCCTCCTCAAGGATCAACTCCTCGAGTCGCAGGAAAAGCTGCTTAAGGCTTACAAAGATCTCATAGCACTCGAGGAGGAGAAGAAGGCGAGGGAGGCTGCTTTGGCCGAGGCCCGGGAGGTCTCGAAGAAGGCGGAGGAGGAGGCGATGCGGCTACGGGAGCGGGCTCTTACGGTCGAGGAGGCCGCGTCCAGAGCCCGGGAGGAGGCCCTGTCCTATAAGAGCGTCATTGCGGATCTGGACAAGGAGAAGGGCCTTCTCCAAACCGACCTGGACTCCCTCCGCGATACCTTCCAGAAGATGAAGGTGGCGTACGTGGACAATGAGGTCGCCAGGGGTGCCGCCGAGGACGCAAAGAAGAAAGCCCTCGAAGACCTCGAGATGGAGCGAGCTCGATCCCGCAGTCTCTCTGACGACGTCGAGCGTCTGAAGGGAGAATTGCTGGAGAAGAGTGGAGCCGTCGCTCAGGCTGGCAGGGTGATCGAAGATCTCCGCGTCGCCAATACTGAGCTGGCGCGCTCCAACAGAGAGATCGAGCGTGCCAACACCAGGTTGGTTGGCGAGAACACGGCTCTAGAGGAGAGCATCAAAGGTATGTTTCCTCTGTCGACTTTCCTTCTCGAGGTGTGCTTAAGTTTTTTCTAAAGCTTCTTTGTATTGGTATTTATAGGGCTCAAGGACGAACTCCTGGCCGCCCAAGCCGAGGCTCGCAACACCAAGGCTCAGCTCGAGGCTGAGGTTGCTTTGAACCGTCGAGTGCGGACGGCGATAAGCGATCTCTCGACCTCTTGGGAAGTCGAGCCTATGGATGAGTCGAGGGAGGACTCTCGAGGCGACGCACTGGTCGACCAGCTGTGCTACTTAGGTGCGACGCTGCGAGATCGGGTGCGGGATGCCCTCCACATCGGCGTGAAGCGGGCGATGGCGGTTGTCTGCTCGGGCTTCTCCTACGACATGGAGGTAGTATCCCACGGCTTCGTCACCGACATCTCTAAGACCGACGCGGAGAACGAAGAAAGGCTTCACGCTTTGATCGACGACGCGGAGGCTCCTGGAGAGAGGCTGGCCAAGCTATTTGAGCCTGAGGTGCTTCCTCCTGAGACTGGCTCGGGCGGAGGTGAGGGTGGCGAGGATCGTACCATGGACTGAGGCCTGCGAGCCTGCTCGGGGTGCCTGGGGCCCCTTGTATAAGACTTTGTTAATCCTGTTTTTAAGCGATACAGTATTTTTTGTGATTGTTAAATGTTTATTTGTCTTTCCACTCGAGGTTCTTATATTTCTTTTTGCGCCTACATATGTGTTCCTTGTTCGATTTTTCGTAAAAGACAGCTTCGATCGTCTCGAGGGTGAGGGAGTGAGTAGAGTTTCCATAGCTCGGGGGCGTAGGTGTTCTCAGGCTCGTTATTCCTCGGTCCTCGAGGGGCTCGAGGCGCCTTAACTACTCGATCGTTCAAGGTTTACTAAGTAAGAAAGAGAGAAACTTTTTGGCTTTTTTCGATACTTGGGGGGGGGGCCGCCCCCCGGTAGCCCCCGAGGGGGTGTTGACTATGATGGGTCATAGTCGGAGCCCCCTTCTAACGTCGAGGTTATGACGTGTAAACCTTTGGTACAAAAAGAAGTTGCTTGAGGGAAAGACTTCATTTATTCATGCATTCGTTTACAAAGTCCCGGTACAAAAAGTAGGATCGTAAATCTAGGACTTCTAGGGGTAGAATCGACGTAGCTGTTCGATGTTCCATGCGTTGGTGAAGACTACCCCCTTTTCGTCCGCCAATTTGTACGTTCCTGGCTTAAGGACCTCGGCCACCACATACGGGCCTTCCCAAGGTGGGGTCAGCTTGTGGCGTCCTTGGTTGCTTTGCCGGCGTCGTAGGACAAGGTCGCCTACGTTGAGGTCCCTCCTGCGCACGTGCTTGTCGTGGTAGCGTCGGAGTCTCTACTGATATCTAGCAGAGTTGAGGAGTGCCATGTCTCGAGCCTCCTCGAGTTGGTCGACCGCGTTTTCCTGAGTCTCTTTGTTCGATTGCTCGTTGTAAGCCTTGAGTCGTGGTGACCCATACTCGAGGTCTGTGGGGAGGATAGCTTCAGAGCCGTAGACCATGAAGAACGGGGTGTATTTGGTGGCCCTGCTTGGCGTTGTCCTTAGGCTCCATAAGACTGAGGAAAGCTCCTCGACCCATTTCTTGCCGAATTTCTTCAATCGATTGTAGATCCTTGGCTTGAGTCCTTGCAAAATCATGCCATTGGCACGCTCGACCTAGCCGTTAGTTCGAGGGTGGGCTACTGCAGACCAGTTCACACGGATGTGATGCTGATCGCAGAAATCCAAGAACTTTCTGCCAGTGAACTGGGTGCCGTTGTCGGTGATGATGACATTGGGGATCCCAAACCGATGGATGATGTCGGAGAAGAAAAGGACGGCCTGCTCGGAGCGGATGTTGGTGATGGGTCGAGCCTCAATCCATTTGGAGAACTTGTCGATAGCCACCAGCAAATGGGTATATCCTCCTTTCGCCTTTTGTAGAGGTCCTACTAAATCGAGCCCCCACACCGCAAACGGCCAGGTGATGGGGATCATCTAAAGAGCGTGGGCGGGCAGGTGTGTCTTTTTGGCGTAGAATTGGCACCCATGACACGAGCGTACGAGCTCGATGGCATCCGCCACGGCCGTTGGCCAGTAAAAGCCTTGCCGAAAAGCGTTTCCTACAAGGGTCCGTGGAGCGGCGTGGTGGCCACAAGCCCCCGAGTGCAGGTCGTCGAGGAGTTTTCGGCCTTCCTCTATGGTGATGCAACGTTGTAAGACCCCCGTCGGGCTCCGTCGATATAGCTCGTTGTCTTCGCCATAGATCACATATGATTTTGCCCGTCGAGCGATACGACGAGCTTCTGTCCTGTCTTCTGGCAACTCACCGCGGATAAGGCAGTCGAGGAACGGTGTGCGCCAATCGAATGGTCGACCTGGCCGTCGTTCTATTTCCATCACCTCTTCCTCCATCAAGAGCGCATCGACAGCATTGGTTGGTCGGGCGATGGTGATGTCGACGCCAGCCCCCGTGCCTAGGTCGACGGATGGCTCGTGAAGATCCTTTGAGAATGCATCAGGCGGCACTGTGCCTCTGGTAGATGCAATCTTGGCGAGTTCGTCGGCTGCCTCGTTGTAGCGTCGAGCGACATGGACAAGCTCGAGGCCGTGGAATTTGTCTTCGAGTCGACGCACCTCCTTGCAGTATGCTTCCATTTTTGGGTCATGGCAACTCGAGGTTTTCATTACCTGGTCGATGACAAGTTGGGAGTCACCTCGGACGTCGAGGCGTCGGACTCCTAACTCGATAGCGATCTTGAGACCGTTGACAAGGGCCTCATACTCTGCGACATTGTTAGATGCGGCGAAATGAATCCTGATTATGTACCTCATGTGGACGCCCAAGGGTGAGATGAACAGTAGGCCGGCCCCGGCCCCAGTTTTCATGAGTGACCCGTCGAAATACATTGTCCACAGCTCCGCCTGGACCTGAGTTGGGGGAAGCTGGGAGTCCGTCCATTCTGCGACGAAGTCTACCAGGGCTTGCGATTTGATGGCCTTTCGAGGCGCGTAAGTGAGAGTCTCGCTCATGAGCTCGACCGACCACTTTGCTATCCTTCCCGTGGCCTCCTTGCTCTGGATTATCTCGCCCAAGGGGAAAGAAGAGACCACCGTGATAGGATGACCAAGGAAGTAATGCTGTAATTTGCGGCGGGCAAGGATTACGGCGTAGATCAGCTTCTGGATTTGGGGGTAACGCGTCTTGGTCTCCGAAAGCACCTCGCTGACGAAATAGACTCGCCTTTGGACTGGCAGCGCGTGACCCTCCTCTTGTCTTTCGACCACCACCGCCGCGCTGACGACCTGGGTCGTCGACGCGACGTAGAGGAGCAGTGGCTCCGCAGGTTGAGGTGGAACCAGGACTGGTGCCGAGGTCAGCGTCTTTTTCAGTTTTTCGAGCGCTTCCTCGGCCTCGGGGGTCTAAGAAAAACGCTCGACCTTCTTCAGGAGTCGATATAATGGTAATGCCTTTTCTCCTAGTCTCGAGATGAAACGGCTCAGAGCCGCCAGGCACCCCGTGACTCTCTGCACACCCTTGATGTCTCGGATTGGCCCCATTTTCGTGATGGCCGAGACTTTCTCGGGGTTGGCCTCGATACCGCGCTGTGAGACAATATATCCTAGGAGCATGCCTCGAGGCACGCCGAAAACACACTTCTCGGGATTAAGCTTGATCCGGCTGGTGCGTAAGCAGCTGAAGGCAACCTCGAGGTCCTGGATCAGGTCTCCTCGTCGCTTTGACTTGACGACTATGTCGTCGACGTAGGCCTCGACCGTTGAGCCTATATGTTCGCCAAATACGTGGAGCATGCAACGTTGATACGTGGCTCCCGCGTTTTGAAGCCCAAATGGCATGGTCACGTAGCAATACATCCCGAAAGGCGTGATGAAAGAGGTCGCGAGCTGGTCGGACTCTTTCATTTTTATTTGGTGGTAACCAGAATAAGCATCAAGGAAAGAAAGGGTTTCACATCCCGCGGTAGAATCGACAATCTGATCAATGCGTGGCAATGGAAAGGGAACTTTCGGACATGCTTTATTTAAACTAGTATAATCGACACACATCCTCGTTTTCCCATTCTTTTTCTTAACTAATACAGGGTTCGCTAACCAGTCAGGATGATGAACCTCCTTGATGAATCCGGCCGTCAAAAGCTTGTGGACTTCCTCGCCAATGATCTTGCGCTTTTCCTCGTCGAATCGGCGCAACCGCTGCTTCACTGGCTTGGAACCGGCTCGAATCTCCAAGGAGTGCTCGGCGACTTCCCTCGGTATGCCCGGCATATCCGAGGGACTCCATGCAAACATATCAGCATTTGCACGGAGAAAGTCGACGAGCACGGCTTCCTATTTGGGGTCGAGGTCGGCGCTGATCGTCAGCACCTTGCCGTCGAAGTTGTTGGGGTCGAGCGGGATCTTCTTAGTTCCTTCCGCCGCCTCGAAGCTGCCCGCATGACGTTTAGGCTCCGGAGCCTCAGCGGCCATGGCTTCGAGCTTTGCAATGAGCTCGGTGGAGCTCTCGACCGCCTCCCCGTACTCGACGCACTCGACGTCGCACTCGTACGCGTGCTCGAAGGAGGAACTGACGGTGATGACGCCTTTGGGACCAGGCATCTTCAGCTTCAAGTATGTGTAGTTGGGTATAGCCATGAACTTGGCGTAGCCCGGGCGCCCGATGATGGCGTGGTACGTGCCTCGGAACCCAACCACCTCAAAGGTGAGGGTCTCCTTCCTGAAGTTGGCCGCCGTGCCGAAGCAGACCGGTAGGTCGATTCGACCTACTGGCAGTGCCTTTTTCCCTGGTACGACGCCATGGAAACCGCCGGCGCTTGGCTGGAGGCGTCCTCTATCAATGCCGAGGAGATCGAGGGTCTCGAGGTAGATGATGTTGAGGCTGCTTCCACCGTCCATCAGCACTTTCGAGAGTCGGGTGTTGATGATGATGGGGTCGACGACGAGCGGGTAGACGCCTGGGGCGACTACCTTGTCAGGGTGATCTTCTCGGTCGAAGGTGATGGGAGTGCTTGACCAGCTAAGATACTGGGGCACCGCCATTCTTGCTGCAAAGACTTCGCGACGCTCCCTTTTGCACTGCCTCGTGGTCAACTGAGTCGAAGGCCCGCCATAGATCATGTAGCAGTCGTGGACGGCGGGGAAGCTGTCGTCATCTTTGTTGTCCTCCTTGCCGCCAGCCTTCTCCTTCTTGGAGTCCTCGCGCGTATCTTTTTTGAACCCCTGACCGTCGAAATGCTTTCTCAGCATACGACAGTCCTTGAGTTTGTGGTTAGCGCCTCCCTTATGGTAAGGGCACGGCTCCTCCAACATCTTGTCGAAGATGCCTCCCTCCGGAGGGCCTCGCGGCTTCTTTCGATCCATCGCGGCGATGAGGTCGTCACCCGAATCTCCCTGGTGGAACTGCCGCACTTTCTGCTTCTTTTTATTTTTCTTGAGGCCTCGACTGGAAGTCCCATCTTCATCGACGGGCTGCTTGCCTTTTCTTCCTTCTGAGCTGAAGAAGGCGCCGACTGCCTCCTCCCCTGCCGCATAGTTAGCTACTACGTCCATCAGCTCGTCGACGGTCTGAGGTCGATTGCGGCCTAATTCCCGCACCAAGTCTCGACTGGTGGTGCCCGAGACAAACGCCAAGATGACGTCGTGGTCGGGGATGTGTGGCAACTCAGTGCGCTGCTTCGAGAAGCGTCGAGCGTACTCCTGAAGAGTCTCTCCTGACTTCTGCTTGCATTTGCTGAGGTCCCACGAGTTCCCTGGCCGTATATAGGTCCCTTTGAAATTACCCTCGAAGACTCTGACCAGGTCAACCCAGTTGTGAATCTGATTGGCTGGGAGTTCCTCGAGCCATCGACGGGCGGTGTCGGAGAGGAAAAGGGGTAGCTGTCTGATGATGGCTCGATCATCCCCCCGAGCGCCACCTAGCTGACAAGCCAGCCTGAAATCGGCCAGCCATAGCTCTGGCTTGGTTTCTCCATTGTACTTCGCGATGCTGGTTGGGGGTCGGAATGGACTAGGCAGGGGCGTGCTGCGAATCGCCCTGCTGAACACCCGCGGGCCCGGTGGCTCGGGGGCCACCCGGTCCTCGTCGCTGTCGTACCTCCCACCGCGATGCGCGCTATAACCACGTTCTTCCGCGTCTCCGTGCCGGCGGCGCCTATTTTCTTTGACGTCGTGTCGCGCGTCGTGTCGACGTTGATTGTCGGCAGGGAGGATGAGAGCGGTCTTTCTACCTCGAGGGGGAGGTTGTTGCTGGACGGACACCTCCTCTTCGATTAGAGGCTGTTCGTCGCGCTTCTCTGTGGCAGCCCCTCGTCGTCGAGATGCCGAACTTTCGGCTTGTTGAACTGCCGCCACCTGGAGCAATGTCTGAACTTCATCTCGAATTCGTCGGGCCTGGGAATTTGATGGTTCTGGCATGTTACGTAGCAGCATCGTCGCTGCCACCACATTCTGGCCTGCTCGAGGGAAACGGCCGACAGGTTGCTCCGCCTCTGTGTCACCGACGATCTGTCGATGTACCTCTCGAGCGCGTCTGCGGACACTTCCGCCCGGCGGGTAGGGCAGGTCTTGTTCGAGGATTTGCTCGAGCAGGACGAGGCGCTCGCGATCTTCGTCGAGCTTCATCTTGAGCTCCCGCAGCTGCGCGAGCTGCGCAGTTCTATCTTCCTGAGGAAGAGAGTCGAGCCGTCCGTCGTTCCCAGGCGTCCAGGGGTCTTCTTGCGCCGCGGGGGCTCGACCACCCGCAGCAGCATCCCGTGTCTCGTCGGTGGTTTCTGCCGCCCCGTCGAGGTGATAGCATTCCCTCGTAGGATCATAGCTGTCTGTCTCGGAGTCGGAGTCTGGTTCGGCAGCGTGGAAACACCCACGTCCTTCCTCCAGCCATCGTTGCCTGAGGGAGGTGATCGAGTATCGTCCGGGGCCTAGACGGCGGAGGCCTCGTACTCGGGAAAGGTCCGGCAGTTCGGACGTCGGCCGCCGCGCTTCAGAGCTACGTGGGATGACCATTGGTCTTTCCACGTACGTCTGAGCGTTTGGGCATATCGTCTTGGCGAGCGACGCCGCGGCGTTGTCCAACCCGAACGGCAGTGCCGCCCTTGGAGAGAACAACCCGTGTGGAAGTAGCCTAGCTGCGGTGGGGGAGGGCGCGCGAGACGCGTCTCCCCCCGTCGTCGCGTGGTGCTGAGTCGTCGTGCTTGTTGCTCGGTCACACGGTGTCGCTGCCTTGTGGCCCACATCCTGCCTTGCGCAGGTTGTTGGTCGCGCTGAAGCAGATGCGCCGCGGTGGTGCTGCCCGCGCCTCTTCTTAGGCGGGGAGGCGTGGTGGTGAGGGCGTCTTGGAGCCTTCAACCGTGCTGGCGTAACGCGGACTCCTCCTGGTCCTTTGACTGAGAGCAAGATCATGTCGTAGCCGGAGCCCGTAGACATGAACTCGAGACTCCCAAACCAAATCACCGTGGAGTGCGGAAGCGGCGAGGCAGGAGTAGCCATCCGGAAAGTGGTGGGAAATCGGTGAAAAACACGCAGGACCCCTACCTGGCGCGCCAACTGTCGGTGTTTTTCCCCCGGGGGGTCACACCAACGAGTAAATTTGTATGCGTGCTCCCCTTTCCGGATGGTGATGCAAGAAGGCACAGAGATTTATCCTGGTTCGGGCAAGAGAAGGCCCTACGTCCAGCGGGGGGAGAGAGTTTGTATTATCTTGCACCTAAGTGCTTGTACAGGGGCGAATACAAGCGTGGTATGAAGTGTGTAGCTCTACTACGTGTGTGTGTGTTCTTGTTCTTCTATTCCTGAGTCTCTCATTTTATAGCTCCAAGGAGAGACACAGGGTACATGCGTAGACGTTAGAGTAGGGATCGATAGCCGCATGGAGCGCTGACCTACTCGAGGCTTCCGTACGGCATAGCTTCGAGCCGTCCCATCTTGATAGCTCGGTGATGATTACGCGTGCTCCTGTGTTCTGCTCTGCCAGCCGCCTTGTGCCGGTTCTGAGGTCGCATGCTTGTACGGTATGGTGACGGACCCGGCGGGGTTGCTGTGATGAAGTCAGTCGACGCCCAACTTGTCCCTAGGAAGGGACCCTGTTTGGTCGAGGGTCGGGCGCCGCGTAATATGCTGATATCTGGAGCGCTGACCTTGGGTGTCTCGAGGGGGTCCCGATTAGACGTTCCATCCTTGTTTCCTGCGTCCTGACACGCCCTGGGTCGTTCGGTGGGAAGGCTGCAAAAAGAACGATGGGACAGAAGCTTGTTCCCTATCACGCCTTCCGTGACCCGTGTGTTAGGTGGGAAACGTCAGATGCATTCAATGCTCCCGCCCGCGTGCGCGCGTCAGGCGGCGGACAGTGTCCTGGCGCTCGACGCCTCTCGGTTCGCTCGAGCCCGCTTCCGTTTTCGACGGTAGTCGTCGCTCGAGCCCTGACTGATTCGCTCGACGCTATTTCCGTCTTCGAGGCTGCGACCGTCGATGGCGGCGCATACGTAAGATTAAAGCGTCGAATTGAGGGTCCCAACCTTCGTACGGGCAATCTCATAATGCGCATCGCTGAGGGTACCCCTTACCGATACCCTCGACATAGAGCTTGATTAGTTCCTCGCTGCTCCAATGGCTGAGAAGTTCCACGATGATTGGGAAGTCGTCCCCTTCAACCTCAACATGGAGCTTGTGGAAGACCCCGACGCCCGTGCTCTTGTCCCGGCCAACACAGAGCGACAGCTAGAAGCCATGCCATTACGCCAACGCAGCTCCGCCCAATCCTATCATGCTCAACCAGTTCTCACCACACCACCACAACCCCTACTTCTTAAAGGATCATCATCCAAGACGAAGACCACCATTAAGGTGGCAACCGGCACAAGGGTCCTTCCACCTAGACCCAATGAGAGGGTCGTTGGAGTCAAGACCAACCGGAGCGGTGAGATCAGCAGCATACGCTACACTACGGAGGAAGAAAGACCTTATTTTGAAGGGATTAGAGCAGCCATAGTCCGTTTCATCCCTCCAAAGGCAGCCCCGAAGCACGCTCTCAATGCTTTTGAGACACCTCCCAAGCGTCGCAAGACTATAGTGGATATTGATGAGGACGTTCGCAGACTAGACAGAGTTATCATAGACCTCCAGTCCTCGATTAATTCCCTCACTAGGCAGCTCTCTAACCACAACACCGTTATGCTTGGCCTTAGGCATGATCTTGCCAGTGCCAACAAGAAGATTAAGGAATTAGAGCGCCGCTAAGTTATCTAGATTAGACCTTGAGGCAATGCATCTTAGTCATTTATCTTTAAATTCGGTTTAGATTTACTATTATTGTCAGTTTGCTACTATTATCATCAGTTTGCTACTAGTTATTTGTAATAAATGCCTCAAGATTAATAAAGAGTGTTATTATTATTATTATTATTATTATTATTATTATTATTATTATTATTATTATTATTATTATTATTATTATTATTATGTCTTGTGTGTCTCTACTTTATTTTTGTGCAAGAAAGCAGAAAACAAGTATGGGGGAGATCCCTCGACACGCCAAACATACTTCGACTACACCACTCCACAATTCAGGTACACACTCTGCACACTTTACACATACACATATCTTGGATTATGCAGAATACTGTTTTTGACATGATAAATTAAAAAGATTAAAAATATTTCTAATCATGATTAATCTCACTCAATGATATTTCCTGAAAACTTGCACTTATTGAAAAATCATTTTAAAACCCTATGTTCCTAAGTCATTGTGGAATGTGAGATGGTAGAGTATGAGTTTCTTATTCTTGATATCATTGTTACTTAGAGAATTTATTTCAAAATCTTCAAGATTTCTAGCTACCATCCTCAGTGTTGTATATGCCTGATAAACCTGAAAATATTAACATGATAATTATAAAAGCTATCTGCTCTGTGTTGAGTTTGTTCAAAATGAGTTAGACCCTTATTGAGAGATTTATCATGCTCCTAAGATCAAGACATTTATTCAGAAAGATTCACTCTTCCGAAGTATTATTGCATTAGAGGCATGGGCTATGCAAAAATAAGGATATTTCGAGGAAATAAAAAGGAGCAAGTGCTCGATAACCTCGCAGAAAAAAATGGACAAGTGTCCTGCAGTAGAATTAGGGGTACCTCGGTATCCACTTAAAAAAAGTGAGAAAAGAAAGAAAATGATAGCCCATGGTCCCTCTAATAAGCAATATGCCAGTAAGAGTTGACAAGTTTTTAATTTCCAAAGTCTTTGATCTAAGAGTATGACATTCCCTCCTCGGATCCCGTTTTGATCAGGCAATAATTGCAAAGTAAGTATGCTTGAGAATTTTTGCAAATTAAAACAGCCTCAGTGAGATATATAAAAGATAATGAGTGATCTGAGAGAACCTATGAGGATAAAAGGTATGCTAACTTTCTTTTCAAAAACGTACAAAAAACTCCAAGTAACAGGATTGAAAGGAAGAAAGGATCTCTACTCTTGATCATATATTTCCCTGACTATGGTACATAGTGAATTTTTACAACACCCTACAGGTATGAAGAAAATGTTTTACAATGTTTTTAACCCTAGATATTTTTCTTAACCATCCTTTTCTCGAGGACGAGTAAAAGCCTAAGTATGGGGGTACTTGTTGACGGTTCTTAAGTATCAATTTTAATTATCAAATAAACAAGAGAAAGGACCAGTATGCAAACAACACCTAGAATTAGGGTTTGATCTGACAGAATTCCATGAGTTTTGTTGTTTATCTGTTTCTGCAGGGGGTTATCAGGAAATAAGGAAGAAAGGCCCACATTTCGGGATTACATAGAGATATCAACGCACCGCGCAATTTTCTACCATCTAGAAGACTCCAGAAGCCACAAGAACGAAGTAGAGGCCGAAAGGGGCCTGGCCCAGGGCGCCCACCCTGAGGA
Organism: Sorghum bicolor; assembly: GCF_000003195.3. NCBI lineage: Eukaryota > Viridiplantae > Streptophyta > Magnoliopsida > Poales > Poaceae > Sorghum > Sorghum bicolor. Next base: position 27,934,963 of record NC_012871.2, read on the forward strand.
CCAGGGCACCCTAAAGGATCAATGTCGGGACTCTTTTCACGGATCAAGCTCCACCGACCTAAAGGATCAAGGATAACCATCCAATCAATGTCGGTTTGATCCAACGGCTCACGTTCACTTGAGGGGACTATAAAACCAGACCCCCTGGCCCCTGGAGGAGACAAGTTCATCATAGAGTTGAGAGGTGCCCTCGAAGGAATACCTCTCCTCTAAATAAAATTTCTATTAGGCTTAGCATCCAATGTGAGTAGAATTAGATCTTCTAGTTTCTACTAGATTGAGAGAGATAGAGTGGAGGTGTAGATCGGAGGAAGCCCAACCTGTCGGTGTCTACTCCGAGGTTGTACCTGCGGGATCAAGTTCTCCTAACCCGAAGCTTGCTCCTAGGATTCTTCAGTATTTCGACTTCTAAATTCTAGTAAGTTCTTGTTTTATTGTTCTTTGGTTTATGAGTTTACTTTAATCTCTTCGCGTAGAGTTTAGAGTAATCATCTCAAGCGTAGACGTGGTGTTTGGGCTACGATACTCATAGATATTCCTTGACTAGCTAGACCATGGTAGTAGCGAGGAACGTGACATTTCTGAGTTACCTTTGCAGACCATATCTTGTTAGCAGGAAGGATAGGGTTTATTGGTGCGGGTTGAACATCCTCTGTGGTGTCTAGATTCCGTGAGCCTCCCCAATAGAATAGTAGATCATCCTTACCAAGGTTAGAAAGAGATTACGGTTGTAGTCTTCTCTATTTATCACTCACATCTAGAAACATTCTTTGTAGCCTAAAGGTTAGTAGTAATAGACCAAGTTAGTTAGATGCACTCTTTCTCCTAGTGGTAAAAAAATAAATACGATACTCTGGATAACCTCCCGGGTGAAGTGCTCACCGATATCCGTGCGCTTGCGGATCAATTCCTTATTGCGTTCCCAAATATCAACAACAGGTTATTCCAAGCTTCACCTGGGTTTGTGAAATTCAAAGTGTCTACCACATAAATCTTTGGTGATTGAAATATGGAATAGCCTAGATTCAAGTCCTCTTGACTTTGCTCTTACTTAAGACACTTGGGTTTTTGTAAGTTTTTGAAATAAAAACATGGCTTGTGATTCCTTGAATGATTCTCTCAAATCGCTCATATGTGTAAGTGTTTCCTTACCAAGGCATAGAAGATTGATGCCTTCTTATGATCTTCCTACCTCTAAAAGCTTTATCTGGATTTTTGGGTAGGTATAAAAGGTGGGCATACTTGCAGCACATATGTTGCGAAGTCAAAAACCGGACCACTAGGAGATACAAGCCTTACGCCTTGATTGAGATTGTGCAAGTGTGTGGAAATTGTTTGTGGAATTGATGGAAATCTTAATTCTAAATATTTTTGGTCACTCCTTTTTACATCATGACTCTCTTTTATTTTGAAGGATAAAAGGGAGAGAGAGGAAAACATATGGGCTCTATCTTGTGTATATTTTTCCCTCTTTTTTTTCGTGACGGGGACGTTTGATTTTTTTTTTCTTTCCTTCCCATCTATGCCTCTTTGGGTTTTTTTTCTTTTGAATTTTTTTCAACTATAGCCCATATGTCTTGATGAATGGAATCAGAGAAATTTAAAGAGATGTCATGAGGACAAAAAGTAAGGAGTGAATTTGGGGATGCGCAAATCTCAGAATGAGAGTTTGGCATTTTTATTTGGTGGAAATCTAAGGCACAACTCTCAGGATAAGAGTTGGCAAAATTTTTGGTGGAAGGAAGGGTGCATGTTGTGCGCGACTTCTTAGTGTAAGAGTCGACTTTATTTGGTGGGTGCATGTTGTGCGCGACTTCTAATCATGGGCATAAGACCATAATCTCGCTTGGGTCACAACAATTTGACAAAGCTCAACATACTACAAGCAGCATATGACTGAAGGTTTCATCATGATCAAAGTATATTTGGCGTTGGTAGGTGAAAGCTTAAAACCATTAAAGGAAACTCGCCATGTGTAACTTTTGTTTGTGATAAAATAAATCCCAAGTACTTTGTAAGAACTTAGCAAGAATCATGTCATCCTACTATATCACATATGTCGATTACTTAGATAAAGTGGGGTCCCTACTACAAGTGTTTATAACCTCAAGGATATTAGCAATGATTAAACCATATGCAAAGAAAATTTGAAACTAGGAGACATGTTAAATGGAGTTTGAAGGTAATGATATTTTAAATATTTTATTTTTGAAAAACTTTTTAGAAGGGGGAGAAGGTTGTGCAAACCGAGTTCTCGAAGATTCCCTCCCCCACACTTGTTTTCTTCCCTGTCATGGTTAGTCATAATATATAAAGAAAACAAGTGCTCATGATAACTCAGAAATATTATTGATAACTTTGAAAAGGCACATTAAATTATTGAAGGGAAATTTAAGCAACAAAGAAGATCATGCTTGTGCCTAAACAAAGAGAAGCGTGCAGCAGATGTGGTCTAAAGATTTTCCACGAGGCGACCAACACCTAGGTTTTCAGCGACCTTCCTCAGCTTATTGTTGAACCTGAAACAAAACCTATTGATATCGTCGCTGAGGTTCCTAATCTCAGTATGCTTCTCTTCTAGGTCGTCTTCTAAAACCCTTAGGACAGAGCGAAGGCTAGCTTGCTCGGATTTAAGATCAGCAAGGATACTAGGATCATCCTCCTCATCGCTGCTCTCGTACTGTCCTGCACGACGCTTGATGGATGGCCGGGGCAAATGCCTCCTAATCCTAGGGAGAGCACTGGAGGATTTGGCCTCCTTGGATTTGCCAGCCTTCAGGCTACCAACACGACTGCTAGATCCTTCACCACTAGGATTTTTCTTCTTGCGCTCTATGTTATTTGTGGTGGAACGGGCAGCACACTGTTGATGGGTGCTTTGTGGTTTGCTGGTAGGGCGGCCAAAGGATTTCTCTTTTCCTGACGGACTTTCTCCCGAGAAGAATTCTCTTGGTAGGGTGCTATATGTAGGTTTGCTACGGTCTTGGGTGCGTTGATCAGTGAGAGGGCATAGCTAGCCATGATTAGCACTTGGGAATGGGAGAGCTTAGCAAACTTTTGCACAAGGGAGAAGAGAGAGTCTTGGTGTGAAGAAAAGAGAGAGCCATGGGCTGTTTAAATAGGTTCAACCGAGGTCATAAAAACAGAAACAAACTTGATCGTAGGCGGGGAATTGATATTTGAACAAAAAGGAAACTTTTCAAAAAAGATTGGGCCTAATTGGTCGGGCCAGGGTTGCGCCCACACCCTGGGTCCCACCAGTCAGCCCCTGTCTTTTTGGCAAGTTCTTTCTGGATAGAGTGGATTTCAATCCCACTTACGATCAATTTTGATTCGCAGCGTATCAGAGTGATAGTGTGTGTGAAAAGAGGAAAGAATTCAAAATTCACACTATCTTGCATTTATGATAAAATATTTTCCATGATCATGAAGGATTTTGAATTCAAACAGCATGAAACATGGGGGCACTATGGTCATATCATAAATGTAGCAAGGCATTTTATTTTATTTATTCAAAAGAAAACAAAGATAAACTTTTACCTTTTCTTTACCTTACTTCCATCAGCGTGCCTCCATCTTTATTATTATTAAGTATATATATATATTTTGAGAGACATGTGATGGATAAGATTTATTAAAAACATTTATTAGAAAATAAAAGGGATAAATACCGATTTTACCTTCGGCAAGGGCTCATCTTTATAGTCCGTGGAGCCAGACTTTTCTCCCATCACTGTTTGCTTGATGATGGCTCATCCGTCTTGGGAGGAGGAGATGGTTGGACCTTCTTGGGCTTCCATTCTAGGTGGATCACCTTGGGCAGTGTGGCGGTTTGTTCAACTTTTTCTTTTACCTTCCACACTGTCTTCTTTTCTGAGGGTTTGTGTGGGGGTATAAACCCCTATACCCTTACGGCTAGACTTGGGCCAGGAGGCTTGGCCCATCATGAGGCAGTTCGAGGCTTGATCTAATTGCTAGGAGTTTCACGTAAGGAAACAAGACATGGAGATCAAGCAGGATTCTAGTCGGTTAGAATAGGAATTGATATCGTACTATCTATGGCAATTGTAACCGACTAGGATTAGTTTCTAGATATGTAACCCTGCCCTCTGGACTATATAAGGAGAGGCAAGGGACCCCCTAGGACAGATTATCTCAACACGATTCAATACAATCAGACGCAGGACGTAGGTATTACGCCCACACGGCGGCCGAACCTGGATAAAAACCTTGTCCGTGTCTTGCGTCACCATCATGTTCGTAGCTTGCACACCATCTACCGATAAACTACTACCATGGGTATACCCCAAGGTAGACTGCCGACTAGCTTTCGTCAACAGTGGCGCGCCAGGTAGGGGGTGTGAGTAGAGCTCTCCCGACGAACAAGATGGTCATCGTTCTAGCTTCCGCGGCCGTGGCTAAAGGCCTCATGTTCACCGTCGGCCAGATCATGTGGACAACTCTTGGCGACGGCCCCGTGACCACGACTTCGGAAGAAACCCAGATCCAATCTGGGGCAGCAGAGGCATCGACTCTGATCACGCTGACTGTGAGCACCCGACCTCCACTCCCTCGTTACAGGGTGAAGAGGGTCGACAACTCGGATCTTCTCCAAGCCCTTGATCGCGCCGACCTCAGGCTCCTCGAAGCCTCCAACCTGGTGGATTCAATCTCGCGCAAATCTGATCAGACGATGTCAACAAACTTTTTTGACTCCTACCGGCCAACTCGTGTCACCACACACGAACAGCTGGAGACGTCCCTAACAGTAACGTCGACCCCCACGGGATGATCTGTCAAGCTCAAGACAGCTCAAGACCAGAATTGCCCTTATGGTCTAAACAACTCGGCCGACCAGTATTCGCGGCATACCCAATCTCTTTTCAGCAGGGCGGGCTTGTCGCCGGGACAGAGCAGCCGAGTAGCTCGCCATTACGTCAACATGGTATCCATCCGAGTCCTGCCGGACGATAAGGCTATCAGTACGAACTCCAGCATAGGGTCTGTCCCTACCGAGGTTTTACACTCCGAGGACGAAGACTACGACCTGGATTTACCACCATACCCTCCGGGTTTTTCTCTTTTCCCAGTCTTTCCACCCCAGCGGGGAGATCTTATCTTTAACGTTAGCAACGACGAACCGGTTGTCGATGGCGAAACCGACGAGCAGAAGCAACTCCGCGAGCAGCGCAATGCCGATCGTGCTCGGTGGCGCGCGGATGAAGAACGACAACTTGCGCCACACAACCTCAGCGATGCTTTCGACATGGTCGGGGATCAGCCAGTCTACAAGACGCCAAGCGCTAACGTGGCCGTTGCCATGGCAAACCTGGACTGACTCCCCAATACACCAGAATACCAGGGCGTCCGATCCAGTATACGAGCGCATCTGATCGCCGCGATGGGACAAACAGCCACTTTGCTCAAAATGGTCCAAGCTGTCTCCTACACGGAGGTTTCCTACGACCAAACTCATCGCAGCCAGACTTCACCGCGACCTAGCGGGCGTCGTCATAGCCGCTCCCCCAACGGTCGCAGGAAGGACGCTGGACGCGACAACTGTGGTCAGGACACTGGTGGTTATCAGAGGCGCAGGCGTGGTTAGGAAGTAAACCAGGACAGGGATCTATGCTACAACATCCCTCCTAAGGATGCCCGTGACCGCATCAACAGGCGCGCTACAGAAAGAGCGGTACACGAAAACCTACGACGCATTGAGTACGATGCAGCACACGGCCCCCCGGCCTAAAACAGTTCTCTTCACACCTTCACCAAGTCGTATGGCCCCGCAACTTTAAGCTCGAGAAGCTTAAAAAATATGACGGCAAGGAGAACCCTGAAAACTGGATCACTCTCTACGAAATCGCAGTCCGGTCAGCAACAGGAGACGAGCACGTCATGGCGAATTACTTCCCAGTCGTCCTTGACCAAGCTGGCCATCAGTGGCTCCTCGGCCTGCCCGAGGACTCCTTCGACTCCTAGGAAGAACTACGCCAGGCGTTTATTGACAATTTCATCGCTACCTGCGAGCAGCTTGGAAACAAATACGATCTCGAGAGAATAAGGGACAGGAAGAACGAGCCCTTGAACGATTACATCCGACGATTCTCGGATATGCGCCTTAAGATTCCAAAAATTTCTCACGACGAGGCCATATCAGCCTTCATCAAAGGTCTATGCTTCCATGAAGCACTAAGGAATAAGCTATTGCGCAAAAGGCCGACCACGCTTGCCGAGCTCCTCGCCACAGCAAAAAACTACGCTGATGTCGATGACGCAGAAAAACTCATCCGAGAAGGTGCGAGAGGCGTCGACCAGCCTCCCCGACGAGATGACAGTCGCGGACGCTTCGACAACCGGAACCCTCGCCGTGGCGACAACCGCGACCACCGAGAAGGTTGGGATAGGCGACGTGACAACCGCGATGATTTCAGAGGCAAGCGACCTCGTGACAACGACCACGAGGTGAACACAGTCAAGCGCCCCAATGGATGGCGAGACTACCAGGAAGACTACAACAAGACGCTGAAAGGACCATGCCAACTCCATCCCAAGTCCAATGACACGATGGAAGAATGCCGTGTCCTCAAAAGCATCTACACACAGCGGGCTGCTCAAGGGGATTCCGCCAAGAAAAATGGGAAACAAGACAGACATGGTCATGAAGACGAAGACAACGACCAGGATAGGGACCCACGACACCAGTATGTCAGTCCCACCGACGTGGTGCACTCCATCTTCGGAGGCAAAGTTTCCATAGAGTCTAAACGAGAAAGAAAGCTCCTGAAGAGAGCCTGCCTTAAAGTGGACAGCGCAGACGGCCTGATCGCTGACCCGAAATTCCCTTCCTGGTCGCACAGAGAGATCTCCTTCAACAGGTAGGACCACTGGGCCGCAATCCTAGAGCCAGGACGTTTTCCTCTGATCCTGGACCCTTGCATCAACAGCGTCAGATTCGAGCGCGTGCTTGTCGACGGGGGCAGCTCCATCGATATTCTTTTCCACAATAGCCTGCCCGCTCTCAAGCTAACCCCGGCGCAACTAATGCCATATGATGCTCAGTTCTGGGGTGTCCTGCGAGGTCAAAGTTCAGTACCCCTCGGGCAGATAACGCTGCCTGTCTAGTTTGGAACACCCGACCACTTTCGCACAGAGTTCGTCAACTTTGTGGTCGCTGACTTTGACAGTACTTATCACGCAATTCTAGGCCACCCCTCATTGACCAAGTTCATGGCAGTTCTGCACTACTCATACCTGGTCCTCAAGATGCCAACTGAGAAAGGCATCTTGACCGTCAGAGGCAACGTCTACACCGCATATACTTGCGATGAGGAAAGCTTCAAGGTCACCGAAGCAATTGACCTCTCAATTCGTATGGCAGAAACTGTAGCTCAAGCCACGCAGATTCCCTCCAACCAGCTACAACTACCCGAGCAAGAGACCCCAAGGAAAAACTCAAAATCCAAAGAGCACAAGGAAGTACAGCTGGTCGACGGCAGCCCTGAGAAGACGACTCTCATCGGGGCCAACCTGGACCCCAAATAGGAAGACGCGCTCGTCAGGTTTCTAAGGGACAACGTAAGCGTTTTCGCATGGAAACCCACGGACATGCCTGGCGTCCCACGAAACCTGATCGAGCACTCCTTAAATGTCTCAAAGACCACAAGACCTGTCAAGCAGAAACTCCGACGGTTCGCTCGTGACAAAAAGGAGGCTATTAGGACAGAAATAACATGGCTACTAGTAGCCGGATTTATTAAAGAAGTGTATCATCTAGATTGGCTCACCAATCTAGTTCTTGTAAGAAAAAAGAATAATGAATGGAGAATGTGCGTTGATTACACCGATCTCAATAAATGCTGTCCTAAAGATCCTTTCGGTCTCCCTCGTATCGACGAGGTGGTCGATTCAACGGCCGGATGCGAACTCCTTTTTTTTCTTGACTATTACTCTAGTTATCACCAGATCTCGCTAAAGGAAGACGATCAGATTAAAACTTCCTTTATTACTCCTTTTGGTGCATACTGTTACACCACTATGTCCTTTGGACTGAAAAACGCTGGGGCCACCTATCAACGCCTTATTCAGCAATGCCTCCGCGACGAGATACGTGACGACCTTGTCGAGGCTTACGTTGATGATGTTGTCGTCAAAACTAGGGATGCAAGCACCCTGATCGACAACTAGGATAACACTTTTAAGGCGCTAAATAAATACAAGTGGAAGCTCAATCCCAAAAAGTGTATCTTTGGGGTTCCCTCTGGTCTACTACTCGGCAACGTCGTCAGCCACGACGGCATACGACCGAATCCTTCAAAAGTTAAGGCGGTGCTCGATATGCGACCACCCAAGAACATCAAGGACATTCAAAAGCTCACCGGATGCATGGCTGCTCTCAGTCGGTTTATCTCTAGGCTGGGGGAAAAAGGCCTTCCCGTTTTCAAACTTCTAAAAGTATCGAAAAAATTCTCCTAGACAGAGGAAGGTAACGCTGCGTTCACCCAGCTCAAAACTTTCCTCACCGCACCTCAACCTAACAAGGACCTGCTCCTTTACATAGCAGCAACTGATCGGGTGGTCTCCACGGCAATGGTGGTCGAGCGGGACGAACCTGGCCACGTATACAAAGTCCAGAGTCCTGTTTACTTCATAAGCGAAGTCCTAAACGAATCCAAGACCAGGTATCCTCAGATACAAAAGCTAATCTACGCCATCTTAATCACCTCAAGAAAGCTGAAGCATTACTTCGACGGTCATTGGGTTTTAGTAACTACCAGCTTTCCTTTGGGGGACATTTTGCGCAACAAGGACGCCAACGACAGAATTGTAAAATGGGCAATGGAACTATGTCCATTCTCCCTGGATTTCCAGAGTCGCACTACCGTCAAGTCCTAGGCCCTAGTCGACTTCATCGCGGAATGGACGGATCTCAATGAGCCCCCCACTCCGGATGCCTCCGACCACTGGTCAATGTTCTTCGACGGGTCCCTAAACATCAATGGCGCCGGCGCCGGAATACTTTTTGTTTCGCCAAACAAGGACAAACTCCACTGCGTCCTTAGGATCCTATTTCCGGCATCTAACAACGTCGCTGAATACGAAGCATGCTTGCATGGCATCTGGCTGGCTGTCGAACTGGGAGTCAAACGTCTTTACGTCCACGGTGACTCTGCCCTGGTCATCAACCAGTTAAACAAGGAATGGGACACAACTCACGAAAAGATGGACCTCTACTGCAAAGAAATCCGGAAATGGGAATCCAATTTTTACGGCATAGAATACATCCACGTGGTCTGGGACAAGAATCAGGCAGCAGATGCGTTGTCAAAGATAGGATCATCCCGGGCTGAAAATCCGCAAGGTGTTTTCTTCCAAGATATTCACACGCCAAGCGTCGGTACAGACCTGGTCGACAAACCACCTAATGAGGCAATGCTCATAGGTGATACTACTCCGACAACTAGCAGCCACGACTGGCGCACTCCTTTCATCAAGTACCTATCGGACGGTTCGGGATTCCAAGACAAAACGGAGAACGAGCGCCTTATCCGGCGATCTAAGAATTACATACTGGTCTATGGCAAACTTATGCATAAGAATGCAAGCTCAGAAGTATTGCTGAAGTGCATATCCCAAGATGATGGTATCAAGCTACTGGACGACATACACGCCGGGTCCTGTGGCAACCACGCCGCCTCCAGAACTCTGGGCGGGAAAGCTTTCTGAGCAGGTTTTTACTGGCCAACAGCAGTCACCGATGCCGAGAAACTGGTCCGACATTGTGAAGGATGCTAGTTCTTTTCCAAGCGGACCCACGTACCTGCTCACGAGATCCAGACGATTCCGTCGTCCTGGCCGTTCGCCTGTTGGGGCCTCGACATGATCGGGCCATTCAAGCCGGCCCCCGGCAACTTCAAATTCGTGTTCGTGCTAATCGACAAATTCTCGAAATGGATCGAGTACATGCCACTGGTCAAAGCAACTTCCGAGAAGGCCGTGGAGTTCCTCAACCAAATCATACATAGATTCGGGGTTCCCAATAGCATAATCACTGACCTGGGCACTCAGTTCACCGACACTACATTCTGGGACTTCTGCGATGACAGAGGCATAGTCATAAAGTACGTGTCGGTAGCTCACCCTCGGGCCAACGGTCAAGTGGAGCGAGCAAACGGAATGATTATCGATGCTTTGAAGAAAAGGCTGTATACTGAAAATGACAGAGCACCAGGACGATGGATAAAAGAGTTACCGGCTGTGGTCTGGAGTCTCCGAACACAGGCCAGTCGAAACACGGGTGTATCGCCCTACTTCATGGTTTACGACACCGAAGCAGTGCTCCCTTCGGACATGGTCTTTGGATCTCCAAGAGTCGAACATTTCGTCCAGCCTTCGGCCGACCTCGTCAGAGAACTCGAAATCAACTGCACAGAAGAAAAGCGCCTAATCTCGTGCCTTTGAACAGCGAAGTATCTCGAAGCTATTAGGCGATACCACAACAGGACCGTCAAAGACCGCTCCTTCGTGGTCGGTGACCTGGTACTCAAATGGAAAACAAGCCAGAAAAGAATGCACAAGTTATCTACACCTTGGGAAGGACCCTTTGTGGTCGCCGAAGTCACACGCCCTACATCTTACAGACTGGCGTACCCGGATGGAACACGCTTGCCCAACTCCTAGCACATAGACAAACTGCGCCGTTTCTATCCCTAAGCTCCAGTACATTTCATTTGTAAATCTTTTATGATGAGTAATAATAAAATTTGTCTTTCTTGCTATGTACATTTTTATATGCAGAATATTCGACAAGTACTACAATTACTTTCAAGGACAAAGGTCGTCAACTTGACTCAGTGATGCATCACTCAAACAATATTACAACGCTCAAAACCATGGTTATGATAAATTAAGCTTTATTACAAACTTTATACACAAAGTTTACAATAAACACCCCTCTGGGCGGCCTCTAGTCTACTCCTACAGACTACTTTACAGGCCTACTGCTCGGGCTGATCACCCGCACGGTTCTGCTGTCTAGTCGAAGGGGTCGGGGCCACCGGCGTCTAGCTGGTTGGGACCGCAGGCATCGACCGCCCATCTCCTACAATGGATGCCCCCAACAACTCCCTGGCTGACCTATCTGATCTGGGTTGCTTGAGGGGAGTTGACGTCCCACAGAGGTTTATGTCGCCGATCACTGTCGACGACAGGTCGAGCAGGTCATCTGCCTCCTGCGGTCCAACCTCCTTAGGATACCCCCTCTCCAGCTGGGACAAGTCGACCAGGGGGTAGTGGGCACGTACCATGCTGAGCACGTGCACCCCGGCAAACTCCCCGGCGTCCTTGACGAATTGCTAAAGCCAACCCCATGCCTATTGCGCCTTCTCGACCGGGGTTAGCCTCGGTGCACGGGGCTGGTCTTTGGGGAGCTCGGGGCTGATCAAGTCGAGCACCGGGGCCACTCATTTCTAGATCTTGATACAGTTAGTCTTCCAGGAGTCCCGATCCTTGACCAGCTCGTCGAGGTGCTTCTTGGTGTTGACTTTAAGCACTATGATAGAATTTTCAAAGAGAACCAAGCAAGAAGTCAGTATAAACACGATAAAAGGAACGTTCCGTAGTCAAAAAGGGCGAAACATCTTTTACCAGCCAACTGCCGACTTTTGTTTTTCAGCTCCTCGCCAGCTTGGTGCCCGGCCTCTAGCGCACCGGCACGCTCCTGGTCGAGTTGTTCCCTTTCTCCTCGGAGGTGATCAATCTCCTCCTCCAGGTCTACAGAAATAATCGCTGGTCAAAACCCGACCACGCAGTTAAATACAACTGCTCGGAACGCATGACTTACCTCTCTTCTCTCGGTCCTTGTCGGCTAGTCGCCGATTAAGATCAAGCAAGCGCTCTTCCTGAGCTGCTTTCTCGGCCGCTTTCTCCTCGGCCTTCGACCAGAGGCGGTCCACCTCCTGTTGACGGTCCTTAAGTATCAAATTTAACTATCAAATAAACAAAGAAAAGGATCCAAATGAAATCAACATCAAGACTTAGGGTTTTATCTGACAGAATTCCACGAGTTTTGGTGTTTGTCTATTTCTGCAGGGGGTTATCAGGAAATAAGGAAGAAAGGCCCACACGTCGGGATTACGTAAAGATATTAACGTGCCGCGCAATTATCTTACATCTAGAAGACTCCAGAAGCCACGAGACCGAAGCGGAGGCGAAACGGGGCCAGAGACAGGGCGCCCGCCCTGTCCTACTGGGCGCCCGCCCACCTCCTATGGCCAATCACGCTCAATCTCGCGGATTATGTTCCACCGACCTAAAGGATCAAGAATAACCGTTCAATCAATGTCGGTTTGATCCGACGGCCCAGGTTCACTTGAGGGGACTATAAAACCAGACCCCCTGGCCCCTGGAGGAGGCAACCCCTTGATCATTATTCATTATTCATAGACAGAGCAAAAGCTAGGGTTTAGAGATGAGAGCTCTCCTCTCTTCTCTAAACTTGAGTAGATCTAGATAGTAGCGAGATGGAGAGCGAAGGAGGATTAGAGGAGAGGCCGGCCTGTCGGTTCTTCCTCCGGTTGTACTTCGCCATGATCAAGCTCTAATCAAGCTTGCTCATGGGATGACTCTGGTAATCTACTTCTAATTCATTATGCAATTACTAATCATGTATGTTCTGGTTCACAACTCTTTTGAGTACTTCTAATCGATAGGACCCTATAGGTTAGAGTTGTAGTATAGATGTAAGCGTGGTCCTTAGACCTAGATTACTTGTGGATATCCCCTGACTAGGTGGATCGTGTGGTAGGCCGCGTAGGTGACAGTTACGTTGGTCCCCTGTAGTCCACCTCTCGTTAGCAGGACGGGTAGGGTTTCTCGGCCTATGGATAAGCATCCTTTGTGGTGTACTCTTATCACATGGTTTCTCCCAGACATAGACATACCCGTTTGAAGTAGAGAAACCATAGTTATCCTCTCTATTCTGCTACCATCGCCCATATACTAGAATTGCTCTACTCTCTATTCCCATATTATCACTCACTGTTATCTTACCTTTAATATTGTTCTTATTCGATTCTACTATCTTTCGTATTCACACCTATTTACTTATCTTGGTTAAGTTAGAGCGTAGATGAGTTCTCCCGTTTCCCTGTGGATACGATAAAACCTTTAACCGGGTAAAAGCTTCAACGGTATCCGTGCGCTTGCGGATTATCTGTGTGCGTATAAATACCATAGTACACTCTAGTGCCACGCTGGGGATGACAACCTAGTATTCAAGTGGTGTTAGCAAGTGTCAACAAGCATTTTTGACGCCGTTGCCGGGGAAATGGTTGCTGAGTTGACTACAAACTAGTTTAATCATTTTATAAAAAATAAATAAATAAATAAATAAATAAATATATTTTCCTTTTATCCTTTGCCTCATCTCTGCTATTCTTTCTTCTTATCTAATCCTTGATCTCTGGTCTATTATGAATTCAAACATGTCTATCTATGAATTTCATAGACCTATGGGCACACATCTCGAACCACCAGAATCTTCAAAGCCTATCATAGCATCTAGTTTTGAGATAGACCCCGAATACATAGAATTTATTCAAAAACAACCTTTCTCAGGAGAAGGTGAGGAAAACCCATACACACACCTAAGAGAGTTTTATCGAGTCTGTGACCTCCTTCGCATAGAAGGCATGTCCGATGAGACCCTTAAATGGAAGCTCTTTCCGTTCTCTTTAACGGGAAAAGCTAGACATTGGTATAAACTCAAAGTAGGGAGTGTTCATGAAGATTGGAAGGAGTTATATAGTAGTTTTATTTCTAAATATTTTCCAATCTCTAAAGTGGTGGAACTTCGGCATGAGATTCTTTCTTTTAGACAACTGGAAGAAGAATCTCTTGGCAAATCATGGGACCGCTTTATTAACCTTACTCTCATTGGCCCAAAACTTTCTATTCCAGAAGAAGTTCTTCTAATTCACTTTTTTGAGGGCCTTAGTAGGAAAAATAAGCAAACCCTTCATGCGGCCTCTGGAGGATCTTTCCACCACCTATCCGCTAGTAAAGCTTGGAATTTGATTGATTTAATGAGCGGAAAGTCTCCTAGCTTTTATATCCCTGAGAAAGAGACAGTACCAGTTCCTAGACAAGAAGAAGAAGTTTTGATAGCCAGATCACAACCACTTCAATTCCAAACTTTAGCTATCGATCCTAAACCATCAATACCCCAAAATTCTCCAAGGGAGGAAGGAATTCTGACCTTAAATCTTTCAGATGCTGATGGTTTAGACTTCTGGTTCCATAAGAGACCTTCAAGCAGGGATAATTCAAATCCTCGCAATAATGGTTCTCTTAGAGAATGTCCTGGTTCCTGTTATGAAGAAGTCGAGGATGACATATCAAGTGAAGGAGAGCTAAGCCATATTGAAAATTCTAACACCTCCCCTTTCCTGATTACAAGTTCTAAATGGCTAGAATGTGTAGAATGGATGGATAAGGAAGAAGCCTTAATGAATTCTGACTTTGGATCAATTTCAAATGGTGAGTTCTTGACTCCCTTTGAAGATGGGATTCATCCAGCTATAGAAGAGGACATAAGTGAGACCAATCCAAGAGAAACTCTAAACATTCAGATTGGAGACGAAGATAACATTAATGAGCATGGAATTTATTTCATAGCCACTTTGTTTACTCCATGCTCATATGCAATATCTTCCCAATCTATTGGTCTCTCCAACATCACCACATTTGAGATCTCCAACCCCCTCTTCCTTTCTATTTATAAAAACTTTAAAAGGGCGGTTGTCGATGCATATGTCTATAATAAATATTGCAGATCTCGTTGAGTTGATCTAGATATAGGTTGGCGTCAGAGGGGAAACCACTTCGCCAACATAAACTGATGGTTTCCCAAGGACAAGCTTAGTGTCTTAAAATAAGCATTGATCAGATCGTAACATGAGCTTTTAATTATTTAGAACATTACCTGGTGTATTGAGCATATAAGGATAATCGTAAAAATATTCCTTCGGGTATTCTTGTCACTAACCTTTCTAGGATTGGAGCAAGAAGATCGGATGAATGACAAGCACAAGGTATGTCCAACCAATCATCATACAACATTGAATTAAATTCATCCAAACTTGAATTTTGCAAAATTCAAGCTTGGGGGAGTACTTTACATAAAAACATCCTTTGCCATGTTGCTATGCTGGTTGTCCCTACCTTTGAGACATGCTCAATTTGTTAAATACTAATCACACTACTTCATCTCTACTTGAGTAGATCTCTATAAATGTTGTCATGCTACCTTTGTCTATTTACTACCAAGTGTTGGTTTGGAAGTACTCGCCATACTTCCATTGGCATTTAAATTAAGCATGGTGCTTAGGTTAAATAGCCTTCCTTAATCTGATTAGACATGGAGTCTAGTTCTGTTATTGAACTAAAATTGCTTGTGTAGACATTGGTATATTTTTGTCGGACAAACCCCTGCAGAAAAACTTTCAATATCGATTTGGGAAGTCCTAAGATAAACTCACATCAGAGACGAAGAGAGTGACACATGAAGTATAACAATTTGCACAAGGACATAGCTCATTCATCATAGAGAGATGATCCATGGAGGGTGCCACGAACACGATGCACAACCGCTAAGAAAGGAAAGCTTCCACAAGGTGATACTGTACCATCACTTTTCAAGCAAGGTAACATCCTAAGGTACTTGACTATCACTTTTATAAGCTTCTCCTTGGTTCTGGTGTTCATATAAATAAAAGAGACAAACGTGTATGATTTACAACTCTAGATTAACCAACCCAACTGATTCAACATGTTTAGTCCTTTAATCCTTGTTCTTAGTACTACCTCCATGATCCCACACTCCTAATCATATGAGCTAAAATGTTACACATTCAATCATTAAGAGATATAAAGAAAAAGACATATACATAGATAGATTATCTTTCCATAAGGTTGAGCGATCTGATCTGACAAATGTTATAAGTGCTACACTCATGAACTTATCATCCATCAACTTTGTCTTGCTCACTATGCTTAAGGTTAGAGAAGAACAAATACACTTTTGGTTCTGTTGGTGTTTTCCACCAACAGGGCCCATGCACTTGATCTCTGCCTTGTCTCTATGAGCAGGTACACTACGAGCACAAACACACTGAGCAAGATACTGCTAACACCTCACTTCGAACTGCTGGGCAAACGAAGAACATGGGTGACACCGTATTAAAAGGTGCAGACGTCAAGGTCCGCACCTGAATCAAATGACGCACCTGAAGAATGAACACGGTGAGAAGTCTTGTCAAGAAGACTTAAAACATTGAACCCTCGCCGAAAGGTAAGATTGGTAGTTATCCATATTTATCCTTTCTGCATTCCCTTTTCCCTTTAATTATTTACTTTCCTTAAATAGATTTTTAGTTAATCATGCTATCTTGAAAAGAAAATAAAAATGTTAAAAAATACTAAGCCCCATGTGAGTATACGAGTAGCATAAAACCCATAAGTACCTTCACTGTGGTGGCATAAAAATAAAATAAATATTTCTTTTCTACTTTATAAAATAAAAATATAAAAAGAGGGAGTAATATTTATTGAGGAAGCTCAACATGATGAAGGCTAGATATTTATGCTAACACTTAATTAGTTCCACAAGCTTTGTTGTCTATTTGAGCTCCACAGAATTTAAGAATCAAGAAGACTAGCAGACGGAGGACATTCTAATCGCTGTCAGAATGCTGCTGACTTTCAAATACACCTCTGCCACCTGCTAGCTACATCAAGAGAAATTACGTCAAAATTCAGCTTGGGGGAGAGCACCCCCATTTATCTCGCTAAGTATTTCTACCTATCTTTATACTTATATTATATTAGAATATTAAAATACATAAACTATAAAAAAAACCAAATAAAGATTTTATGCTTATATATATATATACTTTTCTTAGTTTGCTAAATAAATAAATAAAGTTTGCTATGAATCTTAATAATAAAACTCTAGCATGGATATGATGAATAGTTGCTCTGCCTAATTTGCAAATTTGAAGTTCTCTCTCAAGTTTAGACATAACTGTTATAATTTAAAGCTTGCTCTAGATCTAAACTTGTGGGATGAAAACTTGATCTGAAATCTAAATTGTTAACGGATATGATATGGGAAGGTTGAGCTGCTGTTTATCTATTCCTAGAGATGCTAGAATTCTGGAGAATTTTATCTTTGAAAAATCTTTAAAATGTTGCATGATGAGTTCCTGTATGATGAAAGTTTAAATTCCTACCACAGCCATATATACATGCTTGCTAGACTTCGAGCCACACATTATTTACTGCTTATGAGCATTGAGTGTGGTCAAGCTGTGTAGACCCTTAGGAGCTTGTCATGTGGTTAAATCAAGATTTACTTGCACGTTCACTCATATATATGCTACTTCTACTCCGGAAGTACCATCCACATATATCCATCCATTTCCATCTCCAGAATCACCTAAAAGTATTCTACTCCTAATTCGGGAGAGAATAGCCAAAAACATCTGTGTTTTTCCCTTGTGAAATAAATGCTCAAGTTATCTTGCTACTACCACTTGCTATATTATCTCAAGAGATGAGTGCTCTGAAAAAAAGAAGAAAATAAAAAGAAAATAAAAAAATAAACGAGGAAATAAAAATGGGCAAGTGCCCGGAACCTCGAAAGAAAAGAAAAAAAGTGAGACGAGAGGTAAAAATGGACAAGTGTCCGATAGTAGAATTAGGGGTACAAGATACCCACCTGAGTGGAAAGAAAAAGAAGAGCATCTCATTCTCCTCATAAAGTTTCAAAAAGCAAGGAAGGTATGTATCCCCTCAAAAGAGCAAAAGTAGAATTAGACTTTCACCATTGTTATCACCATCATCACCATACACTATTCATTCGCCACACATGCACATCTTGATTTGGCTTATTGATTTGTTTCTTTGGATCCATGGTTTGACTATACAATAAATGTCTTGTAAGTATGTATACTTTATCTCCCACCTATGAGCTCTAGATATTAAAGCCTTATTAGAGTAGGGTGAGAGAGAAGGCAATGTCACTATGCCTTATACCACAAATACCACATATTTTGAGAGAAGGCATATACCATCACTGCCTTGGTAAGGATCCAGAAATACCACAAAAGAGAGATATGAGAGAGTCATACAAAGGAATCTCTGAGTTTTATTTGAAAATCTGCAAAAAACTCCAGAGCTATAGCTAATCAAGAATAAGAGACATGGCACTTGGCTAGACTGTTCTATCTTTTAACTACTCAAGACAGAAGTGACGGTTACAAGTCCCATGGTGAAAGGTAAAGTAAGTAAGTTTTAGTTCTTGACAGTTTACTCTAACTTAGAGATGAGATCTTATTTAAAGCATGTGTACCGTTAAATTTTTAAGATATTGCAACAACTTCTGATCCATTGCTGAGTCTATCCTTGCTAAGGGACGAGCAAGAGGTAAGCTTGGGGGAGTTTGTTGACGGTCCTTAAGTATCAAATTTAACTATCAAATAAACAAAGAAAAGGATCCAAATGAAATCAACATCAAGACTTAGGGTTTTATCTGACAGAATTCCACGAGTTTTGGTGTTTGTCTATTTCTGCAGGGGGTTATCAGGAAATAAGGAAGAAAGGCCCACACGTCGGGATTACGTAAAGATATTAACGTGCCGCGCAATTATCTTACATCTAGAAGACTCCAGAAGCCACGAGACCGAAGCGGAGGCGAAACGGGGCCAGAGACAGGGCGCCCGCCCTGTCCTACTGGGCGCCCGCCCACCTCCTGTGGCCAATCACGCTCAATCTCGCGGATTATGTTCCACCGACCTAAAGGATCAAGAATAACCGTTCAATCAATGTCGGTTTGATCCGACGGCCCAGGTTCACTTGAGGGGACTATAATACCAGACCCCCTGGCCCCTGGAGGAGGCAACCCCTTGATCATTATTCATTATTCATAGACAGAGCAAAAGCTAGGGTTTAGAGATGAGAGCTCTCCTCTCTTCTCTAAACTAGAGTAGATCTAGATAGTAGCGAGATGGAGAGCGAAGGAGGATTAGAGGAGAGGCCGGCCTGTCGGTTCTTCCTCCGGTTGTACTTCGCCATGATCAAGCTCTAATCAAGCTTGCTCATGGGATGACTATGGTAATCTACTTCTAATTCATTATGCAATTACTAATCATGTATGTTCTGGTTCACAACTCTTTTGAGTACTTCTAGTCGATAGGACCCTATAGGTTAGAGTTGTAGTATAGGTGTAAGCGTGGTGCTTAGACCTAGATTACTTGTGGATATCCCCTGACTAGCTGGATCGTGTGGTAGGCCGCGTAGGTGACAGTTACGTTGGTCCCCTGTAGTCCACCTCTCGTTAGCAGGACGGGTAGGGTTTATCGGCCTATGGATAAGCATCCTTTGTGGTGTACTCTTATCACATGGTTCGTCCCAGACATAGACGTACCCCTTTGAAGTAGAGAAACCATAGTTATCCTCTCTATTCTGCTACCATCGCCCATATACTAGAATTGCTCTACTCTCTATTCCCATATTATCACTCACTGTTATCTTACCTTTAATATTGTTCTTATTCGATTCTACTATCTTTCCTATTCACACCTATTTACTTATCTTGGTTAAGTTAGAGCGTAGATCAGTTCTCCCGTTTCCCTGTGGATACGATAAAACCTTTAACCGGGTAAAAGCTTCAACGGTATCCGTGCGCTTGCGGATTATCTGTGTGTGTATAAATACCATAGTACACTCTAGTGCCACGCTGGGGATGACAACCTAGTATTCAAGTGGTGTTAGCAAGTGTCAACACCTCCGCGGTCAGGGCCTTGTTCTCGGTCACGATCCCTTCAATTTGGTCGAAGCACCTTTTTCGGTACTTCGCCATTTTCATTGCGCCCTACAAGAATTACACTTATTGTAAAGTAAACAAACAACAATATATACATATTTTGGCGAAACACAAGACTACCTACCTTGACTACGTCGACGAGCCGCTTGGTAGCGTGCTCTACCCTTGCCGCCTCCTCGGTCTCGGCGAGCTCTTCGTGGCCGATGAAGTGGTCCCCACGTTGGCGCCACACGAAAACGTGTTGGCGACCATCATGGGGGCGCCCCTAGATCTCTTCCACTTCATCGTCTGAGGCTGCCTAGGCCTCCTTGTCCTCAGCGCTACCCCCAGCCGTGGTCACGGGTATCACTCGACCCTTACCCCGGCTAAGGGAGCCCTTTGGTGAAGAAGCTTCTGCTCGGGGAGGAGTCGAGGTCCTCATTTCTCCAGCTGGCGGAGAAGTCGGGGCTCTGTCTCCCTCCTCCGCGACACTGCTCGGGGGAGGCGTCCTTGTAGCCTCATCATCCCTTGTCGGGGTGCTCGCCCCGGTCCTCGCCTGAGCCGGGTCCTCCTCGACAGTCTCTGCCACAGTTACAATCGTGGGCTGCTCCTCGGTTTGTTCCTGGGTGGTCTGCTCGGCGGTGTTTTCAACGACAACCGCCGGCTCGGCCATTTTCTGGCCGGCGACGTTGCCCGGATCAACATCCGACGCCGCACTGGCAAAAGAAGATACCATGCTGACGTCACAACTTGCAACAAAAAAACAACAAGAAGGAAGGAAGCGCAGAAGACAAGTTGTGAAACTCACAGGTCGGAGCTCTTGTGCGTCGCTGCAAAGAACCTCCTCCTAGTCCTACCAGTCGCCGCTACTGCTTCTGCCCCCCCAAGTCGTGTTGGCTCGACGTGCGGGCCAAGAGGATCACTGGTCACCGGACCAGAGGTAATCGGCATGACGTCAGGCCGACTGCGCAGTCTTCGGACCAAAGATGGCACAGCCTCCTCCTCTTCATCGTCGTCCGTGATCCTCACGAGCTGGCGACGCTTTGGAGCCTGACTGGTCTCCGCCGGCAATGCCTCCATAGGGGATGGCTCCGCGGCCATTGGCCTTTTCCCCGCCACCCTGTCCTCGGTGGTCGGCGCCGGTCGATGTTGGTCTTCCTTGCTGCTGGTGTACCGAGCAGCATTGTCCACTACTGGGTCCACCCCAGCAGGCTGGTCCATTCCGGGTGCCAGTGATACATACACCGAGCACCAGTCAATGTCTCCAATCTGCAATAGAACCAACGCCAAGTCATCAACCAAGAGACATAAGTATTCAAATGGCAATACAAGTCAATAACAGTATTCGTTTACCTTAGGAGCTGGTCGTCCCAGTTTGAAGGCGTGCATCCGATCATCGCTTCGAACAAAATTGTCATCAGACAAGTTGAACAACTCGTTCATCAGCTGCTGGACCTCTGTTGGGTATTTTAAATGCAAACAGAAAAAAAAAATCGTAAGCGCACGGATACCGATGTAGCTTTCACCTGGGAGTATTCCAGAGTATCGATTTTCCACAGAGAACGTGAGTGTACTAATTAAGATCCAAGATCGCCCAAGGATAACTATATTATTTTTGGTGGGAAGAGAGGAAGTTTCCTGAGAGTTCTCTAGTTGATCTAAGAATCAAGAATTACTTCAAGATTATTTATATCGGGACATCAAAGCTCTAACCACAGAAAGAGATGAGAAGGGGGCCAGGAAGGTCTGACTACGGTCCTACAAACACCGATCCGAACGAGGTGGAATACGTCGACCGTTAGGGCTGTCACTACCCTAAGGCTACCACAACAATCCGCAGGATTGGGTGCAATTCTAGGTAATTGCAAGACTAAACACCACGTCTAATCTATTGATTACTACTCTAATGTTTCAAAGATTAGAGCACTTGATGCAAGCGAGAATCCAATAAATAACTTGAATGTAAATAAAAGTAATTAAAGAACTCAGGATTATGAATTGAAGAACGTGAAGAACGATGAAGAACGAACCAGTTGCTGAAAAAGTACAATATTGAGGAAGATCTGACAGATCCGGCTCCTCCTCCGCTCTCCTCTTCTATCTCCCTATTTTCTAGATTACAACTAGAACTAACTAGAACTAGAACTAGAGGAACTAGAACTAGAACTAGATCAAGATGAACTAGAGGTAGAACTAGAAGAACTAGAGGGATCTTCTCTACTTGGATGAAGAATTGAAACCCTAGCTTTGATTCTGTAGAAAAGGTATGATCTCCAGGGGCTGGTGGGGGTCTGTTTATATAGTCTAGGAAGAGTAGCCCCCAAGAAATCTAGGAAGAGTAGCCCCCAAGAAATCTAGGAAGAGTAGCTCCCAAGGAATTTCCACGTTATTCTCCACCATCCGATCAAACCGACCTTAATCGTGTGATTTTCCTCGATCCTTAGAGTCGGTGGAGCACGATCCGCGAAAAGGACTATGATTGGGCACTGTAGCAGGGCGGGCGCCCAGGAGAGTAGGGCGGGCGCCCTACCTCCGAGCCCGATTGCCTTCCCGTTTGTTCCTGTGGCTTCTGGAGTCTTCTAGATGGTAGAAAATTACGCGGCACGTTAATATCTCTATGTAATCCCGACGTGTGGGCCTTTCCTCCATATTTCCTGATAACACCCTGCAGAAATAGACAAACACCAAAACTCGTGGAATTCTGTCAGATAAAACCCTAAGTCTAGGTATTGGTTCCATTTAAATCCTTTTCCATGATTAGTTGATGGTTAAATGTGAGCATTAAGGACCGTCAACAAGCTCCCCCAAGCTTAACCTTTGCTCATCCCTGAGCAAAGATGGACTCAAGAGTTTCTGCAGTGGTTTTATGCCTTAAAGATACACATGCGTTCAAACAAGATCTCACCTCTGGGTTAGGGTAAACTGTCAAGATTTAAACTTACTCATTTTACCTTCCACCTTGGGGCTTGTAACCGTCACTTGTGTCTTGAGCAGTTAAAAGATAGAACGGTCTAGTCAAGTGCCATATCTCTTATTCTTCGATTAACTATAGCTCTGGAGTTTTTGTAGATTTTCAAATAAAACTCAGAGATTCCTTGTATGACTCTCTCTAGTCTCTCTTTTGTGGTATTTCTGGATCCTTACTAAGGCAGTAATGGTGTATGCCTTATCTCAAAGTATGTAGTAATTTTTTGGTATGAGGCATAGTGATATTGCATTTTCTCTCATCCTACTCTAATAAGGCTTTCGATATCTGGAGCTCATAGGTGGGAGACAGCTAATACATACATACAAGACATTTATTGCATAGTCAAACTATGGATCCAGAAGAACAAGTCAATAAGTCAAATCAAGATGTGCATGTATAGCGAATGAATGGTGTATGGTGATGATGGTGATAACAATGGTGAAAGTCTAATTCTACTTTTGCTCTTTTGAGGGGATACATACCTTTCTTGCTGTTTTGAAATTTTTGGAGAGAATGAGATGCTCTGTATTTTCTTTTTCTTTCCTCTCAGGTGGGTATTTTGTACCCCTATTTCTACTGTCGGACACTTGTCCATTTTTACCTCTCGTCTCACTTTTTTTTCTTTTCTTTCGAGGTTCCGGGCACTTGCCCCTTTTTATTTCCTCATATCTTTTTTTTCTCTCTTTTTTATAGAGCACTCATCTCTTGAAATAATGTAGCAAGTGGTAGTAACCAAGATAACTTGAGCATTTATTTCACAGGGGAAAAACAAAAATATTTTTGGCTATTCTCTCCCGGATTAGGAGTACAATATTTTTGGATGGTTCTGGAGATGGAAATGGGTGGATATATGTGGATGCGTAATTTCGGAGTAGAAGCAGCATGTGTGAGTGAACGTGCAAGTGAATCTTGATTTTAACCACATGACAAGCTCCTAAGGGTCTACACAGCTTGACCACACTCAATGCTCATAAGCAGTAAAATGTAAAATGTGTGGCTCAAAGTCTAGCAAACATGTATATATGGCTGTGGTAGGAATTTAAACTCTCATCATACAGGAACTCATCATGTGTTATTTTAAATATTTTCAAAGATAAAATTCTCCAGAATTCTAGCATCTCTAGGAACAGATAAATAGCAGCTCAACCTTCCCATATCATATCCGTTAACGACTTAGACTTTTGATCAGGTACTCTTCCTACAAGTTCAGGTTTAGAGCAAATCTTAATTAATAACAGTCATGCCTAAACTTGAGAGAGATTTTAATTTTGAGAACTAGTCATGGCAGAGCAACTATTCATCATTTCCATGTGAGAGCTTATTATGTGGGTTCATAGCAAACTTTATTTATTTATTTATTTAGCAAACTAAGCAAAGATATAAACACAAAATCTTTATTTGGGTTTTTATGATTATGCATCTTTTTATTATTTGAGTAAAATATAAACGCGAGTAGAAACACTTAGCTGGATAAATGGGAGTGCTCTCCCCCAAGCTGGATTTTGACGTAATTCCTTTTGATGTAGTAGGTGGCGGAGGTGTATTTGAATGTCGGCAGCACCCTGACAGTGATTAGGATGTCCTCCGTCTGCTAGTCTTCTTTGATCCTTGAATTCTGTGGAGCTCAAATAGACAACAAAGCTTTGTGGAACTAGTTAAGTGTTAGCATGAATATCTAACCTTTATCATGTTGAGCCTCCTCAATAAATGTTACGCTCTTTAGTAGGATCATAAATTTATTTTTATATTTTTATTTTTATAGGACAGGAATATATTTATTTCATTTTTATACCACCACAGTGAATGTATTTATGGGTTTTATGCCATGAGCATACTCACATGGGGCTTACTATTTTTAACATTTTTATTTTCTTTTCAAGATGATATGAACCTGATTAACTAAGCGAAGTATTTTAAAATAATTGAAAGGAAAAAGATAACTACCAAGTTTACCTCTTGGCAAGGCGTTCGGTGTTTTTAAGTCCTCCGAACAGGACTCTCCATTTTCTCAGTCGTCCTGGGATTCGCTGAATGGCGTAGTCGGTGGTTCCGACGGCGCCTCCTCTGGTTGCGGTTACGTCGTCTTCTTCTTGTCCTGACCTGCTTAGAGTCTTCAACTATATGATTAGGGTCAGTAAAATAGCAGCGTACCTTCTCAGAGAGGAAGTGCATGTGGACTTCTCTGGTTCCAATGTAGATGATTGCTTTAACGGAGCTGAGGAACGGTCTTAAAAGAATGATGGGTGGATCGTACTCGTCTTCTCCTATGTCAATAACTTCAACCTTCCGAAATGTTTGATCTGCCATCTGGAGCTGGGTGTATGTCGGTTTTAAGGGCATGGTTCCGAACAGGAGCTGATAGGTGACTGGGTCGTCTTTTTTGGTCAGGAACGGTGACTTAAGTCGACGATCTTGACCTCCTTGAACTGTAGTGACCATCTTAGCTGACTCGGTCCACATTTGCTTGTTTCTGTTCCTCCTGTTGGTCCTCTTCCTTGGTTCATGTGTGGATTGCTCTGAGATTTGTGTAATCTTGTTCTCGAAGGAAAACGTCTCCTTCCTCCCCTTGATGTAGAAACTGATCTTGGCAGCAGTAGCGTAAATGACAGCTCCCGAGGTGTTCAGGAATGGCCTCCCTAGGATGATGGGTGCCCTCTCATCAATACCTGTCTCTATCACCACGAAGTCTGCTTGGGCATACAAGGTACCAACTCGGACGTAGAGGTTCTTCGATATTCCCTTTGGGAAACTTAGTGTCCGATCTGCAAGCTGCAAATACATGGTTGTTTCTCATAAAGGATGTGTAAAGAATTTTTCATAGAGTACCCTGGGCATAATGTTGACACTGGAGCCAAAGTCGCAGAGTGCTTCTAGGAAGTCCACCATGTCGATGGAGATCGGGATGACAGGGCGTCCTGGATCGCCTCTCTTGACCGGCAGAAGGTCAGTAATTACTTCCACAATGGGGTTACTCCAGTAGTTACGTCCTCAAGCATCTCAGGGCAGTGATTGCCTGAGTGTAAAGTATCTCCAGTGTGTTTGTGCTCGTAGATCTAGGTTCTTCACTTGGTGGAGTCTGGGAGTTGTAAAAGTTCTTCATATTTTGCTCGAAGTGTACGTGCTCATAGAGACAAGGCAGAGATCAAATGCATGGGCCCTTAAGATGTTATCTTACTTGAAGAGTGATGGTACAGTATCTCCTTGTGGAAGCTTTCCTTACTTAGCGGTTGTGCATCGTGTTTGTGGCACCCTCCATTGATCATCTCTTATGAGCTATGCCTTCCTTGTGTAAATTGTTAAACTTCATGTGCTCTCTCTCTTTGTCTCCAATGTGAGTATATCTCAGGACTTCCTAGGTCAATATTGAAAGTTTTCTTGCAGGGGTTAGTCCAACAAAATATCCAATATCTACTATAGCATTCTATCGGCTCAAAAATCAACCTAGACACCATGTGTAATTTGATTTAGGAGGGCATTTTAACCTAAGCATCATGCTTAATTTAAACTCCCTTGGAAGTAAGATCACCATTCCTAAACTAAGCACCATGCTTAATTAAGAGATAAATGAAACTACTCCAAACCTAGACATACACTAAAGCAAATAAAGGTAGCATGAGAGCATTTATAGAGATCTACTCAAGTGGAGATGAAGTAGTGTGATTAGTATTTAACAAATTGAGCATGTTTCAAAGGTAGGGACAACCAACATAGCTACATGGCAAAGGATATTTTTATGTAAAGTACTCCCCCAAGCTTGAATTTTGCAAAATTCAAGTTTGGATGAATTTAATTCAATGTTGTATGATGATTGGTTGGAAATACATCGTGCTTGTCATTCATCCGATCTTCTTGCTTCAATCCTGGAAAGGTTAGTGACAAGAATACCCGAAGGGATATTTTTACAATTATCCTTATATGCTCAACACACAAGGTAATGATGCAAATAATTAAAAGCTCATGTTATGATCTGATCAGTGCTTGTTTTAGGACACTAAGCTTGTCCTTGGGAAACCATCAATTTATGTCGGCGAAGTGGTTTCCCCTCCAACGCTGACCTATATCAAGATCAACTCAACGAGATCTGCAATATTTAATATAGACATATGCATCGACAACCGCCCTTTTAAAGTTTTTATAAATAGAAAGGATGAGGGGGTTGGAGATCTCAAATGTGGTGATGTTGGAAAAACCAATGGATTGGGAAGATGTTGCATATGAGCATGGAGTAAATGAAGTGGCTATGAAATAAATTCCATGCTCATTAATGCTTAGAGTGAAATCCATGTGGTATGGTGAAAATGATAAGGTGAGTGTGGTAAAAAAGGAAAAGAAAAAGGATACACGGACGACTTGGTTTGAAACTAGCACAGCTACCGTTCCCCGGCAACGGCGCTAGAAAGCTTGTTGGGTATTTTAAACGCAAACAGAAAAAAAAAATCCGCAAGCGCACGGATACCGATGTAGCTTTCACCCGGGAGTATTCCAGAGTATCGATTTTCCACAGAGAACGTGAGTGTACTAATTAAGATCCAAGATCGCCCAAGGATAACTATATTATTTTTGGTGGGAAGAGAGGAAGTTTCCTGAGAGTTCTCTAGTTGATCTAAGAATCAAGAATTACTTCAAGATTATTTATATCGGGACATCAGAGCACTAACCACAGAAAGAGATGAGAAGGGGTCTAGGAAGGTCTGACTACGGTCCTACAAACACCGATCCGAACGAGGTGGAATACGTCGACCGTTAGGGCTGTCACTACCCTAAGGTTACCACAACAATCCGCAATATTGGGTGCAATTCCAGGTAATTGCAAGACCAACACCACGTCTAATCTATTAATTACTACTCTAATGTTTTAAAGATTAGAGCACTTGATGCAAGCGGGAATCCAATAAATAACTTGAATGTAAATAAAAGTAATTAAAGAACTCAGGATTATGAATTGAAGAACCTGGAGAACGATGAAGAACGAACCAGTTGCTGCAAAAGTACAATGTTGAGGAAGATCCGACAGATCCGGCTCCTCCTCCGCTCTCCTCTTCTCTCTCCCTATTTTCTAGATTACAACTAGAACTAACTAGAACTAGAACTAGAACTAGATCTAGATGAACTAGAGGTAGAACTAGAAGAACTAGAGGGATCCTCTCTACTTGGATGAAGAATTGAAACCCTAGCTTTGATTCTGTAGAAGAGGTATGATCTCCAGGGGCTGGTGGGGGTCTGTTTATATAGTCTAGGAAGAGTAGCCCCCAAGAAATCTAGGAAGAGTAGCCCCCAAGAAATCTAGGAAGAGTAGCTCCCAAGGAATTCCCACGTTATTCTCCACCATCCGATCAAACCGACCTTAATCGTGTGATTTTCCTCGATCCTTAGAGTCGGTGGAGCACGATCTGTGAAAAGGACTCTGATTGGGCACTGTAGTAGGGCGGGCGCCTAGGAGAGTAGGGCGGGCGCCCTGCCTCCGAGCCCGATTGCCTTCCCGTTTGTTCCCGTGGCTTCTGGAGTCTTCTAGACGGTAGAAAATTGCGCGGCACATTAATATCTCTATGTAATCCCGACGTGTGGGCCTTTCCTCCATATTTCCTGATAACCCCCTGCAGAAATAGACAAACACCAAAACTCATGGAATTCTGTTAGATAAAACCGTAAGTCTAGGTATTGGTTCCATTTAAATCCTTTTCCATGATTAGTTGATGGTTAAATGTGAGCATTAAGGACCGTCAACAACCTCCATCTTTTCCAGACCATCCGGGCACATCCTGATCGGGTCTTGACTTCCCGCATACTCATACGCCGAGTGCACCCTCCTCTGGCAGGGCATCACTCGTCGCACAAGGAAGTTCCCGACCACTCCTGGCCCGTCTAAGCGGGACCAGTTGATCAGGCTCATTAGCTCTGCCACTTGACCGCCGTACTCTGGACGATCTGTCCAGCTGACTCTCTGTTGATAATTGGTAACGCAATTAGAAAATGATCCGCAAGCGCACGGATATCAGTGAGCATTTCACCCGGGAGGTCATCCAGAGTTATCGTATTTATATTTTTACCACTGGGAGAAAGGGTGCATCTGACTAACCAAATCTATTGCTACTATCCCTTTAGGCTACAAAGAATGTCTCTCGATGTGAGTGATGTATAGAGAAGACTGCAACCGTAGTCTCGTTCTAACCTTGGTAAGGATGATCTACTGTTCTATTGGGGAGGCTCACGGAATCTAGACAACACAAAGGATGTTCGACCCGCACCTATAAACCTACCCGTCCTGCTAACGAGATGTGATCTGCAAAGGTAACTCGGAAATGTCACGTTCCTCGCTACTACCACGGTCCAGCTAGTCAGGGGATATCTATGAGTACCCTAGCCTAAACACCACGTTTACGCTAACAAGTGATTACTCTAATACTCAACCGGAAGAGGATTAAAGTAAACTCATAAACCAAAGAACAATAAAACAAGAACTTACTAGTATTAGAAGTCGAATTACTGAAGATTCTTAGAAGCAAGCCTCGGGTTAGGAGACTTGATCCCGTAGGTACAACTCGGAGTAGACACCGACAGGCCGGCCTTCCTCCGATCCACACCTCCACTCTATCTCTCTCAATCTAGTAGAAACTAGAAGATCTATTTCTACTTTACATTGGTTGCTAAGCCTAAAAAGAAATATTATTTAGAGAAGAGGTTTTCCTTCGAGGGCACCCCTCTATCTCTATGATAATTTCTTGTCTCCTCCAGGGGCCAGAGGGGGTCTCCTTATATAGTCCTCCCCTTCTATGCGTTTTTGGGTCGATAGGCGAGGTGGTACTATGTTATTCTGGATCCAATAGGTCGGTGGAACGTCGTGTGCGAAGAGAGTCCGGAACGGAGTCCAGAGAGGGGCGGGCGCCCAGGTCCTCAGGGCGGGCGCCCTGGCCTGGCCCCTTTCGGGCTTCACTTCCTTCCCGTGGCTTCTGGAGTCTTCTAGATGGTAGAAAATTGCGCGGTGGGTTGATATCTCTATGTAATCCTGACATGTGGGCCTTTCTTCCTTATTTCCTGATAACCCCCTGCAGAAATAGACAAACACCAAAACTCGTGGAATTCTGTCAGATAAAACCCTAAGTCTAGATGTTGATTTCATTTGAATCCTTTTCTTTGTTTATTTGATAATTAAATTTGATACTTAAGGACCATCAACAAACTCCCCCAAGCTTACCTCTTGCTCGTCCCTGAGCAAGGATGAACTCAAGAGTTTCTGCAGTGGTTTCATTTCTTAGAAGTACACACGCATTTAAGCAAGATCTCATCTCTGAGTTAGAATAAACTGTTAAGACTTAAAACTTACTTACTTTACCTACACCATAGGACTTGTAACCGTCACTTCTGTCTTGAGTGGTTAAAAGATAGAACAGTCTAGCCAAGTGCCATGTCTCTTATTCTTGATTAGCTATAGCTCTGGGGTTTTTGCAGATTTTCAAATAAAACTCGGAGATTCCTTATATGACTCTCTCAGATCTCTCTTTTGTGGTATTTTTGGATCTTTACCAAGGCAGTGATGGTATATGCCTTCTCTCAAGATATGTAGTATTTGTGGTATGAAGCATAGTGACATTGTCTTCTCTCTCACCCTACTCTAATAAGGCTTTAATATCTGGAGCTCATAGGTGGGAGATAAAGTATACATACTTACAAGACATTTATTGCATAGTCAAACCATGGATCCAAAGAAATAAATCAATAAGCCAAATCAAGATGTGCATGTGTGGCGAATGAATGGTGTATGGTGATGATGGTGATAACAATGGTGAAAACAATGGAGGTGGAAGTCTAATTCTACTTTGCTCTTTGAGGGGATACATACCTTCCTTGCTTTTTGAAACTTTATGAGGAGAATGAGATGCTCATCTTTTTCTTTTCTCTCAGGTGGGTATCTTGTACCCCTAATTTCTAATGTCGGACACTTGTCCATTTTTACCTCTCGTCTCACTTTTTCTTTTCTTTCGAGGTTCCGAGCACTTGCTCCTTTTTATTTCCTCGTATCTCTTTTTTTTCTCTTTTTTTTAGAGCACTCATTTCCTGAAATAATATAGCAAGTGGTAGTAACCAAGATAACTCGAGCATTTATTTCACAGGGAATAACAGGGATAGGAAAATATTTTTGGCTATTCTCTCCCGGATTAGGAGTAGAATAATTTCGGGTAAATGTGGAGATGGAAATGAGTGGATATATGTGGATGGTACTTCCGGAGTAGAAGTAGCATGTATGAGTGAACGTGCAAGTGAATCTTGATTTTAACCACATGACAAGCTCCTAAGGGTCTACACAGCTTGACCACACTCAATGCTCATAAGCAGTAAAAAGTAAATGTGTGGCTCAAAGTCTAGCAAGCATGTATATATGGCTGTGGTAGGATTTTAAACTCTCATCATACAGGAACTCATCATGTGATATTTTAAAGATTTTCAAAGATAAAATTCTCCAGAATTCTAGCATCTCTAGGAACAGATAAACAGCAGCTCAACCTTCCCATATCGTATCCGTTAACAACTTAGACTTCAGATCAAGTTTTCATCCCACAAGTTTAGGTCTAGAGCAAGCCTTAAATTATAACAGTTATATCTAAACTTGAGAGAGAACTTCAAATTTGCAAATTAGGCAGAGCAACTATTCATCATATCCATGCTTAAGTTTTATTAGATACAGATTAGCATAGCCACTTTATTTATTTATTAAACACACTAAGCAAAATATATATAAGCATAAAATCTTTATTTGGTTTTTCATAGTTATGTGTATTTATATTCTAATATAGTATAAGTATAAAGATAGATAGAAATACTTATCGAGATAAATGGGGGTGCTCTCCCCCAAGCTGAATTTTGACGTAATTTCTCTTGATGTCGCTAGCAGGTGGCAGAGGTGTGTTTGAAAGTCAGCAATATTTTGACAGCGATTAGAATGTCCTCCGTCTGCTAGTCTTCTTGATTCTTAAATTCTGTGGAGCTCAAATAGACAACAAAGCTTGTGGTACTGATTAAGTGTTAGCATAAATATCTAGCCTTTATTATCTTGAGACTCCTTAATAATTATTACTCCCTATTTTTATATTTTTGTTTTTATAAAGTAGAAAAATATTTATTTTATTTTTATGCCACCACAGTGAATGTACTTATGGGTTTTATGCCACTCGTCTACTCACATGGGGCTTAGAGTTTTTTTCACATTTTTATTTTCTTTCTAGGATAATACGAATATGATTAACTAAGTAAACTATTTGAAATAATTAAAAGGGAAAGGATAACTACCAAGTTTACCTCTTGGCAAGGCGTTCGGTGTTTTTAAGTTCTCCGAGCGGGACTCTCCATTTTCTTAATCGTCCTGGGATTCGCTGGACGACGTAGTCGGTGATTCCGGTGGCGCCTCCTCTTCGTGTGTAACTATATTCTCTCTCCACACCTGACTCGGTGCTACGGTCTCCTCAGGACAGTTATGTTCAAGTGGTATGTCTTCAGTCCTTATTACTTCTCCTTCGTAGTCTACCCATCCGTCCTTGATGATTTGCCTCCTCTGGTTGCGGTTGCGATGTCTTCTTCTTGTCCTGACCTGCTTAGAGTCTTCAACTATATAGTTAGGGTCAGTAAAACAGCGGCATACCTTCTCAGAGGAGAAGTGTATGTGGACTTCTCTGGTTCCAATATAGATGATGGCTTTGATAGTACTGAGGAACTGTCTTCCAAGGATGGTGGGTGGATCATATTCATCTTCTCCCATGTCAATAACTTGAAAGTCATCTATAGCGGAATGTATATTGGTTGTAGGGGCATGGTTTCATGCAGGAGCTGATAAGTGACTACGGCCATTTTGTTGACGTCAGATCCGGTGTCGTAGAGTGTCTTCTGAAAAGAGTATATGTTGTTTGTGCATTCGATTCTTGGAACACCAAGGTCGTCCTTCTTGATCAAGAAAGGTGACTTGAGTCGACGATCTTGACCTCCTTGAGCTGCAGTGACCATCTTAGCTGACTCGGTCCACATTTGCTTGTTCCTGTTCCTCCTGTTGGTCCTCTTCCTTGGTTCATGTCGGGATTGCTCTGAAATTTGTGGTCTTGTTCTTGAAGGAAAGTCTCCTTCTCTCCCTTGATGTAGAAACTGATCTTGGCAGCATTAGCGTAGATGACAGCTTTGGTGTTTAGGAATGGCCTCCCTAAGATGATGGGTACCCTCTCCTCAGTACCGGTCTCTATCACCACGAAGTTTGCTGGAGCGTATAAGGTACCAACTCGGACGCAGAGGTTCTTCAATATTTCCTTTGGGAAACTGAGGGTCCGATCTGCAACCCTGCGCATAATGTTGAC
This sequence comes from Sorghum bicolor, assembly GCF_000003195.3. NCBI lineage: Eukaryota > Viridiplantae > Streptophyta > Magnoliopsida > Poales > Poaceae > Sorghum > Sorghum bicolor. Next base: position 27,968,126 of record NC_012871.2, read on the forward strand.
GCTGGAGCTAAAGTTGCAGAGTGCTTCTGGGAAGTCCACCATGCCGATGGAGATCGGGATGACGGGACGTCCTAGATCACCTCTCTGAGTAATTAGGCCTCTGTTGATTCCAACCTTGATGTTGTTGAGGACGGTTGTAGTAATAGTTGTTATTGTTGTTGATGTAGTTCACGTCCTCAAGCATCTCAGGGCAGTGATTGCCTGGGCGTCCAGTATCTCCAGTGTGTTTGTGCTCGTAGATCCTAGTTCTTCACTTGGTGGAATCTGGGAGTTGTAAAACTCCTTCATATTATGCTCGAAGTGTTCCTGCTCATAGAGACAAGGTAGAGATCAAGTGCATGGGCCCTGTTGGTGGAAAACACCAACAGAACCAAAAGTGTATTTGTTCTTCTCTAACCTTAAGCATAGTGAGCAAGACAAAGTTGATGGATCATGAGTGTAGCATTTGTCAGATTAGATGGCTCAACCTAATGGAAAGATAATCTATCTATATTTATGTTTTGTCTATATCTTCCAAAGATTGAATGTGCAATACTTTAGCTTATATGATTAGGAGTGTGGGGTCACGAAGGTAGTACTAAGAACAAAGATTAAAGGACTAAACATGTTGAATTAATTGAGTTGGTTAATTTGGAGTTATAAATCATACATGTTTGTCTATTTATGTGAATGCCAGAACCAAGGAGGAGCCTATAAAAGTGTTAGTCAAGTACCTTAAGATGTTACCTTACTTGAAGAGTGATGGTACAGTATCACCTTGTGGAAGCTTTCCTTTCTTAGCGGTTGTGCATCGTGTTTGTGGCACCCTCCATGAATCATCTCTTATGAGCTACGTCTTTCTTGTGCAAATTGTTAAACTTCATGTGTCACTTTCTTCATCTCTAATGAGTTTGCATCTCAGGACTTCCCAGGTTGTTATTGAAAGTTTTCCTACAGGGGTTAGTCCAACAAAATATACCAATATCTACTCAAGCAGTTTTTAGTTCAGTAACCAAACTAGACTCCATGTCTAATCAGATTAAGGAAGGCTATTTAACCTAAGCACCACGCTTAATTTAAATGCCATTGGAAGTGTGACCAGTACTTCCAAACTAACACTTACTAGGATAAACAAAGGTAGCATGATGGCTTTTATAGAGATCTACTCAAGTGGAGATGAAGTAGTGTGATTAGTATTTAACAAATTGAGCATGTCTCAAAGGTAAGGACAACCAACATAGCAACATGGCAAAGGATGTTTTATGTAAAGTACTCCCCCAAGCTTGAATTTTGCAAAATTCAAGTTTGGATGAATTTAATTCAATGTTGTGTGATGGTTGGTTGGACATACCTTGTGCTTGTCATTCATCCGATCTTCTTGCTCCAATCCTGGAAAGGTTAGTGACAAGAATACCCGAAGAAATATTTCTACAATTATCTTTATATGCTCAATACACAAGGCAATGTTGCAAATAATTAGAAGTGCTTGTTTTAGGACACTAAGCTTGTCCTTGGGGAACCATCAATTAACTCAACGAGATCTGCAATATTTATTATAGACATATGCATCGACAACCGCCCTTTTAAAGTTTTTATAAATAGAAAAGAAGAGGGGGTTGGAGATCTCAAATGTGATAAGGATGGAGAGACCAATTGATTGGAGAGATGTTTTATATGAGCAAGGACTGGGTGAGGTATTTATGAAATAACTTCCATGCTCACTGTTGTTTCTCTCATTCTCAAACTCCAAGGATGATTCTTCATGAATGCTTAAAATTCCTCTAGGATTGTCTCTCAAGTTTGTTTTATCTATCCATTCAATGGTGATAGCACATGGATTTTTAATGCCCTCTAGCCATTGATGTTGCTCTTCTCGATCCTCCTTGCGGTCTTGGTGACCTTTATGCATGGGCTGTCTAGATAGATTCATAGGATCATCGGGAGGTTCAAGAGAAAGAGCATAGTAGAAATTATTAAGTTCAAGGATGGGTTGGATAGCCGAATCATGGGATTGGAATGTTTGGAAATCGGCTATTGAAACTTCCTTTTCTTGTCTGGGAGATGATTCCTTCTCTATCTCTAAGATTTTTCTATGAAGACTAGTGCAAGAAGGATGTCCACAAATGAAGACATACCTTCCTTTACTAATAGATAAAGAAAGAAGGACTCTACCAAAGGTTATATGATTAAGACCAATGTGAAAATATTTAGGAAAAACATGGTCTTGTAGGGCTAGGTCTAAACCAGAATTTATAGAAAGATTAATAGATTCCCTAGGTGTAGCTAAAAGTGCATTATCTTTTTGATTAAAAGATAGGACCTCGGCTATAGAAAAGGGTTGGTTTTGACGTATTGCAATCAACTCCGGACACAGATCATAATTAGGGGCAGGACGTGTTGACTCCCATGGTCTATGGTTGGTCTCCGAAGGTGCAAGGAATTTAATAATAGGTATGGAATTTGAGTTATCCATAAAGATAAAAATAAAAAGATAAAAGAATAAAAGTATAAAAGTATAATACAAGATAATAGCAAGATTCAAAGTTATCTCAGCAAACCGTCTTTCTCCCCAGCAACGGCGCCAGAAATGCTTGTTGATATTTGGTAACGCAATTAGAAAATGATCCGCAAGCGCACGGATATCGGTGAGCATTTCACCCGGGAGGTTATCCAGAGTTATCGTATTTATATTTTTACCAATGGGAGAAAGGGTGCATCTGACTAACCAAATCTATTGCTACTATCCCTTTAGGCTACAAAGAATGTCTCTCGATGTGAGTGATGTATAGAGAAGACTGCAACCGTAGTCTCGTTCTAACCTTGGTAAGGATGATCTACTGTTCTATTGGGGAGGCTCACGGAATCTAGACAACACAAAGGATGTTCGACCCGCACCTATAAACCTACCCGTCCTGCTAATGAGTTGTGATCTGCAAAGGTAACTCGGAAATGTCACGTTCCTCGCTACTACCACGGTCCAGCTAGTCAGGGGATATCTATGAGTACCCTAGCCTAAACACCACGTTTACGCTAACAAGTGATTACTCTAATACTCAACTGGAAGAGGATTAAAGTAAACTCATAAACCAAAGAACAATAAAACAAGAACTTACTAGTATTAGAAGTCGAATTACTGAAGAATCTTAGAAGCAAGCCTCAGGTTACGAGACTTGATCCCGTAGGTACAACTCGGAGTAGACACCGACAGGCCGGCCTTCCTCCGATCCACACCTCCACTCTATCTCTCTCAATCTAGTAGAAACTAGAAGATCTATTTCTACTTTACATTGGTTGCTAAGCCTAAAAAGAAATATTATTTAGAGAAGAGGTTTTCCTTCGAGGGCACCCCTCAATCTCTATGATAATTTCTTGTCTCCTCCAGGGGCCAGAGGGGGTCTCCTTATATAGTCCTCCCCTTCTATGCGTTTTTGGGTTGATAGGCGAGGTGGTACTATGTTATTCTGGATCCAATAGGTCGGTGGAACGTCGTGTGCAAACAGAGTCCGGAACGGAGTCCAGAGGGGGTCGAGCGCCCAGGTCCTCAGGGCGGGCGCCCTGGGCCTGGCCCCTTTCGGGCTTCGCTTCCTTCCCGTGGCTTCTGGAGTCTTCTAGATGGTAGAAAATTGCGCGGTGGGTTGATATCTCTATGTAATCCTGACATGTGGGCCTTTCTTCCTTATTTCCTGATAACCCCCTGCAGAAATAGACAAACACCAAAACTCGTGGAATTATGTCAGATAAAACCCTAAGTCTAGATGTTGATTTCATTTGAATCCTTTTCTTTGTTTATTTGATAATTAAATTTGATACTTAAGGACCGTCAACACTCTCTTCTTGGGGATGTAGCCCACATCGCAGAACGTGGCGCTGCCCGGCTCTTCCCTGATGTAGAACCACTTCTTGTACCATTCGGTGAGGGAAGTGTTCCATGGGCAGCTGAGGTACCGGTTCTTCATCCCGTCGCATAGATTGAGGTATACTCCACCTGCAATCTTGGAGCCTCCAACCGCTCCTTTCTTCCACAAACAGAAAAGATAGCGGAATAGGTCGAAGTGCGGCTCTATTCGAACATAGGCCTCGCACAAGTGAATGAAGGTAGAAATGAGGAGAATGGAGTTCGGGTGCAGATTGCAGATCCCGATCTCATAGTAGAGAAGAAGGCCCTGAAGAAAAGGATGGACGGGAATCCCAAAACCCCTCTTGAAGAAATCCTAAAAAACAACAATCTCACCGGCGCGGGGGTCGGGGTAGCTCTCCCCCTCTGGTGCCCTCCAGCCGCCGAGCTCCTGGTTATGTAGCAGACCCATTCCGACGAGGTCGTGGCTTGGGTACAATCTTTTCCATCGTGATGATATTAGGAAAGTAAGAGTAGGATATTTACAACTTCTATATGCTGCTATTAATAAAGTACCCACTTCACCTGTTACACTTTTGGTTTCTCATTGGCTTAGTATACCTAGTCTTCAGGGACCTGTAGGATGTACTTCACTTATCACTCGTCTAGCCTCTAGTCTTCATTTACTAGAAATGACGAGTTACGAATTTATCATGACTATGACACATTTAGGCAAGCTTGGATGTTGAAAAAAGAAGGGAACATAATGTATATGCTATATGATAATAAAGGCAAGATTTGGTTACCTAACCCGAACCTTGGCCTCTATGTTGTTCAAAATTACTTGATTGAGATTGCAGTGACACCGGAAAACCAGAGAGCTCTACAACGAGTGGCATCTGAAAGGATGACCACCCATCGAGAACGCACCTGGTATGGAGCTGATCCCGGGCCGGAAGAAGCAGCACACCTACATTATTGCGACTACAACCCCCGAGTCCTTCGGGACCCATGGGTTCGACATGCTCAACCACAAGAGCCAACACAGGAGACATGGCCGGAGAGTCAAGATCACCAGTGGAGAAACCCGCCTTTTCATACGGGCAGGTACTCCACTGATCCATATGGAGCTTCATGATCCAGACCTCCGCCTAAATTCGATGCAGGACGATACTCCGACACCTCCTACGCTTTCACGAATGACTACTACCAAGAGGCCGGCGCTTTCTTCACCCGTACTGACAACACTCTCCTCGACATCCAGAATACGCAAGCAGAACATGGATGACTCCTGGAACAACAGCAAAAATGGACCCAGGACCACGCCACTGTAGTACAAGAGCTGAGACAAGACACCACAACAATGAACGACAACATCACCACCATGATGCGATTCTGGAACATCGAGTAAGACCGACATCCACATCCAGCTTGGGGGAGTTCCTCCCCAATTTATCAAGTAAGTTTTTATTTGCTCTTCTTATTTATTATTTTCTATTTTAGTATTTTATCTTAAAGAGAAAAACATAGAAAACCCAATAAATCTTTTATTGCTTTAATTTACTGCATTCTATAAACATGAAAAGAAAATAAAAAGAGTGTGTAGATAAGTGTGCTTTATTCTCCCTACTAAGTATTAATCTCTAGAAAAATAAAAGACCAAAAAGATATATGATGGAAATGATGAACAGTTGCTCTGTTTGCTTACTTTCAAGTACCTAGCTTCTATATTAGAGTTCTTCCAGGAATTACTAAAACTGAAATTACTATCTATGGGAAGCATAAAACTAAAGTCTAAGAGAAGGACATAATATAAAGTTTGAGTTGTTATTTATCTTGTTCCTAAGTTCTAGAGATTTATTTTGAAAACTTACAAATCACAAGATGAGTTCCTAGCATTACAAACTACCTACCACAGCCATACTTCCTATAACATCTTTTACTATATTCACATTGAGTTTGATCAAGCTGTGTAGACCCTTAGGAGCTTTTCATGTGGTTAAATTAAGATATTCACTTGCACACATCTACTACACCATCCACCACCATTCATTAAAATTGCTAAAAATATTATCACTCACTGTCCCAAATGTTGTTATTCTCTCTCTCTAAAAAGATTCAATGCAGAAGAGGCATGGTTATGCAAAAATATGCGAGGAAATAAAAAGGGGCAAGTGCCCGGAACCTCAAAAAAGAAAGAAAAAGAGTGAGACGAGAGGTAAAAATGGACAAGTGTCTGGAGTAGAATTAGGGGTACAAAGATGCCCACTTGAGTGGTAAAAATGGACAAGTGTCCGACAGTAGAATTAGGGGTATCTACTACCCACCTGAAAAAAAAGACAGCCCATGTTCTCCCAAAGCAAAGATCAAAGAGGAGGAGAGATAGCAATATGAGGAGCAATGAGAAGTAAGTTTTATTATCACTTATATATTTTTACCATCACTATCATTTACTCCACCACACATGCACATCTTGATTTAATTATATGCTGAGTTCCTTTGGATCCATGGCTCGATTAGACAACATATGTATGAGTTGTTTTTCACTCCTATGAGCTCCACTTAAATATTTCATTAGCTATAGGTAAGTGACATTTTGGTAAGGATCCACAAATACCACATATAGAGAGACTTGAGAGATCATTGCTGGGAACTCTGTGTTTTATTTTTAACTTATGCAAAACTCTGGAACAAAGGTGAAGTATAGACAGGAGGAATAGTGCTTGACTTAATTATTTTGTCTTTCGATTACTTAACATTTAAGTGCAGGTACTAAGCTCCATAACACTTCACTCTAATCTGGAAGAATTTTTATGTAAAAGCATGTGTGCCTATCAGGAAAGAAAACATTGAAGCAACTCCTGATCCATCTGAGTTTAGCTGTTTGCTCAGGGACGAGCAAAGGGTAAGCTTGGGGGAGTTTGTTGACGGTCCTTAAGTACTAAATTTAACCATCAAATAAACATGGAAAAGGATCAATATGCACCAAACATCTAGAATTAGGGTTTTATCTGACAGAATTCCACAAGATTTGGTGTTTATCTATTTCTGCAGGGGGTTATCAGAAAACATGAAGAGAAGGCCCACATGTCATGTTTACAATGAGATAATTACGTGCCGCGCAATTTTCCTCAAACTAGAAGAGTCCAGAAGCCACGGGAACGAACGGGAGACCGGATGGGCTCGGGGGCAGGGCGCCCGCCCTCCCCCCTTGGGCGTCCGCCCAGGTCTCGGGTCCAATCTGAACTAAACCACCAACCAAAAGGATCAAGGAAAACCATGCGATCAATGTCGGTTTGATCCGACGGCCCAAATTCACTTGAAAGGACTATATAACCAAGGCCTCTCCACCCCTGGGGGAGAGAAGAGAAGAGGAGAAATCATTATCAGAGGTAGCCATCAAAGTTAGGGTTTAGAGCTTCTCTCCCACAGAGAATTAGAGTTAGCTACTCCCTAATCCTTCAAGTTTAGAGGATTGATTAGATAGCAATTAGAGAAGTAGAGCACTACGCTCTGGATTCGGATCTTCGGTAATAAAGATTGGTATTATTCATATCTTTCTCTAATACTTTGTTCTAATTGCATTATGTCTCTATTTATTATGCTCTTAGCTTGCTCTAGTTCTATATTTGATATAGTTATGATTGATAATGACTTTTCCATTTGGGACCATCTAGGGTTCGGTCAAAGTGTGTGTTTGTAAAAACCAATGCTTTGACTTTGGTCAAACTTGGTCAAATGACCCATTTGATGACTTTAAAAAAATTTGAATATAAAGTTGTTAGAGATCATTAAGATCTACATTTGATATGTTGTCCATTTTTCCATTTGGATAAATTTGAGCCAATCCTAAGCACATTTGTTTAAAATCCAAGACGGGTTTTGGTCAAACTTGGTCAAATGACAAACTAAATTACTTAAAATGAAAACATTTTGAATACCAAGTAGTTAGATATCATCAAGATCTAAACTTTTTATATAGACAATTTTTCCATTTGAGAAAGTTTAAGTTAACAATACCCACCAAATCTTGAATCTCACACAAACTATATAAAACTATATGTGTCAATTGTGGATTTTCATCTACACCTTCCCAACACTTTGTCAAATGCAAAAAGGTCTATATATTAAATGTAGATTTTGATGAGTGGAACAATATTGGTATTCATGACTGTTCCATTCGAGACCATCTAGGGTTCCGAAAACCGATGCGTGGCTATGAATTCTTTCAAAATTCAAAATTGAGTGGTTCAAACTTTTCCAAATAAAAAGTTGACCATTAGATCAAATGTAGAACTCGATGAGTGTAACAAACTTTGTATTCATGACTTTTCCATTTGGGACCATCTAGGGTTCGGTCAAAGTGTGTGTTTGTAAAAACCAATGCTTTGACTTTGGTCAAACTTGGTCAAATGACCCATTTGATGACTTGAAATGAAAAAAATTGGAATATAAAGTTGATAGAGATCATTAAGAACTACATTTGATATATTGTCTATTTTTCCATTTTTCCATTTGGATAAATTTGAGCCAATCCTAAGCACATTTGTTTAAAATCGAAGACGAGTTTTGGTCAAACTTGGACAAATGACAAACTAAATTACTTAAAATGAAAAACTTTAAATACCAAGTTGTTAGATATCATCAAGATCTAAACTTTTTATATAGACAATTTCTCCATTTGAGAAAGTTTAAGTTAACAATACCCACCAAATCTTGAATCTCACACAAACTATATAAAACTAAATGTGTCAATTGTGGATTTTCAACTACACCTTCCCAACACTTTGTCAAATGCAAAAAGGTCTATATATTAAATGTAGATTTTGATGAGTGGAACAATATTGGTATTCATGACTCTTCCATTCGAGACCATCTAGGGTTCCGAAAACCGATGCGTGGCTATGAATTCTTTCAAAATTCAAAATTGAGTTGTTCAAACTTTTCCAAATGAAAAGTTAACCATTAGACCAAATGTAGAAATTGATGAGGGTAACAAACTTTGTATTCATGACTTTTCCATTTGGGACCATCTAGGGTTCGGTCAAAGTGTGTGTTTGTAAAAACCAATGCTTTGACTTTGGTCAAACTTGGTCAAATGACCCATTTGATGACTTGAAATGAAAAAAATTTGAATATAAAGTTGTTAGAGATCATTAAGATCTACATTTGATTTATTATCTATTTTTCCATTTGGATAAATTTGAGCCAATCCTAAGCACATTTGTTTAAAATCCAACACGAGTTTTGGTCCAACTTGGTCAAATGACAAACTAAATTACATAAAATGAAAAATTTTTGAATACCAAGTTGTTAGATATCATCAAGATCGAAACTTTTTATATAGAAAAATTTTCCATTTGAGAAAGTTTAAGTTAACAATACCCACCAAATCTTGAATCTCACACAAACTATGTGAAACTATGTGTCAATTGTGGATTTTCAACTATACCTTCCCAACACTTTGTCAAATGCAAAAATGGTCTATATATTAAATGTAGATTTTGCTGTGTGGAACAATATTGGTATTCATGACTTTTCCATTCGAGACCATCTAGGGTTCTGAAAACCGATGCGTGGCTATGAATTCATTAAAAATTCATAATTGCGTGGTTCAAAATTTTCCAAATGAACAGTTGACCATTAGACCAAATGTAGAACTTAATGAGTGTAACAAACTTTGTATTCATGACTTTTCCATTTGGGACCATCTAGGGTTCGGTCAAAGTGTGTGTTTGTAAAAACCGATGCTTTGACTTTGGTCAAACTTGGTAAAATGACTCATTTGATGACTTGAAATGAAACAAGTTTGAATATAAAGTTGCTAGAGATCATTAAGATCTACATTTGATATATTGTCTATTTTTCCATTTGGATAAATTTGAGCCAATTCTAAGCACATTTGTTTAAAATCCAAGACAGATTTTGGTAAAACATGGTCAAATGACAAACTAAATTAATTAAAATGAAAAAAATTTGAATACCAAGTTGTTAGATATGATCAGATCTAAACTCTTTATATAGACAATTTTTCCATTAGAGAAAGTTTAAGTTAACAATACCCACCAAATCTTGAATCTCACACAAACTATATGATACTATATGTGTCAATTGTGGATTTTTAACTACACCTTCCCAACACTTTGTCAAATGCAAAAATGGTCTATATATTAAATGTAGATTTTGATGAGTGAAACAATATTGGTATTCATAAATTTTCCATTCAAGACCATCTAGGGTTCCGAAAACTGATGCGTGTCTATGAATTCTTTCAAAATTCAAAATTGTGAGGTTCAAAATTTTCCAAATGAAAAGTTGACCATTAGTCCAAATGTAGAACTTGATGAGTGTAACAAGCTTTGTATTCATGACGTTTCCATTTGGGACCATCTAGGGTTCGGTCAAAGTGTGTGTTTGTAAAAACCAATGCTTTGACTTTGGTCAAACTTGGTCAAATGACCCATTTGATGACTTGAAATGAAAAAAATTGGAATATAAAGTTGTTAGAGAACATTAAGAACTACATTTGATATATTGTCTATTTTTCCATTTTTCCATTTGGATAAATTTGAGCCAATCCTAAGCACATTTGTTTAAAATCGAAGACGAGTTTTGGTCAAACTTGGACAAATGACAAACTAAATTACTTAAAATGAAAAACTTTAAATACCAAGTTGTTAGATATCATCAAGATCTAAACTTTTTATATAGACAATTTTTCCATTTGAGAAAGTTTAAGTTAACAATACCCACCAAATCTTGAATCCCACACAAACTATATGATACTATATGTGTCAATTGTGGATTTTTAACTACACCTTCCCAACACTTTGTCAAATGCAAAAATGGTCTATATATTAAATGTAGATTTTGATGAGTGGAACAATATTGGTATTAATGACGTTTCCATTCGAGACCATTTAGGGTTCGGAAAACTGATGTGTGGCTATGAATTCTTTCAAAATTCAAAATTGAGTGGTTCAAAGTTTTCCAAATGAAAAGTTGACCATTAGACCAAATGTAGAACTTGATGAGTGTAACAAACTTTGTATTCATGACTTTTCCATTTGGGACCATCTAGGGTTCGGTCAAAGTGTGTGTTTGTAAAAATCAACGCTTTGACTTTGGTCAAACTTGGTCAAATGACCCATTTGATGACTTGAAATGAAAAAAATTTGAATATAAAGTTGTTAGAGATCATAAGATCTATATTTGATATATTGTCTGTTTTTCTATTTGGATAAATTTGAGCCAATCCTAAGCACATTTGTTTAAAATCCAAGACCGGTTTTTGTCAAACTTGGTCAAATGACAAACTAAATTACTTAAAATGAAAATATTTTGAATACAAAGTTGTTAGATATCATCAAGATCTAAACTTTTTTATATAGACAATTTTTTTCCATTTGAGAAAGTTAAAGTTAACAATACCCACCAAATCTTGAATCTCACACAAACTATATGAAACTATATGTGTCAATTGTTGATTTTCAACTACACGTTCCCAACACTGTCAAATGCAAAGTTGGTCTATATATTAAATGAAGATTTTGATGAGTGGAACAATATTGGTATTCATAACTTTTTCCATTCGAGACCATCTAGGGTTCCGAAAACCGAAACGTGGCCATGAATTCTTTCAAAATTCAAAATTGAGTAGTTCAAACTTTTCCAAATGAAAAGTTGACCATTAGACCAAATGTAGAACATGATGAGTGTAACAAACTTTGTATTCATGACTTTTCCATTTGGGACCATCTAGGGTTCGGTCAAAGTGTGTGTTTGTAAAAACCAATGCTTTGACTTTGGTCAAACTTGGTCAAATGACCCATTTGATGACTTGAAATGAAAAAACTTTGAATATAAAGTTGTTAGAGATCATTAAGATCTACATTTGATATATTGTCCACTTTTTTCATTTGTATAAATTTGAGCCAATCCTAAGCACATTTGTTTAAAATCCAAGACGGGTTTTGGTCAAACTTAGTCAAATGACAAACTAAATTACTTAAAATGAAAATTTTTGAATACCAAGTTGTTTGATATCATCAAGATCTAAACTTTTTATATATACAATTTTTCCATTTGAGAAAGTTTAAGTTAACAATAGCCACCAAATCTTGAATCTCACACAAACTATGTGAAACTATATGTGTCAATTATGGATTTTCAACTACACCTTCCCAACACTTTGTCAAATGCAAAAAATGGTCTATATATTAAATGTAGATTTTGATGAGTGGAACAATATTGGTATTCATGTCTGTTCCATTCGAGACCATCTAGGGTTCCGAAAACCGATGCGTGGCTGTGAATTCTTTCAAATTTCGAAATTGAGTGGTTCAAAAATTTCCAAATGAAAATTTGACCATTAGACCAATTGTAGAACTTGATGATTGTAACAAACTGTGTATTCATGACTTTTCCATTTGGGACCATCTAGGGTTCGGTTAAAGTGTGTGTTTGTAAAAACCAGTCCTTTGACTTTGGTCAAACTTGGTCAAATGACCCATTTGATGACTTGAGATGAAAAAATTTTAAATATAAAGTCGTTAGAGATCATTAAGATCTACATTTGATATATTGTCTATTTTTCCATTTGGATAAATTTGAGCCAATCCTAAGCACATTTGTTTAAAATCGAATACGGGTTTTGGTCAAACTTGGTCAAATGACAAACTAAATTACTTAAAATGAAAAACTTTGAATACCAAGTTGTTAGATATCATCAAGATCTAAACTTTTTATATAGAAAATTTTGCCATTTGAGAAAGTTTAAGTTAACAATACCCACCAAATCTTGAATCTCACACAAACTATATGAAACTATATGTGTCAATTGTTGATTTTCAACTACACGTTCCCAACACTTTGTCAAATGCAAAAATGGTCTATATATTAAATGAAGATTTTGATGAGTGGAACAATATTGGTATTCATGACTTTTTCCATTCGAGACCATCTAGGGTTCCGAAAACCGAAGCGTGGCTATGAATTCTTTCAAAATTCAAAATTGAGTGGTTCAAACTTTTCCAAATGAAAAGTTGACCATTAGACCAAATGTAGAACATGATGAGTGTAACAAACTTTGTATTCATGACTTTTCCATTTGGGACCATCTAGGGTTCGGTCAAAGTGTGTGTTTGTAAAAACCAATGCTTTGACTTTGGTCAAACTTGGTCAAATGACCCATTTGATGACTTGAAATGAAAAAAAAAATGAACATAAAGTTGTTAGAGATCATTAAGATCTACATTTGATATATTGTCCATTTTTCCATTTGGATAAATTTGAGCCAATCCTAAGCACATTTGTTTAAAATCAAAGACGGGTTTTGGTCAAACTTGGTCAAATGACAAAATAAATTACTTAAAATGAAAAAAATTCTAAATACCAAGTTGTTAGATATCATCAAGATCTAAACTTTTTATATAGACAATTTTTCCATTTGTGAAAGTTTAAGTTAACAATACCCACCAAATCTTGAATCTCACACAAACTATATAAAACTATATGTGTCAATTGTGGATTTTCAACTACACCTTCCCAACACTTTGTCAAATGCAAAAAGGTCTATATATTAAATGTAGATTTTGATGAGTGGAACAATATTGGTATTCATGACTGTTCCATTCGAGACAATCTAGGGTTCCGAAAACCGATGCGTGGCTATGAATTCTTTCAAAATTCAAAATTGAGTGGTTCAAACTTTTCCAAATGAAAAGTTGACCGTTAGACCAAATGTAGAACTTGATGAGTGTAACAAACTTTGTATTCATGACTTTTCCATTTGGGACCATCTAGGGTTCGGTCAAAGTGTGTGTTTGTAAAAATCAACGCTTTGACTTTGGTCAAACTTGGTCAAATGACCCATTTGATGACTTGAAATGAAAAAAATTTGAATATAAAGTTGTTAGAGATCATAAGATCTATATTTGATATATTGTCTGTTTTTCTATTTGGATAAATTTGAGCCAATCCTAAGCACATTTGTTTAAAATCCAAGACCGGTTTTTGTCAAACTTGGTCAAATGACAAACTAAATTACTTAAAATGAAAATATTTTGAATACAAAGTTGTTAGATATCATCAAGATCTAAACTTTTTTATATAGACAATTTTTTTCCATTTGAGAAAGTTAAAGTTAACAATACCCACCAAATCTTGAATCTCACACAAACTATATGAAACTATATGTGTCAATTGTTGATTTTCAACTACACGTTCCCAACACTGTCAAATGCAAAGTTGGTCTATATATTAAATGAAGATTTTGATGAGTGGAACAATATTGGTATTCATAACTTTTTCCATTCGAGACCATCTAGGGTTCCGAAAACCGAAACGTGGCCATGAATTCTTTCAAAATTCAAAATTGAGTAGTTCAAACTTTTCCAAATGAAAAGTTGACCATTAGACCAAATGTAGAACATGATGAGTGTAACAAACTTTGTATTCATGACTTTTCCATTTGGGACCATCTAGGGTTCGGTCAAAGTGTGTGTTTGTAAAAACCAATGCTTTGACTTTGGTCAAACTTGGTCAAATGACCCATTTGATGACTTGAAATGAAAAACATTTGAATATAAAGTTGTTAGAGATCATTAAGATCTACATTTGATATATTGTCTATTTTTCTATTTGGATAAATTTGAGCCAATCCTAAGCACATTTGTTTAAAATCCAAGACGGGTTTTGGTCAAACTTTATCAAATGACAAACTAAATTACTTAAAATGAAAAAAATTTGAATACCAATTTGTTAGATATCATCAAGATCTAAACTTTTTATATAGACAATTTTTCCATTTGAGAAATTTTAAGTTAACAATACCCACCAAATCTTGAATCTCACACAAATTATGTGAAACTATATGTGTCAATTGTGGATTTTTAACTCAAAGCCCTAGTTTGGTTTTGGAGAATTGATGAAACCCTAGTACTAACCCCTATGCTAAGTGTGTGTAGACTAAATGAGGTTGGTACATGCCAAGTGATGGAGCAAGTGATGATCATGGTGAGGATGGTGATGACCACAAGATGATCAAGTGCTCAACTTAGAATAGAAGAAAAAGAAAAACAAAACCCTACAGAGATCGAGGCAAAGGTATTGCTTAGGGTTTTAGTTTAGGTGATCCAGACACCATAGAGGGTGTGATCACATTTAGGATAGATAGCCGTACTATAAAGAGGGGAATTCTTTGTCTAAGCGGTTATCAAGTGCCACTAGGTGTCATTGTTCTTGTGCACGCATTTAGAACCTAGTGAGCTAAGTTAACTCCTTCGAAGAAAATGATTGTGAAAATGCTAACACACGTGCACAAGTTGGTTTACACATTGTGGTGTTGGCACACTTTGAGAAGGAGGTGGAGTTTGAAGGGTAGAGAGAGGATGAAGTGCATATTTTCTATTGTGCTGTTGGGAAAATTGGAGAAGTCGTGGGAGTGTTTCTCGCTAAGAAACACTCACCGAACGCTGGCCACTAAGGCACCGGACACTGAGTCTGTGCGTCCGGTGTAGTCAGTGCCTAGCTCAGCTAGGGAAAGGCACCGGACGCTAGGCACCGGACGCAGGCTTATCCCTACCTGTGTGTCCGATGGTACGAGTCCGGTGTGAGGTCCGTTTGCTTTCCTCCTTGGGTTTGAGTCTGGTGAGCACCGGACGGTCTGATACTCAGTGTCTGGTGCCATGTGCATTTTGCCAACCTCTATGCGTTTAAGACCTTGAGTGCGTCCGGTGCTTTGCAGGTTACCGTTAGACTCTGACGCGTGAGATTCAAAAGGTGACACGTGGCTGTTTCTGCAGCACCCGGACGCAGGTGAAAGGTCCTTATGGCTAGAGGGGGGTGAATAGACTATTAAAAATTCTACAAACTCACTAGAGCAAGACATTAGTAAATAACAAAGCGAAGCTTTTTTCTCTATCTCTAAAGGGGTGTTTGCAAGCCACCTATCCAACAATTCTAGTTGCTACAATCACTATGCACACAAGAACTAAGTCTCTAGAAGTTACACTAGTGAACTATGCTACACAAGGCAAAGTAAGCAACTAAACTAATTACACTAGCTTGCGGTAAGTAAAGATAGGATGAGATATTTATACCACCGTGTAGGGGATGAACCAATCACCAATATAAACAATCAAGCACCGGGAGAATGCCAATCAAACACAATTGAGACACCAATTTTTCTCTTGAGGTTCACGTTCTTGCCAGCACGCTACGTCCCCGTTGTGTCGACCAACACTTGGTGGTTCGGTGGCTAAGAGTTGTAGCACGAACCTCGTCCTCACTAGGACACCACAAGAACCTACCCACAAGTGAGGTAACTCAATGACACGAGTACTTTACTAGAGTTACCTTTTGACTCTCCACCGGGGAAGGTACAAGACCCCTCACAAACACCGGGAGATGGCCACGAACAATCACCAACTCGTGCCAATGCTCCTTCGCTGCTCCAAACCGTCTAGGTGGCGGCAACTGTTGACACTTGCTAACACCACTTGAATACTAGGTTGTCATCCCCAGCATGGCACTAGAGTGTACTATGGTATTTATACGCACACAGATAATCCGCAAGCGCACGGATACCGTTGAAGCTTTTACCCGGTTAAAGGTTTTATCGTATCCACAAGGAAACGGGAGAACCAACTACGCTCTAAGTTAACCAAGATAGATAGATAGGTGTAAATAGGAAAGATGATAGAATCGAATAAGAACAATATTAAAGGTAAGATAACAGTGAGTGATAATATGGGAATAGAGAATAGAGCAATTCTAGTATATGGGCGATGGTAGCAGAATAGAGAGGATAACTATGGTTTCTCTACTTCAAAGGGGTATGTCTATGTCTGGGACGAACGACGTGATAAGAGTACACCACAAAGGATGCTTATCCATAGGCCGATAAACCCTACCCGTCCTGCTAACGAGAGGTGGACTACAGGGGACCAACGTAACTGTCACCTACGCGGCCTACCACACGATCCAGCTAGTCAGGGGATATCCACAAGTAATCTAGGTCTAAGCACCACGCTTACACCTATACTACAACTCTAACCTATAGGGTCCTATAGATTAGAAGTACTCAAAAGAGTTGTGAACCAGAACATACATGATTAGTAATTGCATAATGAATTAGAAGTAGATTACCAGAGTCATCCAATGAGCAAGCTTGATTAGAGCTTGATCATGGCGAAGTACAACCGGAGGAAGAACCGACAGGCCGGCCTCTCCTCTAATCCTCCTTCGCTCTCCATCTCGCTACTATCTAGATCTACTCTAGTTTAGAGAAGAGAGGAGAGCTCTCATCTCTAAACCCTAGCTTTTGCTCTGTCTATGAATAATGAATAATGATCAAGGGGTTGCCTCCTCCAGGGGCCAGGGGTCTGGTTTTATAGTCCCCTCAAGTGAACCTGGGCCGTCGGATCAAACCGACATTGATTGAACGGTTATTCTTGATCCTTTAGGTCGGTGGAACATAATCCGCGAGATTGAGCGTGATTGGCCACAGGAGGTGGGCGGGCGCCCAGTAGGACAGGGCGGGCGCCCTGTCTCTGGCCCCGTTTCGCCTCCGCTTCGGTCTCGTGGCTTCTGGAGTCTTCTAGATGTAAGATAATTGCGCGGCACGTTAATATCTTTACGTAATCCCGACGTGTGGGCCTTTCTTCCTTATTTCCTGATAACCCCCTGCAGAAATAGACAAACACCAAAACTCGTGGAATTCTGTCAGATAAAACCCTAAGTCTTGATGTTGATTTCATTTGGATCCTTTTCTTTGTTTATTTGATAGTTAAATTTGATACTTAAGGACCGTCAACAAACTCCCCCAAGCTTACCTCTTGCTCGTCCCTGAGCAAGGATAGACTCAGCAATGGATCAGAAGTTGTTGCAATATCTTAAAAATTTAACGGTACACATGCTTTAAATAAGATCTCATCTCTAAGTTAGAGTAAACTGTCAAGAACTAAAACTTACTTACTTTACCTTTCACCATGGGACTTGTAACCGTCACTTCTGTCTTGAGTAGTTAAAAGATAGAACAGTCTAGCCAAGTGCCATGTCTCTTATTCTTGATCAGCTATAGCTCTGGAGTTTTTTGCAGATTTTCAAATAAAACTTAGAGATTCCTTTGTATGACTCTCTCATATCTCTCTTTTGTGGTATTTCTGGATCCTTACCAAGGCAGTGATGGTATATGCCTTCTCTCAAAATATGTGGTATTTGTGGTATAAGGCATAGTGACATTGCCTTCTCTCTCACCCTACTCTAATAAGGCTTTAATATCTGGAGCTCATAGGTGGGAGATAAAGTATACATACTTACAAGACATTTATTGTATAGTCAAACCATGGATCCAAAGAAACAAATCAATAAGCCAAATCAAGATGTGCATGTGTGGCGAATGAATAGTGTATGGTGATGATGGTGATAACAATGGTGAAAGTCTAATTCTACTTTTGCTCTTTTGAGGGGATACATACCTTCCTTGCTTTTTGAAACTTTATGAGGAGAATGAGATGCTCTTCTTTTTCTTTCCACTCAGGTGGGTATCTTGTACCCCTAATTCTACTGTCGGACACTTGTCCATTTTTACCTCTCCTCTCACTTTTTTTTCTTTTCTTTCGAGGTTCCGGGCACTTGCCCCTTTTTATTTCCTCGTTTATTTTTTATTTTCTTTTTATTTTCTTCTTTTTTTTCAGAGCACTCATCTCTTGAGATAATATAGCAAGTGGTAGTAGCAAGATAACTTGAGCATTTATTTCACAAGGGAAAAACACAGATGTTTTTGGCTATTCTCTCCCGAATTAGGAGTAGAATATTTTTAGGTGATTCTGGAGATGGAAATGGATGGATATATGTGGATGGTACTTCCGGAGTAGAAGTAGCATATATATGAGTGAACGTGCAAGTGAATCTTGATTTAACCACATGACAAGCTCCTAAGGGTCTACACAGCTTGACCACACTCAATGCTCATAAGCAGTAAATAATAAATGTGTGGCTCAAAGTCTAGCAAGTATGTATATATGGTTGTGGTAGGAATTTAAACTTTCATCATACAGGAACTCATCATGCAACATTTTAAAGATTTTTCAAAGATAAAATTCTCCAGAATTCTAGCATCTCTAGGAATAGATAAACAGCAGCTCAACCTTCCCATATCATATCCGTTAACAACTTAGATTTCAGATCAAGTTTTCATCCCACAAGTTTAGATCTAGAGCAAGCTTTAAATTATAACAGTTATGTCTAAACTTGAGAGAGAACTTCAAATTTGCAAATTAGGCAGAGCAACTATTCATCATATCCATGCTAGAGTTTTATTATTAAGATTCATAGCAAACTTTATTTATTTATTTAGCAAACTAAGAAAAGTATATATATATATAAGCATAAAATCTTTATTTGGTTTTTTTTTTATAGTTTATGTATTTTAATATTCTAATATAATATAAGTATAAAGATAGGTAGAAATACTTAGCGAGATAAATGGGGGTGCTCTCCCCCAAGCTGAATTTTGACGTAATTTCTCTTGATGTAGCTAGCAGGTGGCAGAGGTGTATTTGAAAGTCAGCAGCATTCTGACAGCGATTAGAATGTCCTCCGTCTGCTAGTCTTCTTGATTCTTAAATTCTGTGGAGCTCAAATAGACAACAAAGCTTGTGGAACTAATTAAGTGTTAGCATAAATATCTAGCCTTCATCATGTTGAGCTTCCTCAATAAATATTACTCCCTCTTTTTATATTTTTATTTTATAAAGTAGAAAAGAAATATTTATTTTATTTTTATGCCACCACAGTGAAGGTACTTATGGGTTTTATGCTACTCGTATACTCACATGGGGCTTAGTATTTTTTAACATTTTTATTTTCTTTTCAAGATAGCATGATTAACTAAAAATCTATTTAAGGAAAGTAAATAATTAAAGGGAAAAGGGAATGCAGAAAGGATAAATATGGATAACTACCAATCTTACCTTTCGGCGAGGGTTCAATGTTTTAAGTCTTCTTGACAAGACTTCTCACCGTGTTCATTCTTCAGGTGCGTCATTTGATTCAGGTGCGGACCTTGACGTCTGCACTTTTTAATATGGTGTCACCCATGTTCTTCGTTTGCCCAGCAGTTCGAAGTGCGGCGTTGGTAGTAACCTGCTCAGTGTGTTTGTGCTCGTAGATCCAGGTCCTTTACTTGGTAGAGACTGAGAGTTATAAAACTCCTCCGTGTTTTGCTCGAAGTGTACTTGAAGAGTGACGGTACAGTATCACCTTGTGGAAGCTCTCCTTTCTTAGCGGTTGTGCATCGTGTTCGTGGCACCCTCCATGGATCATCTCTCTATGATGAATGAGCTATGTCCTTCTTGTGCAAATTGTTAAACTTCATGTGTCACTCTCTTCGTCTCTGATGTGAGTTTATCTCAGGACTTCCCAAATCGATATTGAAAGTTTTTCTGCGGGGGTTAGTCCGACAAAAATATACCAATGTCTACACAAGCAATTTTAGTTCAATAACCGAACTAGACTCCATGTCTAATCAGATTAAGGAAGGCTATTTAACCTAAGCACCATGCTTAATTCAAATGCCAATGGAAGTATGGCGAGTACTTCCAAACCAACACTTGCTAGTAAATAGACAAAGGTAGCATGACAGCATTTATAGAGACCTACTCAAGTAGAGATGAAGTAGTGTGATTAGTATTTAACAAATTGAGCATGTCTCAAAGGTAGGGACAACCAGCATAGCAACATGGCAAAGGATGTTTTTATGTAAGTACTCCCCCAAGCTTGAATTTTGCAAAATTCAAGTTTGGATCAATTTAATTCAATGTTGTATGATGATTGGTTGGACATACCTTGTGCTTGTCATTCATCCGATCTTCTTGCTCCAATCCTAGAAAGGTTAGTGACAAGAATACCCGAAGGAATATTTTTACGATTATCCTTATATGCTCAATACACCAGGTAATGTTGTAAATAATTAAAAGCTCATGTTACGATCTGATCAATGCTTATTTTAAGACACTAAGCTTGTCCTTGGGAAACCATCAGTTTATGTTGGCGAAGTGGTTTCCCCTCTGACGCCAACCTATATCTAGATCAACTCAACGAGATCTGTAATATTTATTATAGACATATGCATCGACAACCGCCCTTTTAAAGTTTTTATAAATAGAAAGGAAGAGGGGGTTGGAGATCTCAAATGTGGTGATGTTGGAGAGACCAATAGATTGGGAAGATATTGCATATGAGCATGGAGTAAACAAAGTGGCTATGAAATAAATTCCATGCTCATTAATGTTATCTTCGTCTCCAATCTTAATGTTCAGAGTTTCTCTTGGATTGGTCTCACTTATGTCCTCTTCTATAGTTGGATGAATCCCATCTTCAAAGGGAGTCAAGAACTCACCAGTTGAAATTGATCCAAAGTCAGAATTCATTAAGGCTTCTTCCTTATCCATCAATTCTACACATTCTAGCCATTTAGAACTTGTGATCAAAATAGGGGAGGTGTTAGAATTTTCTATATGGCTTAGCTCTCCTTCTATGGCATTACTTGACATGCCATCCTTATGGTCTTCATGACTCCTATGGTTTGGTCGTCTTGGTGAATTGCTAGGATCATCATGAGACTGAAAAGAAGAGGGATAAGAGGGATCTCTAAGGTCAAGGATGGATTTAGAACTTGTGAACATGGAAGGGGAGTAGATAGAATTGTCTATATGGCTTAGCTCTCCTTCACTTGATATGTCATCCTCGACTTCTTCATGATAGGAACCAGGACATTCTCTAAGAGAAACATTATTGCAAGGATTTGAATTATCCCTGCTTGAAGGTCTCTTATAGAACCAGAAGTCTAAACCATCAGCATCTAAAAGATTTAAGGTTGGAATTCCTTCCTCCCTTGGAGAATTTTGGGGTATTGATGGTTTAGGATCGATAGCTAAAGTTTGGGATTGAAGTGGTTGTGATCTGGCTATCGAAACTTCTTCTTCTTGTCTAGGAACTGGTTCTTTCTCTTTCTCAGGGATATAAAAGCTAGGAGACTTTCCGCTCATTAAATCAATCAAATTCCAAGCTTCACTAGCGGATAGGTGGTGGAAAGATCCTCCAGAGGCCGCATGAAGGGTTTGCCTATTTTTCCAACTAAGGCCCTCAAAAAAGTGAATTAGAAGAACTTCTTCTGGAATAGAAAGTTTTGGGCCAGTGAGAGTAAGGTTAATAAAGCGGTCCCATGATTTGCCAAGAGATTCTTCTTCCAGTTGTCTAAAAGAAAGAATCTCACGCCGAAGTTCCACCACTCTGGAGATTGGAAAATATTTAGAAAGAAAACTACTATATAACTCCTTCCAATCTCCATGAACACTCCCTACTTTGAGTTTATACCAATGTCTAGCTTTTCCCGTTAAAGAGAACGGAAAGAGCTTCCATTTAAGGGTCTCATTGGACATGCCTTCTATGCGAAGGAGGTCACAGACTCGATAAAACTCTCTTAGGTGTGTGTATGGGTTTTCCTCACCTTCTCCTGAGAAAGGTTGTTTGTGAATAAATTCTATGTATTCGGGGTCTATCTCAAAACTAGATGCTATGATAGGCTTTGAAGATTTTGGTGGTTCGAGATGTGTGCCCATAGGTCTATGAAATTCATAGATAGACATGTTTGAATTCATAATAGACCAGAGATCAAGGATTAGATAAGAAGAAAGAATAGCAGAGATGAGGCAAAGGATAAAAGGAAAATATTTTTTTTTGTTATATATATATATATATTTTATAAAATGATTAAACTAGTTCGTAGTCAACTCAGCAACCGTTTCCCCGGCAACGGCGCCAAAAATGCTTGTTGACACTTGCTAACACCACTTGAATACTAGGTTGTCATCCCCAGCATGGCACTAGAGTGTACTATGGTATTTATACGCACACAGATAATCTGCAAGCGCACGGATACCGTTGAAGCTTTTACCCGGTTAAAGGTTTTATCATATCCACAGGGAAACGGGAGAACCAACTACGCTCTAACTTAACCAAGATAGATAGATAGGTGTAAATAGGAAAGATAATAGAATCGAATAAGAACAATATTAAAGGTAAGATAACAGTGAGTGATAATATGGGAATAGAGAATAGAGCAATTCTAGTATATGGGCGATGGTAGCAGAATAGAGAGGATAACTATGGTTTCTCTACTTCAAAGGGGTATGTCTATGTCTGGGACGAACCACGTGATAAGAGTACACCACAAAGGATGCTTATCCATAGGCCGATAAACCCTACCCGTCCTGCTAACGAGAGGTGGACTACAGGGGACCAACGTAACTGTCACCTACGCGGCCTACCACACGATCCAGCTAGTCAGAGGATATCCACAAGTAATCTAGGTCTAAGCACCACGCTTACACCTATACTACAACTCTAACCTATAGGGTCCTATAGATTAGAAGTACTCAAAAGAGTTGTGAACCAGAACATACATGATTAGTAATTGCATAATGAATTAGAAGTAGATTACCAGAGTCATCCCATGAGCAAGCTTGATTAGAGCTTGATCATGGCGAAGTACAACCGGAGGAAGAACCGACAGGCCGGCCTCTCCTCTAATCCTCCTTCGCTCTCCATCTCGCTACTATCTAGATGTACTCTAGTTTAGAGAAGAGAGGAGAGCTCTCATCTCTAAACCCTAGCTTTTGCTCTGTCTATGAATAATGAATAATGATCAAGGGGTTGCCTCCTCCAGGGGCGAGGGGGTCTGGTTTTATAGTCCCCTCAAGTGAACCTGGGCCGTCGGATCAAACCGACATTGATTGAACGGTTATTCTTGATCCTTTAGGTCGGTGGAACATAATCCGCGAGATTGAGCGTGATTGGCCACAGGAGGTGGGCGGGCGCCCAGTAGGACAGGGCGGGCGCCCTGTCTCTGGCCCCGTTTCGCCTCCGCTTCGGTCTCGTGGCTTCTAGAGTCTTCTAGATGTAAGATAATTGCGCGGCATGTTAATATCTTTACGTAATCCCGACGTGTGGGCCTTTCTTCCTTATTTCCTGATAACCCCCTGCAGAAATAGACAAACACCAAAACTCGTGGAATTCTGTCAGATAAAACCCTAAGTCTTGATGTTGATTTCATTTGGATCCTTTTCTTTGTTTATTTGATAGTTAAATTTGATACTTAAGGACCGTCAACAGCAACCACCAAGAGTAACAAGAAAACCACAGCCAAATCGATTCCCAAGTGCCACTAGATGCAATCACTCAAGCAAATGCACTTGTAATCACTCCCAATCTCACAAAGATGTTTAATCTATGAAGGAGATGAGTGGGAGGTGTTTGCTTAGGCTCACAAGGATGTCAAGTATGTTAGAATGCCAAGAGATTGAGACCTAAGCCGACCAACACGTAGTTAAAAGCCCCTCAAACAAATAGAGTCGTTGGCTCTTTTCACTGGGCAAAACTCAGGGTGACGGGACGCTCTTCAAGGGGCACCGGACGCTCAGCCCCTACGTCTGGTGTTCTAGAAACGGCCACGTGTCGCCCTTTGAATCTCACGCGTCGGAGTCTAACGGTAACCTGCAAAGCACCAGACATGGTTAAGTTGGCACCGGACGCGTCCGGTGCACACCGGTCTTAAACATAGAGAGGTCTGCAAACGTGTAGGATCACCGGACGCTGAGCTCTGGACCGTCCGGTGCTCACCGGACTTAAACCCAGGGAGCAAAGCAAAAATGCAGAGCACCAGACTCAGAACACCGGACGCTCCAGCCTGCGTCCGGTGCCTAACCCTAGCTGAGCCAGGCAGCCTGCACACCGAATGCACAGACACAGCGTCTGGTGCTTTTGGGCCAGCATCCGGTGAGTGTTCTTCAGCGAGAAACACTCCGCGACTTCTCCAATTTTCCCACCGGCGCAATAGAAAATATGCACTTCATTTTCTCAAAAGCGCCGATCATAGAGGTTAGTACTAGGTGAAAGCCCTAGTTTGGTTTTGGATAATTGATGAAACCCTAGTACTAACCTCTATGCTAAGTGTGTGTAGACTTAATGAGGTTGGTACGTGCCAAGTGGTGGAGCAAGTGATGATCATTGTGATGATGGTGATGACCACAAGATGATCAAGTGCTCAACTTGGAAAAGAAGAAAGAGAAAAACAAAACCTTATGGAGATCAAGAGAAATGTATTGCTTAGGGTTTTGGTTTTGGTGATCAAGACACCATAGAGGGTGTGATCACATTTAGGATAGATAGCCGTACTATAAAGAGGGGAATTCTTTGGCTAAGTAGTTATCGAGTGCCACTAGGTGTCAATGTTCATGTGCATGCATTTAGAACCTAGTGAGCTAACTTAACTCCTTCGAAGAAAATAATTGTGAAAATGCTAACACACGTGCACAAGTTGGTTTACACTTTGTGGTGTTGGCACACTTTGAGAAGGAGGTGGAGTTTGAAGGGTAGAGAGAGGATGGGTTCCTCTCTCCCTCTCGTCGAGCTTGCGAGGCGGGATTCGGTGCTTTTTGAGAAAATGAAGTGTATATTTTTTCTATTGCGCCAGTGGGAAATTTTGGAGAAGTCGCGGGAGTGTTCCTCGCTGAGACACACTCACCGGACGCTGGCCCTTGAGGCACCAGACGCAGAGGCTGTGCGTCCGGTGTGCTGTGGTGCTAGGGTTAAGCACCGAACAGTGCTCACCCGATGCAGGGTGTCTCCTATTCTTGCATCCGGTGCTATCTGACTTCGGCCGAAGTGTCTGTCTGGAAGCACCGGACACTCAGGGAGCATCTGGTGGTTTGCGTCCGGTGACCTGCGCGTTTTGCAGACCTCTCTGTTTTTAAGACCGGTGTGCACCGGACGCGTCCGGTGCCAACTTGCTCAGCGTCCGGTGCTCTGCAGGTTATCGTTAGACTCTGACATGCGACTGACTTTGGAGCACCGGACGTAGGTGTTGAGCGTCCAGTGCCCCTTTAAGAGCGTCCGATGACCTCGAGTTTTGCCCAATGAAAGAGCCTATGGCTCTATTTGTTTGAGGAGTCTATAAATAGTTGTTGGCCGGCTTAGGACTCACTCTCTTGGCATTCTAACATTCTTGACATCCTTGTGAGCCTATGCAAACACCTCCCACTCATCTCCCTCATAGATTATTCATCTTTGTGAGATTGGGAGTGATTCTAAGTGTATTTGCTTGAGTGATTGCATCTAGTGGCACTTGGGGATTGTTCTAGCTGCGGTTGTTTTGTTACTCTTGGTGGTTGCCGCCACCTAGACGGCTTGGAGCAATGGAGGAGCTTTGGCACGGGTTGGTGATTGTTCGTGGCCATCTCCCGGTGATTGTGAGGGGTTGGTGCCTACCTCGGCGGAGAGCCAAAGGCAACATTAGTGGATTGCTCGTGTCATTGAGCTACCTCACTTGTGGGTAGGTTCTTGTGGTGTCCTAGTGAGCATGAGGTTCGTGCTACACCTCTTAGCTACCGAACCACCAAGTGTTGGTCGACACAACAGGGACGTAGCGTGCCGGCAAGCACGTGAACCTCGGGAGAAAAATTGTTTGTCTCCATTGTGTTTGTTCATTGGATTTCTCTCGGTGATTGGACTTCATATTATTGATTGGTTCATCCCCTCTACACGGTGGTATAAAGATCAAACCATCTCTCTTACATTCCCGCAAACTAGAGTAGCTTACTTACTTGTATAGAAACTTTAGATAGCTCTCTAGTGTAAGTAGTGACATAGATCTTGTGTGCCTAGTGATCATATCAACTAGAATTGTTGGATAGGTGGCTTGCAAACACCCCATTAGAGCTAGAGCAAAAAGCTACGTTTTGTTATTTACTAATCACTTGCTCTAGTGAGTTTTGTAGAATTTTTAAATAGGCTATTCACCCCTCTCTAGCCATATTAGGACCTTTCAAGTGGTATTGGAGCCGTGGTCACCGTTTTGTGAAGGCTTAACAACCTCGGTGCACAAATTATGGCTCAAATAGTGTTCAACCATGTTGGGGGCAAACCACCGTTCTTTGATGGCACAAGTTCCTTTGACTATTGGAAGAGAAAAATGAAGATGTACCTTGGATCAATCAATGATAGAGTGTGGGAAGTCACGGAGAATGACTTTGTGATCCTTGACCCCGCTAACCCTACCGACAATGAGAGAGCAAACAAGCAATGCAATACTATGGCTCTCAACACAATATACAATGGCATTGATTCAAAGGTGTTTGAGCAAGTCAAAGATCTTGAGAAGGCTAGTGAAGTGTGGACAAGGCTTGAAGAAACATATGAGGGCACTACAACAGTAAAAAGTGCCAAGTTGTACATGCTCAAGGACAAGCTTTCAAACTCCAAGATGAAGGATGATGAGTCAATACTGGAGATGTTCTATAGGATCCAAGTCATCATTAATGATCTCAAGGGTCTTGGTGAGAAAGTAAAGGATGAGGACTTTATCCACAAGTTCTTGATGTGCTTGCCTAAGAGGTTCAAGACATTGAGAACAATCATCTTTAGAGGTGAATTGAAGGGTGTATCTCCCAATGAGGTACTTGGAGATGTCATGACTCAAGATCAATACAATGACAATGATGATGATGAGGTCATGAAGAAGGATGATGATGATAAGAAGAAGAAGAAGAGTGTAGCATTCAAAGCTAGCTCTTCATCCAAGAGCAAGAACAAGGGCAAGGCCAAGAAGGAAGAATCAAGTGACGAGGAGTGCTCCAATGATGATAGTGATGATGAAGCACTAGCACTCTTCGTCCGCAAGTTTGGCAAGATGAAGAAGAAGAAGGACTATCACATAAGAAAGAGAAGAGATCACTTCAAGAACAAGGAGCATGTGAGGCTATGCTACAAGTGCAAGAGCCCCGATCATATTGTGGCGGATTGTCCTTACAATAGTGACAATGATGAGCATGACAAGAAAAACAAGAAGGAGAAGAAAGAAAAGAAAGAGAAGAAGGTGGTCTTCAAGAAGAAGAAGAAGGGTGGATCTTATGTTGTGACATGGGATAGTGATGCTTCTTCGGATGATGATTCTAGTGATGATGACATGACAT
Source organism: Sorghum bicolor (assembly GCF_000003195.3). NCBI lineage: Eukaryota > Viridiplantae > Streptophyta > Magnoliopsida > Poales > Poaceae > Sorghum > Sorghum bicolor. Next base: position 27,995,975 of record NC_012871.2, read on the forward strand.
CCAAGAAGAAGGCGCTTGCAAGCATTGCTATAAACAAGCCATCACTCTTCGACACTCCTTCATGCTTCATGGCCAAGGGCCACAAGGTACAATATGATGAGAGTGAAAGTGAAAGTAAACATGAACATGATAGTGATAGTGATAATGAAAATGAATTCACTAATAAACAACTCATGGACATGTTAGAACAAGCCAAGTCTCTTATTCAATCTAAAAACAAGAAGTGCAAAGAATTGGCCAAGAAGTTAAAAGCTCTTGAGCAATCCTTTGATGAGCTCAATGCTAATCATGAGAGGCTAGTGGAAGCCCATGAGAAGCTTGGCAAGGCTCACACCAAGCTTGAAAAAGCTCACTCCTTGTTGCTAGAAGAGAACAAGGAAAAGGTTGTTGTATCATGTGATGTGGGCACAACATGTGACTTAATTAAAGAATCACCCAACCCACCTATTGTTGTTGCCACTAACTCTTCTTGTAGATCTTCATCCACCACCACCAACTCTGCCACTACTTGTAGTGTTAGTGTCACTTGTGATACCTCACTAAAGGTTGAGAATGAGACTCTGAAGAGAGAGGTGGATGAGCTCACTCACGCCCTAGGCAAGGCCTATGGTGGTGAGGCCCGCTTGCTAAAGTGCTTGGGTAGCCAAAGGATTTTGTTGATATTTAGTAACGCAATCAGGAAATGATCCGCAAACGCACGGATATCGGTGAGCACTTCACCCGGGATGTTATCCAGAGTATCGTATTTATATTTTTACCACTTGGAGAAAGCGTGCATCTGACTAACCTGGTCTATTACTATTAACCTTTAGGCTACAAACTATGTGATTCGATGTGAGTGATGTATAGAGAAGACTACAACCGCACTCTCATTCTAACCTTGGTAAGGATGATCTACTACTCAGTTGGGGAGGCTCACGGAATCTAGACACCATAGAGGATGTTCGACCCGCACCTATAAACCCTATCGATCCTGCTAACGGGATATGGGCTACAAAGGTAACTCGGAAATGTCACGTTCCTTGCTACTACCACGGTCCACCTAGACAGGGGATATCTATGAGTATCCTAGCCCAAACACCACGTTTATGCTAGAGATGATTACTCTAAACTCTACGCGAAGAGATCAAAGTAAACTCATAAACCAAAGAACAATAAAACAAAGAACTTACTAGAATTTAGAAGTCGACATACTGAAGAATCCTAGGAGCAAGCCTCGGGTTAAGAGACTTGATCCCGCAGGTACAACCTCGGAGTAGACACCGACAGGCCGGGCTTCCTCCGATCTACACCTCCACTCTATCTCTCTCAATCTAGTAGAACTAAGTCTACTCTCACATTGGATGCTAAGCCCTATGAGGTGGGAACTGTAACACCCTAGGTGTTAAGCATGCACTTAGTCTCATCAAAGTCATGCATAAGCACTCTCATCAATCATAAGCATCATGAGATTGTCATTCTTCTAAGAATATGATTTTATGTGCATCATTTCATAAGTTTTAAATATGTTAAAAATGTGGTGCTTGCTTCAAAAATTGTGAAATATTCAAACTAGGTTGGTTTATGTGTAAGAAGAATTAAGAACATTTTTGTGCAATTTTTGGAGCTATGGAAATTGAGAAATGGAATTTATACAAAATATCCAAAATAACTTTGTTTAAAAACCTAGAACTAAGTTTTAATTTGTAATTCAAATTCTATTTAGAATTTGGTCTTACCTATTAAAGCAAAGTTGTAGAGCTTTTAGTTTGGCACCACTTTGCTTTTGGGTGAAAATGGTGAAAATGATTTGAAAATGGTCAAAATGCTTTTGGAAGAGGATTTGAGAAAAGAAATTCAAAAAAAAAATAGAAAAGGGAAAGGGGGCGCTAGCAGGCCGCGGCCTCGCTTCTGGCCCGCTGGCCGAAGCCGGCCTGGCCCGCCCGCGCCTTCCCCTTCCCCCTCCTTGCGCTCGCGCCCGCGTCCGCGCGCGCGGACGGCCTCGCCGTGCCGCCGTGGCGCGCCAGCAGAGCCTGGCCGCCGCGTGGCGGGCATGCGACGGCGTGGAGACGCCCTGGTCGGCCACCAGGAGCCCCTGGACGCGCCCGCCGAAGCCCCCGCTCCCATTTGCGCCCTCCACCGCTCGCTCTCGCCTCTCTGCTCGCTCTCGCGCAGCGCTCGCCGCTCCGCCGCACGCCATAGCCGCCGACGGCTCGGAGCTCCTCTCCCGGCCAGCTCCGGCCCTCTCCTTCCCCTTCGCGACCACCACCGGCACCGCCTCGTCCTTCCGCGTCGCGTGCTTGCGCTCTTCCGCGCTCGGTAAGCCCTGCGTGTCCGCTAGAGCTCACCGGAGTAAGTCGGAGCTCTGGCGATCTCTCGGCTCGCGCGGTTCTCCCTCTCCTCTCCGTCTCTGCTTGCGCTCGTAGGTGCTTTGGGTCCGCCTTGACCTCGCGCACCTTTTCCCGTCACTAGCTCACGCTCTACCGCCGTGAAACGGCCGGACCACGGCGAGCAGCGCCGCCGCGTCCGCCATTCACGACGGCGAGGTAGTTCCGGTGCTCGTCCGGTGCCAAAGAGGGTACGGCTGGACTCGTCTCGTTCGCGCGAAGGCGTAGGTGCTCACGGTGTCGCCGGAAACCTCACCGGCGGCGAGATTCCGGCCGATCTTTGGCCGCGGGGTCACGGGGTGGATGACAGGTGGGGTCCTCTGACTCGCGTGTCCCGCCTGTCAGTGACTCCGAGGGAATGGATCCGGGTGCGTTTAGTGTTTTAGGTGGTTTTCTGTTTTAAAAGTTTTTCCAGGAAATGATTTAAATGTTCAAAAATCCATATCTTGATGAATATAGCTCCAAAAATGGTGAAATAAATTTTGGTGTGTTCCTTATTTCTAGATCTATAGCCTAGTATGATTGCATGTCATGTTTGAGTAACTTTCCTGTAAGAATATAATTAATCCATGTTTTTCCTAAACTTGGAAAATGCATAGTAAATAAAATAGGGCTCAGAAAAATGTAAAACTTGTTTTGCTGGCTCTGCATGTGTGTTTAATCACTGAGAAAATATTGTTACACATTATTTGGTGTATAAATGAATTTATGGTAATTTAAATGCTTGCATGGCAGTGCTTTATGATTTTTAATAATTAAATGGGTCATGCAATAAATTTGGAAAATTTTGTGGGTGTTTCTTATGATACTAGATAAATTGTAAAAATATGAAATCTATTGTTTGACACTTATATCACAGTAGGGTGATTATACTTGCCTTATCCATTAATCTTGTGATTTTTGTGGCTCAAAATAAGTAACCAAAAATTATGAAAAATTTACAGTAGTCTTTATGATTAACTAGTAGTCTCCTGTAATTTTTCTGGAATTTATTGATGAACAGAATTGCATGTGATTTTTTAATGGGCTTAGAAATGAATAAAGAAAATTTTGAATGGTTGTGTATGTAAGTTGAATGGACTAAGTTGGGTTTGGTGTATCTTTGAAGCATCATGTAGGTTGCTGATTTCATTTGAAAAATATTTGCAGAAGAGAATGCAATAGATGCTTAATCCAAGTGCCTGTTCTTGGATGATGTTGCATACATTGTAATGAACATGACCAAGTGTATCATCCATGCATCATGTCATGGTCCTTTGGTACTTTCTCATACAAGCATCCACTCGGGCATCTAGCACTCCACTCATGAGCATATATGCATCATACAGGCTCGCAGGAGAACGAAGTGGGACCCGAGGAACCCGAGGAGATACAGGAGCAGGAACCTCCGGAAGCACAGGAAACCGGAGAGGAATTGCAAGAGTGTCCGGATCACCGACCCAGCACCTTTGAGAAAGGCAAGCCCCGGAGCATTCTAAGTCTCCCTATTCTCGCTAACTTATATAAAGTGTTATACTTGTTCTACTGTATTGCATATTAAGTGATAGGAGTTGCCTGATACCGTTGCTGCATATGTACTCCTGGTTATCCCTACTCGTTTATCTACCTTGTCCTATGTAGATAGGCGCGGAGTCTATGCTTATCTTGCTTAGTCCGGTAGAAGTCGGGTAATGTCCTGTCACCTGCGAGATATAGGTGGATACCTGCTTGATTAAGCAGTGGTTGCTTGGGGAAAGAAATAACCAAGTGTGAACTGTAATTGGAGACCGGGCAGGGTCTTATGGTGGGTTGTCCATAGAGCCCCTGCCTCTGTCGATTAAGGACCGATCGTTGACGGCCCTCTTGTCATGTTGAACGCATGCCCCACATTTAGCTGGAAGGATAAGTCGTTCCAACCGCGAAGCCTGAGCACTATCCGGGCCGGGAATCGGCCCGATGTACGCGCTGTATTGGTGATGGTTGAGGAGAACGACGAGGGCGCGGCGCGCAACCTTGGTATACCTTGGATACCTCGGTCGCCGGAACGGTCCTCGGGTACGGGCGGTGCCTGTCGAACCCGCGAATTGGTCCTGGATAGTGCAACACGGTGACCTGTAGCTCACTTGATCAGTGAGTGTGGTTTGTGTGGGGAATAAATTCGCCAGCTGGTTAGAAATCGATTCGAATCGCCATCGCTCCTGGATAGTGAGCACTTGACATGAGCCCTGTCCTCGTAGTAAGGACTATGGAACACTTGGGTTATAATGATGAATAGTTTTAAGAAATACTATGATGAGGTACTATCATAGTCTCCTACTTGCTTGTAATAGTGCAGGTGCAAACCTAGACGATAGGTAATGATACTTTCAACTTGAGCCAATTAAAAGAAGAAAGACTTATGTAGGTTATGTTAGCGAAATACTGCGGTTTTGCAAAATGGTCGTCAGCTACCCCACTATATAGCCTTCATGATCCTTGAGGAGTCTTTATTTTAAGTTTATGACGGGTAAGTCTAGCTGAGTACCTTCTCGTACTCAGGGTTCTATTCCCATGTTGTTTTGCAGATGGTCAAATGTACTATGGTTATTGCATCCTCTGTCTGTACCCAGCTATGGGTGATGACTAGACCAAGGGCGATGGTCACTCCGTCTCTTCTTTTGCTTTTGTGGGAATGACCGAACTATGGCACTGTATCAGACTTATCGTGTGTGTTGTAATTTCAAACTATGAAGCTTCCGCTACTTGAAGAACTTGGTTTGTAATAACTTTAAGCACTCCGATGTATTTTATGGATGTTGTAATCTGGATGTACTTGTGGATGGCGACCGCTAAACTTATTACGATCTTGGCTGTTATGTGATGTGTGGTTTGAAATCCATCGAGATTTCACGGACTACCGGGATTATATGGGCTTAAGCGTGATAGTTCGACTATGCAAATGGTCACTATTAGGCTTAATCTCTTATAATTTGGTCGGTTCTGTTACAGCTGGCATCGGAGCAAGGTTTAGCGAGTTACTGTTCATAAGTACGTTCTAAACAAAATCTAAACCGGTCTAATGAAGGATTTTGGTAATTAATAAGGATTAAGGTGTTAAACTAAGTTTTGGAAAATTATCTAGTGTGCCATGGTCATATCCTTTATGCCCAGTTAAGGACTCTAAGGTGGCTAGTTAAGTACTGACTTGGGGGTTAATGCATCATATTTTCATTTCGTCGCTCATACGGCGTGCAAATAGTATGAGTGCCATTCATTTGAGTGGTAATGTATGGATCAATTCTTCCTCTACGCCATGGTAAGTGGGAGTTGTGAGAGCATGATCGGATACACTGCCGGTCTAGGGGAGTGTTGTCAGGTGCTGTGCCATGCGCACATGTTGGTGTGTCTTGGGAACAGTACCGCATGCTGGGAATTCCGTCCTGAGAGGCGATGCCGTCAATAGGGCGATGATGTGGGTAGTGGCACGTCACATGCATGGACGGGTGTCTGTGTATGTGAAGTGCATGGTTTTAAATTCTTGCTCTGCATGATCATATTGTGGGTGGGCTGAAATGAGTTTTCTGCAGGTGCACTAACCACGTTCTAGCTTAGAACGCTAGTTACGTTATGAGAGAACGTTGTGTGCCACCGCATATACCACTTAGTGTTAACCTTTGTTTCTAAGTTTGTGAGATCGTAAGCTCGTGCATACATCATGTTCATTTCATATCATTGCTTACTTTCCCCCTTAATTTAATCTGTCCCAATTCTAAATAAAATAATTAAAGGTAATCCTCACTCTTACCCACGGTATTCCATTTGCAGCAGATGGCACGCACTAGGCTCACCGCTCGCAAGTCCACTGGTGGGCGGGCCCCTCGCCGTCCGTTGGCAGCTAGGAGCTCGCGACATAAGAGCAAGTTCCTAGAGGAGTTTGGGATGCCCACTTTGCTTTGGAGGGTACTCAGTTCGATGGGGTATCCCGAAGGAAGGGAGCCTCGCTACTATTGGGATAAGGAGCTGCTTGGTGATGAGACCCTGGTGGGGATCGAGGCAGTTGTCCCTACCAGTGGAGGAGACCCTGCTTGGGGCGGTTGGGTGTACGAGTCCCGAGGTGTCACGCCTTTCCATGGTGCCAGCAGGGCAGCTTTCGCAGTTCTGAGGGACCTCATGGAGAGGTTTCCACAGGAGCTGGCCCACGCCTTCGCTGGGGTGTTTCCCCGGGGTGACCCTTACACTTCGGTGTGGGATCAGTCCGAGGTGAATGCTCTAGAGAGGAGTGCGGATGAGGACCAGCACAGTGACAGTGCAGCTATGAGTGCCATGTACGCGTTGATGAAGACCTATGGAGGCCTGGAGCGTTGTTTGGGTCGCTTGTCCGGGTCTCTTCTCACCGTCCAGGATGAGAAGCGTCAGTTGCAGCGTGAGTTTGACTCTGAGGTTGAGAGGCTACAGGCAGAGTTGGCTCGTGTGACCAGAGAGAGAGACCAGGCAGTCCAGAAGAACAGTGAGCTGAGTCAGGACCTGCTTGCAGTGCGGGAGCAGAAGGACAGGGTGACTACTGCTCACAGGAACTGCGAGCGCATGCTAGTCCATGTGCTTGGACAGAGGAATGAAGCCTGGCACGAGGAGGACACTTTGAGAGCCCGACAGCTGGAGCTAGAGCAGCAGCTAGCTAATGCCGAGGAGTACAATGAGAACTTGCATGAGGAGATCCACCAGCTGCATAACCAGCTCCACCCTCACCACCTGCCTGGAGCAGCGGAGCTAGACTCTGAGGACGAGATGGACGCGGATCCCGAGATAGGAGCAGCTGCTAGTGGTGACGAGGATGAGGATGGCTCTGGCATGGACAGTGATCATAGCGACTAGATGCTAGGGCTCTAGAGCTAGTCTTTCCTCTTTTGTGATGTATGTTGCATGGCATGTCATGTACTTGTGGATCTGGGCTGTGTAAGACTTTATGAGTTGATGCTGAAAGTCCAGTGTATGTATGCTGGCAAGTTGGATGTACGCGAACCTTGTTGCGTGAATGTTAAGTAATCTGTTAGTGATGTTGTGCGTGGATGATGAGTGGTTGTGCCTTTGTTATTGTGTGAATTTATTCCCTCAGTAAATTCAGTATGGCACGATTTTACACATTTTCTACCGGTTGATGGCAACTCCTAACGATTGCTTATCATTGGCGTATGCAGATGGTACAAACACGCGGCGGGGGTAACGGCAACCCGGGTCTTGGAGCAGGTACATCCGGAAATGGGGCTCAACGGAATGAGGACCGAGCGCCAACACCACCACCACCTCCCCCGTACACTGCGGATGTGTTTTTTGCGCAGTTTCTGGGAAGCCAACGCAACATGGAGCAGATGCAGCGCAACATGGAAGAAGCTTTGCACAACATAGCTGACAATACTCGTCGTGGGGATAATCAGGGTGGCCGGGAGGTCAACCAGCACAGTTCGTTCAAGGACTTCATGGATACCAAGCCACCAATCTTTAAGGAGGCCTTGGAACCGCTCGAAGCAGATGAGTGGATCAACACCATGGAGCAGGAGTTTCGTCTTCTCCGAATGACAGAAGAACTCAAGGCTGAATATGCGGCACATCAGTTACAAGGGCCCGCTGGGATTTGGTGGTCCCATCACCGTACCACCTACCCAGAAGGGACCCCAATCACTTGGAACCGCTTCACCACCGCTTTCCGGGGAAATTACATTCCTCCTGGTGTGGTTGAAATGAAGGTTGGGGAGTTCATGAGGCTGTCCCAAGGGACGAAGTCTGTGAAGGAGTATCTACACGCTGTCAACAATCTCGCTCGCTATGCCCCTGAGTTTGTAAACATGGAGGCTCAGAAGATTGCTAGTTTCCAGAGAGGTTTGAATCCAAAGATGCTGAAGACCATGGGTACAGGGGCCAGGGCTACTTTCAATGCCTATATCAGCGACTGTCTGACCCAAGAGAACAATAACAACAACTACAGTGCATCCAAGTCTCGTAAGAGGGCTTTTGAAGCCGGATCATCTCAGTCCAGGGCACCAGTGGCAGGGCGACAGCAGTATCGTCCTCTTGCCCCGGGTGCTAGGTTCCGACCGCCGCAAAGAAGGAACACCGGGCATCCAACACAACAGAAGCCGTACAAGGTGGCGATAGCCCCTGCCAAGCTAAAGGCAATTCAAGCTGCAGCACCTGCCGCCAACAATGCGCCCAAGGGTCCATGCTATAACTGCCACAAGATGGGGCACTTTGCTAAGGAATGTCCCTACCCCAAAAGGCAGCAGCCAACCTATCCAGCTCGTGTGCACCATACCTCGATCGAGGAGATTCCGAAAGGAGAACCGGTAACAGCTGGTATGTTTCCTATCAACCAACATCTTGCAGTTGTTTTGTTTGATTCTGGATCATCGCATTCATTCATGAGCCAAGCATTTGCACAAAAGCATGATCAGCCAGTTACTGAGTTAGGTTATGGCTATCGCATCAGCTCAGCCGGAGCCGATGTGTTGACTAATAAAACGGTAACAGGAGTTACCTTGGATATCAGTGGTCGGAGGTTCCGTGTAAATCTTGTGGTCATGCCAGGACTGGTTTTGGATGTCATCATTGGGATGAACAAAATGACTGATTGGGGCGCGGTTATAGATACCGGGAATAGAACTCTTTCCCTTAGAGACCCGCAAGGGAAGGGGGTGCTTTAGGTCAAGCTACCTAGACGGTTGGACTTCGCCAGTCTTTCATGTGCAGTACAGGTAGTCCCTCTAGAACACATACCCGTGGTATGTGAGTTCCCTGATGTGTTTCCTGAGGATTTACCAGGACTTCCCCCAGATAGGGAGGTAGAGTTTGCAATCGAGTTGATACCAGGTACAGCACCAATATCTAGAAGGCCGTATCGGATGCCCCCAAATGAACTCGCTGAGTTGAAGAATCAACTAAAAGAGTTGCTGGATAAAGGGTTCATCCGGCCAAGCTCGTCGGAATGGGGTTGTCCAGCGTTGTTTGTGAAAAAGAAGGATCAGTCGTTGCGCATGTGCGTGGACTATCGTCCACTCAATGCAGTGACAATCAAAAATAAGTATCCCTTGCCAAGGATTGATATCCTGTTTGATCAGTTATCCAAGGCAAGAGTGTTTTCTAAGATAGATTTGAGATCTGGGTATCACCAAATCAAGATTCGTCCGCAAGATATCCCGAAGACTGCTTTTTCCACCAGATATGGGTTGTATGAGTATCTTGTCATGTCCTTTGGGTTGACGAATGCTCCTGCATACTTTATGTATCTGATGAATTCAGTCTTTATGCCTGAATTGGATAAGTTTGTTGTGGTGTTTATCGATGATATCCTGGTGTATTCAGAAAATGAGCAAGATCACGCCGAACATCTGAGAATCGTGCTGACACAGTTACGAGAGCATCAGTTATATGCCAAGTTCAGCAAGTGTGAGTTCTGGTTAAAGAAAGTTCCTTTCCTAGGGCACATTCTGTCGGAAAAAGGAATTGCTGTGGATCCATCAAAAGTGCAGGAAGTCATGGACTGGAAGGCACCAACTTCGGTGTCGGAAGTTAGAAGTTTTCTTGGTCTGGCCGGGTATTATCGTCGTTTTATACCTGACTTCTCCAAGATTGCTAAGCCAATGACAAGTTTGCTACAAAAGGACCATAAGTTTGTCTGGACGGAAGGGTGTGAGTTAGCCTTCCGCACCTTGCGAAAGTTGCTAACCACTGCTCCCGTTCTGGCACAACCTAATATAGAGAAGCCTTTTGATGTGTTTTGTGACGCATCGAAGAGTGGCCTGGGGTGTGTGTTGATGCAAGATGGCAGGGTGATAGCTTATGCTTCCTGACTGTTGAGAAAGCATGAAGTCAATTACCCAACGCACGACCTCGAGTTAGCAGCTGTGGTGCATGCTTTGAAGATTTGGAGACATTATCTGCTGGGAAATAAGTGTCACATTTATACCGATCATAAGAGCTTGAAGTACATCTTCACGCAGTCTGAGCTGAATATGAGGCAACGACGGTGGTTAGAGCTAATCAAGGACTATGACCTGGAAGTTCACTATCATCCAGGCAAGGCTAATGTAGTAGCAGATGCTCTAAGTCGTAAACCACACTGTCAAGTGGTTCAACCGTTGTTTGAAGATGGGTTCAATCTCATGCATCCTGAGGTCTTATGTCATATACAACTCAGTTGTTCACTCGAGAGTCAAGTCATTGAAGGTCAGAAAACAGACAAGGGTATCTTCCATATCAAAGAAAAGATCAAAGATGACCCAAGGACTCAGTTTCGGGTTGATGAGAAGGGGGTACTGTGGTTTCAACAGCGGTTAGTGGTCCCGAAAGATCGGGAGTTGAAGAATCGCATCATGGATGAAGCCCATCTCTCTAAGCTTTCTATTCATCCTGGCAGCAGCAAAATGTATCAAGATCTAAGGCCCCACTTTTGGTGGACCAAGATGAAGAAAGAAATAGCAGCTTATGTGGCCCGTTGTGACACGTGTTGCAGGGTTAAGGCCATCCATATGAAACCTGCAGGTCTGTTGCAACCGTTATCAGTTCCGGAGTGGAAATGGGAAGAGGTCAGTGTTGACGGTATTTATACCATGTTTTCTACTATCATAACCGTCAACATAAGACTCATTTTGGGAGAAAACAACCAAACAAAGTAGTAATATAGGTACATATAACCTAGTTCCACATGTACATGCTACTATTTGGTTGCAGGAGTAAGAACAGGTACTTTTCAAGGGTCCAAACACTAAGAAGGGGTGAATTACTAAAGATCAGTGACACCAGTAACCAAGACAACATTATAGTCATGAAGAGGAAGACATGTAGGACAGGGCTGACACCCTAACCCCATAGAATTGGGGTCGGGCGACCCCACTTTGGTGGGTCCCACAGGTCAGCTCAACTCCACCGACATCAGAGAGCCTCCAGGACACTGCAGGTGGGCCCAACCAGCCAGATAGGGGGTCGGCCGACCCCACTTCATGGCGGTTCCAGGGTCGGTTGGCCTCCCACCGACCTTGCCCACATGTTGCACATGTTAGTTTGCCTCTACCGTTGATCAGATGGCGGTTGTGAAGTCGGTTTGATCCAATGGTGCATGATGAAGATGACGCGGATCGCTGACGTGGCACCGGAGTAGCCCCTACTCCATCTCCCACTATAAATACCCCCCTATTCCTTCACTTAAGAGTCATGTATCTTAGGAGTAAACTACTTTAGTAGCTTAGTGCTATCATAGTGAGTAGAGAGTGAGGAGTTCCAAGGAGGAGTCCCGGCCTGTCGGGAGTCTTCTTCGCGGAGCACCTCAGCGGAAGCAGGTCTTCTTGTAAGTCTTACTTCTGAGTCTTTTCTAGTATTTAATATTTGGTCTGGTACTTTAAGTATAAGAATCCTTTACTGGCACATTGCTTGATCTTGAGTGCTCTTAGCTTTAGCTAAGCTTAGGGTAGCAAGAGCTAGTTTAGACGTGGTGTCTAGACTACTTCTTGCCAGTGTGGACTCCTTGTCGCAGTTGTGTAGACACCTAGTGTGAGAGTGACAGTCCTCGCTAGGCGGAAAGTTCCTCGCATCTGTTGTAGGCAAGTTGCAAATAATAGTTGGGCTGAGCAGGGTAGTCGCTTAGGAGACGAGGAGGTGAAAAACTTCGTTAACTCAATCCTCCTTTTCGGGTATCGCCCTCAGTAAAGAGTTAGGTGAAAAACCTTGACTATACTTAATTACCAAGACCAGGCATTAATACTAGTTAGACCTCTCTACCCCATTATCCTAGACCCTTTGATCATCACCTAACGATCTAAAGCCTAGTTAATTCACTTCGTGTTCCCCGTGGAAATCACGATACCTGGAATACTCCCGGTGAAGGCTACATTGACTACCGTACGCTTGCGGTATAACCATTTGCCACTTCTGGTGTCAACAAGCTTTCTGGCGCCGTTGCCGGGGACCGGTAGCTGTTTTAACTAGGAAAAAAAAATCGTTAAGTTATCTTTGTTTGATTTAAAACTTTATACACATATCCAAATGGATCAAACAACCCTCTTCGATTACGCTGCTCCAACGGGCGCTGAGTTGGAGCCAGCGAGTTCATCAAAAGCCATTTTGGCCTGTCACTATGAGCTTCGCCCGAGTCTCATAGCGATGGTTCAGGAGAATCCCTTTTCGGGAGAAGGAGATGAAAATCCTTACACACACCTACGAGATTTCGAACAACTTTGTTCATGCATCCACATCCAAGGGATGAGGCGAGTTACCCTCAAGTGGAAGCTCTTTCCGTTCTCTTTGACGGGAAAGGCCAGACGGTGGTACACTCGCTATGTAGGTAGTGTAGGAGGAGAATGGGAAAAGCTGCAAGCCAAATTCTGACTCACCTACTTTCCCATCTCTAGAATAGCTCGTCTCCGTAGAGAAGTCCTAGACTTCAAGCAAGAAGGGAAGGAGTCTCTAGGTGCGGCCTGGGCGCGTCTCACCGACTTAACATCATCTGGCCCAGACTTAGGTATAACCGAGCCAATTCTTATGCAACATTTTTACCTCGGACTTAGCCAACAATCCGCACAATTCCTTGATTTAGCCTCCAAGGGAGCATTCCTTCATTTACCTATCAGTGAAGGTAAGGCCATTCTTGGGACTATTCTCGAGAATACCCCTTACACTGATGATCATATTGAAGCTCCTGAGGAAGATCGAACTCCTAGGGATGAACCTTCGACAGCCAAAACTCCTTTAGCCGCAACCCAAGCTGTCGAACCTGAACCAATACCACAAGCACCTCCAAGGGAAGAAGTAATTCATCCCTTGGATTACCCACTTAACATCGAGACTGATCTATTTGCCGATTTTGGCAATGTCTCGAATCAACCTGTGCAAAGGAGATCTACAACACGCAGAGCTCCGAATAGCCATATCCCAGCTCATCTTGAGGCTGGTTACCTCAGGGCAACTGCCCAAGAACTCACGGCTATTATGAGTAATGAATGGGTTAGAGAAGCTGAGACATCATCTGATGTCATCAAACTTCTTTCGAGTTTTACACCCATTCCCTGTGTCATAAACTCCACTCCTATAGAATCCCTTTATGACCCTGCTGTAGGAGTAAGCCTAATGTCCAAATCATTAGTACTGACACTCCTAGGCGAGGAACCATTAACCCCGACCAGCAAATTTCTTAAATTACCCTCTGGGGAAATGGTCGAGAGTTGTGGGATTGCACAGAATATTCCTGTCTCCATTAACAAAGTCAACATTCTGCTAAACTTCTTTATCTTTGATATGAAAGAAGTTGACTTGTTAATCGGGCACCCCATCATGAGGTTCCTAAATGGATTTCATGAAGGGCGTCTCAAGGGTAACCTCGGGAAGGGCTTAGACCTTTCTATGCCTTTTGCCGGCTCTATTAATTCTAAAGTCGAGACCCCGCCCGAGCCTGACCCAATAAAGGAGGTGATGTCGGCATCTCTTCTGGACGCTTCTCAGCCTGACTTAGAAGAAGACGCCGAAAACTTCATCCAAGAAGAAGAGAACAAATTAGAAGAACCATTAGACTTGGATGAATCTAAACCACCACCAAAACCCTCTATAGAACTTCAGCCACTTCCCTCTGGACTTAAGTACGCCTTCCTTAATGGTGATAGAGAGACTCCGGTAATCATTAGTGATCAACTGACAGAAGAAGAAGTCACCAAACTCATCATCGTCTTAGAAGAACGCCGCTCTGTCTTAGGATACTCGTTAGAAGACCTTAAGGGAATTAGTCCTGCACTCTGCACTCATCGCATCCCTATCGAACCCGATGCTATACCTTCCAGGGAGCCTCAGAGAAGGCTAAATAATGCGACGAGAGAAGTTGTGAAGAAAGAGGTCTTAAAACTATTGCATGCGGGCATAATCTACCCTGTTCCGAACAGTGAATGGGTCAGCCCCGTTCAAGTAGTTCCTACGAAAGGAGGAATGACGGTCGTTAAAAATGACAACAATGAACTCATTCCTCAACGGACTGTCACGGGATGGAGAATGTGCATAGACTACCGAAAACTTAACAAGGCCACTAAGAAAGACCACTTTCCGTTGCCATTCATCGATGAGATGCTGGAACGGTTAGCCAAACACTCTTTCTTCTGCTTCCTTGATGGGTATTCGGGTTACCATCAAATCCCAATCCATCCCGACGACCAAAGTAAGACTACATTCACATGCCCCTACGGAACATATGCATATAGGCGCATGTCTTTTGGCCTATGCAATGCTCCTGCCTCTTTTCAAAGGTGCATGATGTCCATCTTCTCCGATATGATCGAGGAAATCATGGAAGTTTTCATGGACGACTTCTCCGTCTATGGGAAAACTTTTGATGATTGCCTAAAGAACCTGGACCGAGTCTTACAAAGGTGCCAAGAGAAGCACTTGATCTTGAACTGGGAAAAGTGCCATTTTATGGTTCGAGAAGGGATAGTGTTAGGACATAGAGTGTCCGAACGTGGGATAGAGGTAGATAGAGCTAAAATTGAAGTTATAGAACAGCTCCCTCCTCCCACAAATGTTAGGGGCGTCCGTAGCTTTCTTGGCCATGCAGGCTTTTATAGAAGGTTCATACAAGATTTCTCTCAAATTGCTAGACCTTTAACAAACCTGTTAGCTAAGGATGCACCCTTTGATTTTAATGATGAGTGCTTGGATTCCTTTTACTATCTTAAGAAAGCACTTATCTCTGCACCAATCATTCAACCCCCTGATTGGTCGCTACCTTTTGAGATAATGTGTGATGCTAGTGATTACGCTGTAGGTGCTGTCTTAGGACAGACTAAAGATAAGAAGCATCACGCAATATCTTATGCTAGCAAAACACTAACAGGACCACAGCTGAATTATGCAACAACTGAAAAAGAACTGTTGGCTGTAGTGTTTGCTATTGACAAGTTTAGATCTTATTTAGTTGGAGCAAAGGTGATTGTTTACTCCGATCACGCAGCTCTAAAATACTTGCTCACTAAAAAAGATGCTAAACCAAGATTAATAAGATGGATCCTACTACTCCAAGAATTTGACTTAGAAATTAGAGATAAAAAGGGAGTAGAAAACTCGGTAGCCGATCACTTGTCTAGGATGCAAATCGAGGATAAACAGGATCCACCTATCAACGACTACCTTCGAGACGACACACTCCTCCGAGTTTCAGAAGCCTACCCATGGTATGCAAACATAGTCAACTACCTGGCGTCCGGATACATACCATCTGGGGTAGACAAGAAGAAGCTTGTTAAAGAGAGTAGGGTGCACCTATGGGACGATCCTTACCTCTACAGAGTCTGTCAAGATGGCATACTCAGGAGATGTGTTCCCATGGACGAAGCAGTAAAAATAATGGAAAAATGCCATGGGGCAGAGTACGGAGGCCACTATGGAGCATTCAGGACCCATGCCAAGATATGGCAGAGTGGATTCTACTGGCCTACCATGTACGAAGATACAAAGAACTTCGTGAGGAGATGTGCAAGGTGTCAGAAGCATGGGAACATCAATGCTCGTGATGCAATGCCACTCACAAACAACTTACAAGTCGAGATATTCGATGCTTGGGGCATAGACTACATGGGGCCATTCCCTTTGTCACAAGGGTGTGAGTACATCCTAGTGGCAGTAGACTATGTGTCCAAGTGGGTCGAAGCAATGCCCTGCAGAGCAGCCGACTCTACACATTCGATAAAGATGTTCAAGGAAGTCATATTTCCACGCTTCGGCACCCCCAGACTAGTTATCAGTGATGGAGGGAGCCACTTCATTGACAGAAGATTCCGACGGTTCTTAGCTGAAGTGGGGATAAGGCACAACATTGGAACACCCTATCACCCTCAAACGAGCGGACAAGCAGAAACATCTAACAAACAAATCAAGAACATTCTGCAGAAGACTGTCACTAAGATGGGAACCGGCTGGAAAAGCCATCTACCAGATGCACTTTGGGCATACAGGACCGCATACAAGACCCCAATTGGTATGACACCATACCAACTTGTATACGGTAAGACATGCCATCTACCGATAGAGCTAGAGCATAGAGCTCACTGGGCAATCAAGAAATGGAACATGGATTTGCCCTCGGCCGGAAGAAATAGAAAGCTCCAAATCTCCGAACTAGAAGAATGGAGAGATAAAGCCTATCACAATGCCAGGATCTACAAAGAGAGAACAAAAAGATGGCATGATAAAAGGATCAAGCAAAAGGAATTTCATCCTGGGGATAAGGTTCTCATGTTCAACTCAAGGGTCAAGTTATTTGGCCATGGAAAGCTAAGGAGCAAATGGGAAGAACCATTCTTCGTTGTTGACGCCGCGACTCATGGAGCGGTAACGCTGCGGGACGACGACGGCAACACCTTTAAGGTAAATGGTCATCGTCTCAAAGTTTTCCATGAACATGAACCTTTAGAAGAAGAAGTTGATATGATAGAATTTGAATCTGACACAAAGTCTTAAAATCCACATGTCCTTCTTTTTACCCCCTTTTTGTTTAAATAATTGCTAAATCAATATATTTAGTTCCTTTTTGTTTTGAAATAGGTTTGTAAAGGGTTTTAGATGACGTAGGATCAAAGTTGGGCCGCCGAACACCCCAAATGGGGGTCGGCCGACCCCTCTTCTAGGGGTTTTGGCCCAAGGGGGGATAGGTTTAGAAAGAGGGGAATGAATAGAGTTCGGTGCTGAAATTCAAAATTCAAAATCCTGAAATATAGGGGTCGCCCGACCCCAATATTTTGAGTTTTGAAATCCCCTGGAGTCTCGGATCGTCCCCCAAACGTTCCACGACGCTCCTTTTCAAAATTCAAACTCTCAGGCTCCAAACACATCTATTTATCCCCCCTCTTCTTCTTCTTCCTCCTCTCAATTCATTCCTTCTCATCTTCACCTCGAACCAGACTCTCCTAGCCTCCATTCCTTGCCAAGAGATTCATCTCCATGGCTCCTCCAACTAAATCTTCCAACCAAGCCATTCGCTCCAACTCCCCACGTCCGCAAAGGTCTCTAACTGAGAGCCTGGAGCTTGCCCTAGCCGTCAACGTGCTGGAGCCTGAACCACTAGCCATGGTGCCGCCGGCTGGAGGGCCGACGGGCCCCATGTGGGGGTCGCCCGACCCCAAGAGGGGTCGCCCGACCTCGCCCCGGGTGACGCAGCGCTCCGCGTCGGCCTCTCGTTCGCTCACACCGCGCAGGGGCATCGGCAAGTCCCCTACTCGAGCCGTAACGCCGGTTCGACCTACCACGGGCCAACTTGCGCTGCGGGAGAAGGCGCCGATGGCCACCAAGCAGGCCATCACCATCTCCTCCGACACGATCCACACCTCTTCCTACTCGCCGTCCACCCCAACCTTTTGGAGGAACCACCAAGTGGTGGGCAGTGGGCCGGGAAAGGGGAAGGTGCTGATCCCGCCACTGAACTCTAAGGAAAAGATGGAGTTGCGGGAGTCCTTTGACTCGTCAGCAAGTCCATCCATCCGGCGGAAGATGGATCCACCTCCGATCAACGGTGCGCCTGGCAAATACGAAGAAGATCCAGAAAAAGGCGACATCGAGAAGCTCCTAGAAGTCACAGCTAGCCTTAGAAAGAAAAATAGGATCTTAGAGGAGACAGTGTCGGAGCTCAGGATGGAGAATCTTGAGTTAGAAGATCACTTCCGCCACCTGAGCATTAGCACCAGCGCTAAAATCAAGCGTTTGGCGCAAGCAATTGGGCGGGAGGATCTCCTCAAACCTCCATCTCCCTAAATAAATTAGTTAGTTTAGGTTATAGGCACTATTTGATTATTTAGGTTTGATTACTCAATTTTATTTTTCAAATTTGTCACTTTGAATTTCGCAATGTAAAAGTGCCTATACAATTGAAATTTGATTTAATGGAGTCGTTTTTGGTCCTGCTGGTGTGTTGCCACCAGCAGGACATCTGCATTTGATCGTCTCTCTGTTTTAAGTTCAGCTGCACGAAAACTGCAAGTGTGGGGGGGTCCCCGACCCCCCAACTTCATCTCTGAACTGCCGTGAGCATGGAACAACACTGCATACACCTTGGCATGTCATGGCACCAAAAACAGGCGCGATGAGGGGGTCGCCCGACCCCCTTTCTATGGCAAAAGGAAACGACACAAGTGCAGAAAGACTTCCCGAGGGACGTAGAATCGAGTGGCAGGGCCAGGAACCTCCAGGTGGGGTCGGCCGACCCCTCCATAGAGCCCTGGGCCCACCAGGAAGCTTCTATACGACGAAACACATCTTTCCTGCCCGGTTTGCTAACTCTTCCCCCTCTCAGTCTGTCCAATTCTTTACCTTTGTGTCACAATTAAAATAAAATTTGATAGTTTAAACTTGTTTACAAAATAAAAAGTGAACTGGTTCATGATTTAAGAGAAATTGTGACATAAAGTATAGTTCTTACAATTGTTCATCCTCATGGGTAAAAATCTATAGGAACCATATTGACTAAGTTGTTGATGAAAGTGATATAACTCTTGGCTAAGAATTCATAACATTTCTATTCAAGGTACTTAGAGATTTGTTTCAAAAATATCACAAAACCATAGTATCATTTACTCCTCATTAGCAAGAAATTCCCACCAAAAGCCATACACTTAGATATTCAAGTAACCATTTTATGAAATGCAACCTGCTTTTGTAATGAGTTTTGTCAAAACCTTGTTGACCCTAGTGAGAGTTGTATCATAGTCACAAGATCAAGATCACGTACACACCACATATATATATGCTGCTTCTACACTGGAAGTACGCAACCACATGTATTGTGCATCCACTAAATAGGTTGCTCCATACTCTAAGTGTTAGAACACCTCTCTAAATATTGTTTAGAAAATGAGACATAAAAGGCTTGGCAAAATAATAATAAAAAATGAGCACATAAAGCTCGAAGAAAAAGAAAATCTAGCCATGTCTCAATATACAAGTAGAGAGAGTGTAGCAAATAAAGGAGCAACCTAGTCCACCATATAACACACTTGCACATCTTGATCTATGACTATGACACTCCTCTCTTTGGATCCTTGTTTTTGACTTAACAATATTTGCAAAGTAGAGTATGCTACCTTGTTTATCCCTACCAAGCCCCATATAAGCCTATAGTTATAGGATGAAACAAGTTGGCATTCATGCCTTGGTGAGGACTACTAAAAAAAAACAAAAAAAAAACTTTGAGTGATCTAGAGCGCTAAATGAGGAGTAGGATTGAACTATGTGACTTATTTTAAAGTGTCATAAAAACTCTAAGTACCAAGAATATGAAATTGGAATTTGATCTTGTTCTGAGAGTTGTTCCTTTTCTCAACCTCTGAAGGATATATGCTAGACACTTACACAAAAACCCATTTGGATGAACTATGTTCGAACTAGCATTTTATGCTCACTACTATCTTAAGTTAGAAACCATTGATCACTCATTTTTA
Source organism: Sorghum bicolor (assembly GCF_000003195.3). Classification (NCBI taxonomy): domain Eukaryota; kingdom Viridiplantae; phylum Streptophyta; class Magnoliopsida; order Poales; family Poaceae; genus Sorghum; species Sorghum bicolor. Next base: position 28,015,746 of record NC_012871.2, read on the forward strand.
ACCTTTACTCGAGGACGAGCAAAGACTCAAGTGTGGGGGGTCTTGTTGACGGTATTTATACCATGTTTTCTACTATCATAACCGTCAACATAAGACTCATTTTGGGAGAAAACAACCAAACAAAGTAGTAATATAGGTACATATAACCTAGTTCCACATGTACATGCTACTATTTGGTTGCAGGAGTAAGAACAGGTACTTTTCAAGGGTCCAAACACTAAGAAGGGGTGAATTACTAAAGATCAGTGACACCAGTAACCAAGACAACATTATAGTCATGAAGAGGAAGACATGTAGGACAGGGCTGACACCCTAACCCCATAGAATTGGGGTCGGGCGACCCCACTTTGGTGGGTCCCACAGGTCAGCTCAACTCCACCGACATCAGAGAGCCTCCAGGACACTGCAGGTGGGCCCAACCAGCCAGATAGGGGGTCGGCCGACCCCACTTCATGGCGGTTCCAGGGTCGGTTGGCCTCCCACCGACCTTGCCCACATGTTGCACATGTTAGTTTGCCTCTACCGTTGATCAGATGGCGGTTGTGAAGTCGGTTTGATCCAATGGTGCATGATGAAGATGACGCGGATCGCTGACGTGGCACCGGAGTAGCCCCTACTCCATCTCCCACTATAAATACCCCCCTATTCCTTCACTTAAGAGTCATGTATCTTAGGAGTAAACTACTTTAGTAGCTTAGTGCTATCATAGTGAGTAGAGAGTGAGGAGTTCCAAGGAGGAGTCCCGGCCTGTCGGGAGTCTTCTTCGCGGAGCACCTCAGCGGAAGCAGGTCTTCTTGTAAGTCTTACTTCTGAGTCTTTTCTAGTATTTAATATTTGGTCTGGTACTTTAAGTATAAGAATCCTTTACTGGCACATTGCTTGATCTTGAGTGCTCTTAGCTTTAGCTAAGCTTAGGGTAGCAAGAGCTAGTTTAGACGTGGTGTCTAGACTACTTCTTGCCAGTGTGGACTCCTTGTCGCAGTTGTGTAGACACCTAGTGTGAGAGTGACAGTCCTCGCTAGGCGGAAAGTTCCTCGCATCTGTTGTAGGCAAGTTGCAAATAATAGTTGGGCTGAGCAGGGTAGTCGCTTAGGAGACGAGGAGGTGAAAAACTTCGTTAACTCAATCCTCCTTTTCGGGTATCGCCCTCAGTAAAGAGTTAGGTGAAAAACCTTGACTATACTTAATTACCAAGACCAGGCATTAATACTAGTTAGACCTCTCTACCCCATTATCCTAGACCCTTTGATCATCACCTAACGATCTAAAGCCTAGTTAATTCACTTCGCGTTCCCCGTGGAAATCACGATACCTGGAATACTCCCGGTGAAGGCTACATTGACTACCGTACGCTTGCGGTATAACCGTTTGCCACTTCTGGTGTCAACAGTCAGTATGGACTTTATCACGGGTTTACCGACAACCAGGAAGGGGAATGACTCGATTTGGGTAATCATAGATCGATTGACCAAATCGGCCCATTTCATCCCTGTGAAGACTCGTTACCGACCTCCTGAGTATGCCGATATATATATGGCTGAGATTGTCAAGTTGCATGGTATTCCCAAGACAATCATATCAGATAGAGGACCGCAGTTCACCGCTCACTTCTGGGAGCGCATGCATAAGAGCTTGGGGACCAGTCTGATAAGAAGCACGGCGTATCATCCCCAGACTTCAGGTCAAACCGAGAGGCTAAATCAAGTGTTAGAAGACATGCTGAGGGCCTGTGTGCTATCATCTAAGGGATCATGGGAGTCGTGGTTACCGCTGGCTGAATTCTCCTACAATAATAGTTATCAAGAGAGCATCAAGATGGCCCCGTTTGAAGCTTTGTATGGTCGAAGATGTAGAACTCCGTTAAACTGGGTTGAACCTGGTGAAAGAAGATACTATGGTATCGACTTTGTGAATGATGTCGAGAAAAAGGTGCATATCATACAGCAGCATATGCAAGCGGCACAGTCACGACAAAAGAGTTATGCGGATAAGAGAAGAAGGCCACTTGAATTCAACATAGGTGACTATGTGTACCTCAAGGTTACGCCAATGAAGAAAGTTCAACGTTTCCGAGTTCGAAGCAAGCTTGCACCCAGATATGTGGGACCGTACCAAGTGCTAGAGAGGAAAGGCCCAGTGGCCTATAAGATTCAGTTACCTGAAGAGATGAGCTCGATCTTTCCGGTCTTCCATGTGTCGCAACTACGGAAATGTTTGAAAGTGCCTGAGCAAAGAATTGAACCTCGAGGGATCAAGATAAAAGCAGACCTAGAGTATAAGGAGCAGCCAGTGGGGATTGTGGATACCAAGGAGCGAGTAACCCGAAACAAAGTTGTCAGAACTTATAAAGTGGTGTGGAGTCATCATGACGATAGGGATGCCACTTGGGAAACAGAGGATTACTTAAAAACAGTTTATCCAAAATTTCACAAGAAATGGTTAGTAACCCAAAATCAAAGTCATGCATAAGCACTCTCATCAATCATAAGCATCATGAGCATGTCATTCTTCTAAGAATATGATTTTATGTGCATCATTTCATAAGTTTTAAATATGTTAAAAATGTGGTGCTTGCTTCAAAAATTGTGAAATATTCAAACTAGGTTGGTTTATGTGTAAGAAGAATTAAGAACATTTTTGTGCAATTTTTGGAGCTATGGAAATTGAGAAATGGAATTTATACAAAATATCCAAAATAACTTTGTTTAAAAACCTAGAACTAAGTTTTAATTTGTAATTCAAATTCTATTTAGAATTTGGTCTTACCTATTAAAGCAAAGTTGTAGAGCTTTTAGTTTGGCACCACTTTGCTTTTGGGTGAAAATGGTGAAAATGATTTGAAAATGGTCAAAATGCTTTTGGAATAGGATTTGAGAAAAGAAATTCAAAAAAAAATAGAAAAGGGAAAGGGGGCGCTAGCAGGCCGCGGCCTCGCTTCTGGCCCGCTGGCCGAAGCCGGCCTGGCCCGCCCGCGCCTTCCCCTTCCCCCTCCTTGCGCTCGCGCCCGCGTCCGCGCGCGCGGACGGCCTCGCCGTGCCGCCGTGGCGCGCCGGCAGAGCCTGGCCGCCGCGTGGCGGGCATGCGACGGCGTGGAGACGCCCTGGTCGGCCACCAGGAGCCCCTGGACGCGCCCGCCGAAGCCCCCGCTCCCATTTGCGCCCTCCACCGCTCGCTCTCGCCTCTCTGCTCGCTCTCGCGCAGCGCTCGCCGCTCCGCCGCACGCCATAGCCGCCGACGGCTCGGAGCTCCTCTCCCGGCCAGCTCCGGCCCTCTCCTTCACCTTCGCGACCACCACCGGCACCGCCTCGTCCTTCCGCGTCGCGTGCTTGCGCTCTTCCGCGCTCGGTAAGCCCTGCGTGTCCGCTAGAGCTCACCGGAGTAAGTCGGAGCTCTGGCGACCTCTCGGCTCGCGCGGTTCTCCCTCTCCTCTCCGTCTCTGCTTGCGCTCGTAGGTGCTTTGGGTCCGCCTTGACCTCGCGCACCTTTTCCCGTCACTAGCTCACGCTCTACCGCCGTGAAACGGCCCGACCACGGCGAGCAGCGCCGCCGCGTCCGCCATTCACGACGGCGAGGTAGTTCCGGTGCTCGTCCGGTGCCAATGAGGGTACGGCTGGACTCGTCTCGTTCGCGCGAAGCCGTAGGTGCTCACGGTGTCGCCGGAAACCTCACCGGCGGCGAGATTCCGGCCGATCTTTGGCCGCGGGGTCACAGGGTGGATGACAGGTGGGGTCCTCTGACTCGCGTGTCCCGCCTGTCAGTGACTCCGAGGGAATGGATCCGGGTGCGTTTAGTGTTTTAGGTGGTTTTCCGTTTTAAAAGTTTTTCCAGGAAATGATTTAAATGTTCAAAAATCCATATCTTGATGAATATAGCTCCAAAAATGGTGAAATAAATTTTGGTGTGTTCCTTATTTCCAGATCTATAGCCTAGTATGATTGCATGTCATGTTTGAGTAACTTTCCTGTAAGAATATAATTAATCCATGTTTTTCCTAAACTTGGAAAATGCATAGTAAATAAAATAGGGTTCAGAAAAATGTAAAACTTGTTTTGCTGGCTCTGCATGTGTGTTTAATCACTGAGAAAATATTGTTACATATTATTTGGTGTATAAATGAATTTATGGTAATTTAAATGCTTGCATGGCAGTGCTTTATGATTTTTAATAATTAAATGGGTCATGCAATAAATTTGGAAAATTTTGTGGGTGTTTCTTATTATATTAGATAAATTGTAAAAATATGAAATCTGTTGTTTGACACTTATATCACAGTAGGGTGATTATACTTGCCTTATCCATTAATCTTGTGATTTTTGTGGCTCAAAATAAGTAACCAAAAATTATGAAAAATTTACAGTAGACTTTATGATTAACTAGTAGTCTCCTGTAATTTTTCTGGAATTTATTGATGAACAGAATTGCATGTGATTTTTTAATGGGCTTAGAAATGAATAAAGAAAATTTTGAATGGTTGTGTATGTAAGTTGAATGGACTAAGTTGGGTTTGGTGTATCTTTGAAGCATCATGTAGGTTGCTGATTTCATTTGAAAAATAATTGCAGAAGAGAATGCAATAGATGCTTAATCCAAGTGCCTGTTCTTGGATGATGTTGCATACATTGTAATGAACATGACCAAGTGTATCATCAATGCATCATGTCATGGTCCTTTGGTACTTTCTCATACAAGCATCCACTCGGGCATCTAGCACTCCACTCATGAGCATATATGCATCATACAGGCTCGCAGGAGAACGAAGTGGGACCCGAGGAACCCGAGGAGATACAGGAGCAGGAACCTCCGGAAGCACAGGAAACCGGAGAGGAATTGCAAGAGTGTCCGGATCACCGACCCAGCACCTTTGAGAAAGGCAAGCCCCGGAGCATTCTAAGTCTCCCTATTCTCGCTAACTTATATAAAGTGTTATACTTGTTCTACTGTATTGCATATTAAGTGATAGGAGTTGCCTGATACCGTTGCTGCATATGTACTCCTGGTTATCCCTACTCCTTTATCTACCTTGTCCTATGTAGATAGGCGCGGAGTCTATGCTTAGCTTGCTTAGTCCGGTAGAAGTCGGGTGATGTCCTGTCACCTGCGAGATATAGGTGGATACCTGCTTGATTAAGCAGTGGTTGCTTGGGGAAAGAAATAACCAAGTGTGAACTGTAATTGGAGACCGGGCAGGGTCTTATGGTGGGTTGTCCATAGAGCCCCTGCCTGTGTCGATTAAGGACCGATCGTTGACGGCCCTCTTGTCATGTTGAACGCATGCCCCACATTTAGCTGGAAGGATAAGTCGTTCCGACCGCGAAGCCTGAGCACTATCCGGGCCGGGAATCGGCCCGATGTACGCGCTGTATTGGTGATGGTTGAGGAGAACGACGAGGGCGCGGCGCGCAACCTTGGTATACCTTGGATACCTCGGTCGCCGGAACGGTCCTCGGGTACGGGCGGTGCCTGTCGAACCCGCGAATTGGTCCTGGATAGTGCAACACGGTGACCTGTAGCTCACTTGATCAGTGAGTGTGGTTTGTGTGGGGAATAAATTCGCCAGCTGGTTAGAAATCGATTCGAATCGCCATCGCTCCTGGATAGTGAGCACTTGACATGAGCCCTGTCCTCGTAGTAAGGACTATGGAACACTTGGGTTATAATGATGAATAGTTTTAAGAAATACTATGATGAGGTACTATCATAGTCTCCTACTTGCTTGTAATAGTGCAGGTGCAAACCTAGACGATAGGTAATGATACTTTCAACTTGAGCCAATTAAAAGAAGAAAGACTTATGTAGGTTATGTTAGCGAAATACTGCGGTTTTGCAAAATGGTCGTCAGCTACCCCACTATATAGCCTTCATGATCCTTGAGGAGTCTTTATTTTAAGTTTATGACGGGTAAGTCTAGCTGAGTACCTTCTCGTACTCAGGGTTCTATTCCCATGTTGTTTTGCAGATGGTCAAATGTACTATGGTTATTGCATCCTCTGTCTGTACCCAGCTATGGGTGATGACTAGACCAAGGGCGATGGTCACTCCGTCTCTTCTTTTGCTTTTGTGGGAATGACCGAACTATGGCACTGTATCAGACTTATCGTGTGTGTTGTAATTTCAAACTATGAAGCTTCCGCTACTTGAAGAACTTGGTTTGTAATAACTTTAAGCACTCCGATGTATTTTATGGATGTTGTAATCTGGATGTACTTGTGGATGGCGACCGCTAAACTTATTACGATCTTGGCTGTTATGTGATGTGTGGTTTGAAATCCATCGAGATTTCACGGACTACCGGGATTATATGGGCTTAAGCGTGATAGTTCGACTATGCAAATGGTCACTATTAGGCTTAATCTCTTATAATTTGGTCGGTTCTGTTACAGGAACCGTAAGGAACCTCTATCTCTGAATCCTCTCTAGAAAATATGCTAATGAATAATGGGATTCTCCCTCTCCAAGGGCCAGGGGCCTTGCTTATATAGCCTTTTCAAATGAATCTAGGCCGTCGGATCAAACCGACATTGATTGAACGGTTCTCCTTGATCCTCAAAGGTGGTGGAGCATAATCCACGTGATTCACCCAGATTGGCCACTAAAGGTGGGTGGGCGCCCAAGGGGGGAGGGCGGGCGCCCTACCCCCGGCCCGATCGGCCTCCTGTTCATTCCCATGGCTTCTGGAGTCTTCTAGATGTTTAATAATCGCGGTGCACGTTAATATCTCTATGTAAACCTGACGTGTGGGCCTTTCTTCCATATTTCCCGATAACCCCCCTGCAGAAATAGATAAATAGCAAAACTCGTGGAATTTTGTCAGATCAAACCCTAATTCTAGGTGTTGTTTGTACATTGGTCCTTTTCCTTGTTTATTTGATGATTAAAATTGATACTTAAGAACCGTCAACAAATACCCCCGTACTTAGGCATTTACTCATCCTCGAGAAAAGGATGGTTAAGAAAAATATCTGGGGTTAAAACATTGTAAAACATTCTTTTCATACCTGCAGGGTGTTGTAAAAATCCACTGTGTGCCGTAGTCAGGGAAGTATATGATCAAGAGTAGATGTCCTTTCTTCTCAATCCTGTTACTTGGAGTTTTTATATATTTTTGAAAAGAAATTTAGCATACCTTTATAGGTTCTCTCAGACCGCTCATTTATCTTTTGTATATCTCACTGAGACTGTTTTAATTTACAGAAATTCTCAAGCATTCTTACCTTGCATTTATTGCCTGATCAAAGCGGGATCCGAGGAGAGGAATGTCATACTCTTAGATCAAAGACTTTGGAAATTAAAAACTTATCAACTCTTACTGCATATTGCTTATTAGAGGGACCATGTGCTATCATTTTCTTCTCTCTCTTTTTTCAGGTGGATACCGAGGTACCCCTAATTCTACTGCTGGACACTTGTCCATTTTTTCTGCGAGGTTGTCGAGCACTTGCTCCTTTTTATTTCCTCGAAATATTCATATTTTTGCATAGCCCATGCGTCTAACACAATAATACTTCGGAAGAGTGAATCTTTCTGAATAAATGTCTTGATCTTAGGAGTATGATAAATCTCTCAACAAGGGTCTAACTCAATTTGAACAAACTCAATATAGAGCAGATAGCTTTCATAATTATCATAATTAATTTTCAGGTTTAGCAAGCATATAAAACACTGAGGATATTAGCTAGAATTTTTGAAGATTTTGAAATAAATTCTTCAAGCAACAACGATATCAAGAATAAGATACTCATACTCTACCATCTCACATTCCACAATGACTTAAGTAACACAGGGTTTTTAAATGATTTTTAATAATTGCAAGTTTTTAGGAAATATCACAGAGTGAGATTGATGATGATTAGAAACATTTTGATCTTGTTAATTTATCATGTCAGAGACAATATTCTGTACGAACCAAGATATATGCGTATGTGCAGAGTATGTACATGATTCATGGAGTGGTGTGGTCGAAGTGTGTTTGGCATGTCAGGGGATCTCCCCCATACTTGTTTTCTGCTTACTTGCATAAAAAATAAAGTAGAAACACACAAGACATAATAATAATATTTCTTAATCTTGAGGCATTTATTACAAATGACTAGTAATGAACTGAAGTTAATAATAGATCTAAGCCGAATTTAAAGATAAATAACTAAGATATACTGCCTCAAGATATAATCTAGATAACTTAGCGGCGCTCTAACTCCCTAATCTTCTTATTGGCACTAGCAAGATCATGCTTAAGACCTAGTATAATGGTGTTCTGGTTAGAGAGCTGCCTATTGATAGAGTTAACTGAGGACTGGAGCTCTATAATGACCTTGTCTAGCCTACGAACTTCCTCATCAACATCTGCTATAGTCTTGCGACGCTTAGGAGGTGTCTCAAGAACGTTGAGGGCGTGCGTCGGGGCTAGCTTTGGAGGGATGAAGCGGACTTTGGCTGCTCTAACCTCCTCGAAGTAAGGCCTCTCCTCCTCCATAGTGTAGCGGATGCTGCTGATCTCGCCGCTCCAGTTGGTCTTGACTCCAACGACCCGCTCATTGGGTCTAGGTGGCAGGATCCTCATGCCGGCTGGCACCTTGACGGTAGCCTCATTCTTGGCTGCCGGACCCTTGAGAAGTAGGAGCTACGGCGTTGCGGTGAGAACTGGTTGAGCATGGTAGGATTGGGTGGAGCTGCGCTGACGTGATGGCATGGCTGCTAGCTGTCGCTCTGTGTTGGCCGGGATGAGAGCGTAGGCGTCAGGGTCTTCCTTGGGCTTCTTGTTGAGGTCGAAGGGGACGACTTCCCAATCGTCGTGGAACTCGTCGGCCATTGGAGCAGCGAGGGACTAAGCAAGCTCTAATTGAAGAAGTAGAGAAGGCTTGAATGAATTGGTGTTGAAAACTGACGTCAGGGGTCTGTTTATATAGGGGTCAAAAAGTGCCTCTAGGGTTTTATCGGGCTATTCCCACCGCCATGCGTGCGAAACATTCTATCCGCTTGATTATTTGGTTTACCATAAATGGGTTTATCGCGACGGAGGAAATCAGGACTGAGAGGAGACAAGGGCTAGGCACCCGCCCTCATCATCAGGGTGCCCGCCCTGTGCCTGGCCCCTCTGTGAGCCCGCGTCCTCGAGTATGCTTCTAGATGCAAAATTTATTCGAAAAATATATACGTGGTCCAAAAACGTCAGATTAAAAAGGTCGGGCTCTAATTTTCCATGGGAAGGTAAAAATGGATCACGTCTATCTCTTCTAATTATTTATTGGGCTTGAAAAATAATTTAAGACGTTGACCATTTACCTTGAATAATGTACCTTCATCATTTTGAAGTGTGATAGCTCCGTGAGATGATGAATTGATTACCTTGAATGGTCCTTCCCATTTACTCCGGAGTTTTCCATGTCCAAAAAGCTTTACCCTAGAATTAAAAAGTAATACCTTATCTCTAGGTGTGAACTCCTTCTTCTTGATCCTCTTGTCATGCCACCTTTTGACTCTTTCTTTGTAGATCTTCGAGTTGTGATATGCTTTCTCTCGCCATTCTTCCAGTTCTAATAGTTGCATTCTTCTATGATCTCCAGCGACATCTAGGTCCATATTCCATCTCCTTATGGCCCAGTGTGCTTTGAACTCTAATTCAACCGGCAGGTGGCAAGTCTTCCCGTACACCAATTGGTATGGGGACATTCCAATTGGGGTCTTGTATGCTGTCCGGTATGCCTAGAGTGCATCAGGTAACTTGCCCTTCCATACCGTTCCCATCTCATTGACTGTTTTCTGAAGAATATTCTTGATTTGCTTGTTGGAAGTCTCTGCTTGGCCACTTGTCTGAGGATGGTAGGGGGTAGCGACGTTGTGACGGATTCCATGTTTTGATAGATAGTGCTTCAAGCGTTTGTCGATGAAGTGTGCTCCTCCATCACTTATCACTACTCCGGGGACTCCAAATCTTGGAAATATAACTTCTTCAAACATCCTCTTTGAACTGATGTTGTCGGCGTGTTTGCAAGGTAGTGCCTCTACCCACTTGGAGACGTAGTCAACTGCCACCAAGATGAACTCACACTTCTTTGATGGGGGAATTGGACCCATGTAGTCTATTCCCCAGACATCAAAGAGCTCAATCTGAAGGTTGTTGGTGAGTGGCATAGCATCCCTTGTATTTATGTTTCCGTGCCTTTGACATGGCCCACATCTTCTGATATATTGCTTCGTGTCTTCATACATTGTAGGCCAGCAGAATCCACACTGCCAGATCTTTGAATGTGTACGGAATGCTCCATAATGACCTCCGTATGGTGATGAGTGACATCTATCAATGATCTTCCATCCTTCCTCGGTGGTCACACATCTCCTGAGTAAGCCATCAGAGCATACTTGGAAGAGGTATGGCTTATCCCATATATGTGAACGACTTTCTTGAATAAGCTTCTTCTTGTTTGCTCCTGGTGGTACATACCCTGAAACCATAAAATTAACAATATCTGCATACCAGAGGTCAGACCTGTTAATCCCGTAGAGCATGTCGTCTGAGAGTGAATCATTGATGGGGGTTTCCTGTGGATTCTTAAAATACATTCTAGACAAGTGATCAGCAACAGAATTTTCTACTCCCTTTTTATCTTTTATTTCCAAGTTAAATTCTTGAAGTAATAAGATCCATCTAATCAGGCGAGGTTTAACATCTTTTTTAGTAAGTAGATATTTTAGTGCAGCATGATCAGTGTAAACAATTATTTTAGCTCCAACTAAATAAGATCTAAATTTATCAATGGCAAAGACAACGGCCAGAAGCTCTTTTTCAGTGGTTGCGTAATTAAGTTGAGCTCTTGTCAAAGTTTTACTGGCATAAGCAATTGCATGATGCTTCTTATTTTTAGTTTGTCCCAAAACTGCCCCCACAGCATAATCACTAGCATCACACATAATTTCAAAAGGCAACGACCAATCAGGGGGTTGAATGATTGGTGCAGAGATGAGTGCATTCTTTAATAAATTGAAAGATGTTAGGCATGCATCATCAAATTTGAAAGGAGCATCCTTGGCTAGCAAAAGAGTAAATGGTCTAGCAATAAATGAAAAATATTTTATGAATCTACGATAAAAATCAGCATGGCCAAAAAAGCTTCGAATTCCTTTTATATTCACAGGTGGAGGTAGTTGTTCAATTACTTCAATTTTAGCTTTGTCTACCTCAATTCCTCTTTCAAACACTAGGTGTCCCAGCACTATTCCTTCCCTAACCATAAAATGGCATTTTCCCAATTAAGGACTAAGGGCTTTTATTCACATCTTTGCAAAACCTTGTCTAAGTTTTCAAGACAACTATCAAAATTTTTTCCATAAACAGAGAAATCATCCATGAAAACTTCCATAATCTCTTCAATCATATCAGAAAATATATACATCATGCATCTTTGAGAAGAAGCTGGTGCATTACATAACCCAAAAGACATTCTATGGTAAGCATAAGTTCCGTATGGGCATGTAAAAGTGGTTTTGCTTTGATCATCAGGATGGATCGGGATCTGGTGATACCCTGAATATCCATCTAAGAAACAAAAGAACGAATGGTTCGCTAATCACTCTAGCATCTCATCTATGAAAGGTAAAGGAAAATGATCCTTTTTTGTGGCTTTGTTCAGTTTTCTATAGTCTATGCACATCCGCCACCCTGTGATGGTGCGTTGTGGAATTAGCTCGTTCTTTTCATTTGTAACAACAATTGTTGATGCAAAAGCTGATCTGCAAACACAAAGGGCTAATACCCGATTTAAACGTTAAGGCGTGCCAGCCGATTTCACCTTACTATCGGCAAAGGTGATAACTCGAATACTTTGGTCCCGACAACAGCGATGCGCCCGGATGCCACGGCCAAGAGGTATTCACGCGGAACTTGAGAACACGCCGAGCTTAAGTCGACGAATTCCGAAGAACTTGTAATAAAAAGAAAAGTATGACGAAGTCGTTGAAAAAGTAGATGCTAGAATATGAGTAAAAACTTGTGTTTGATTGATTAATAGATAGATGATTCATTACAAGGCCCTAGGGTCTACATTTATACCCTGCTTAAAGAGCTACAACCAGACACGACTAGAACTCGAACTCTGAATTTAGACAGAATCCACGTACAAAACGATTTAAACAACTAAGGAAATCATAAAACTATCCTACCGTAACAAACTGGAACACCACAACGGACCACTTGGTAACCTCCAAGTTTTCCTTCCACGTCGTCGGCAGACTCCCCATCGGCAACGATTAACACTGGCCATCGGCATAAACACATCAACACCCATGGACTTAGCCATATTCAGCTGTCTCTTCATCGGCAACTACTCTCATCAGCAACTCTCCCGCAGACCAGTCATTATTGTCTTTTCCTTACCGATCCACACCCTACTGATCCTGGGTACGTGTCCAAAAACGGTGTCAACACATGCCCCCCAATTTCGGAGTATGAAATCATTAATGCTCTAAAATTCTCTGCAGTAATGATGCCTTTCCGCAATTAATTCTCCCAATTTGGTAACCGACAACCTTAACCCGAACAACCTCGGTTTGATTCCTCCGCAGATTCCTCGAAATCCTCAACTTCCCAAACGGACACTTCCACTTTAATCGCCCATCGGCAATATTACCGTTACAGAGACTTGCCGATGGACTGACCAGGACGTCCAATTCAGTAACGTATCTTATCCTCCCAAACGGCTATCTCCACTTTATTCGCCCATCGGCAATATTACCGTTACAAGGCGCTGCCGATGGACCGACCGAGAGATCCCGCACAGTGAAATATCTCTGGATAATGACCGCTTCCTGTCAAATCACCTGCGCAATCCCTTGATTACCGTGCAAACAGTTACCATATCTACCTGAGTACCCTCGGATTTCACGGATACGGCGAAAAGATAAGTCGGATTTGCCCTTGCCCGTTTGTCCTATAAATAGTTCCTTCTCAGGTACTCCTTCCCCATCACATCATTCTACAGCTCCAACTCCACTTTCCCGGCGGCGGCGCTGTTCGAGAGCTCCAAGATCTCCAACGAAGCCCTTTCTTCACCAACTCCGAAGCCTTCGATCATCCTCTTCGTGAAGAGATGGCCATCAACTTCACCGTCCCTGAGGTTAGTTCTTCATTCCACCTTTTGTGCTTTTCCCGCATCCCTGTTCATCCGCAATTTATTTTACTGAACATTTTTCTCTTTTATTTTCTTTGTTCTTCTTTTTTTTTCTTCAAAACCATTAGGATCTGTCCAATAACATCGTCATCCCTACCGATCAGCCACATCTCCAATGTCTTGGCCCGTTAGAGAACCCAGATCCCACCGACCTTATTAACGCAGAAACCAACAGGATCCCTTTTAAGGCCGAGAATTTTTCTCTGGATCTGTGGAAGGACACTTTCCGTTCCTGGCCCAGTCCTACCGTGGGATGGAAGGATTGGTTCTTGAGAGCTAGCCACTCAAATGAAGTCCAATGGTGTGAGAAAAAACTAGACCAATGCATCAGGTTGTCCATTGCCGATATGCATAGGAATGAGTCACTGCTGATAGCTGCATCGTATTTTTGGTCAGACACACTCAATGCCTTTATGTTTGGTCATGGCCCTACTTCCCCAACACTTGCCGATGTGGTTATGCTCACCGGCCTAGATGTATCTTCTGCCGATAGCACCCACTTTTTTGATACCAAACCCAGTGCCAAGGTAGAAACTCGTGCCATCGGCGGTAGGTCAGGGTACATCCAGAAATACAAATGAATAGGCCCTGTGAACATAAAGGAACAAACCAGCTTCCTGAACATGTGGTTGGACAAATTCGTATTCTGTGGTTGATCAGCAGGACCAACTTCCGTCTATCTAGCATCAGCACAAAGATTAGCCAATGGTGGCCGATTTCCTCTCGGCCGATACTTGCTTGGCGCAGCTTACCACCTCCTCCACCAAGTAACTAAGAAACTCCTGCTCGGCCAGTCCATCGGCAACTTAGGGGGTCCCTGGTGGTTTATCAACATGTGGCTTAGCCTTCACATGCACAAGCGCCTCGAGTTTGATCTTTTCGCACAGCGCTTCCCCAGAGATATAACCGAGGACCATGAGTTGGATGAAGAAGAATCGGCAACACGCCCTCCCCTAAACTTTGGCGAGGCTGTCATAGTTCTCCCCGGCACAGGAGGCAATGCAGACCAAATCAGCCGATTCTTCCAAACCCTGTATGAAGGCCTAACCAGAGAGCAGCGAGCATGGTTGCCTTATGATGACCTAGACACCATGTTTCCTTTGGTCTTCCATCCATTCAACGATGCTCTCAACAAGGATCATGAAATGATGATGGCATTGATCACTCCCAGAGCCATACCAGTAAACTTCTTTGGCCGTGGGAAAACCTCCAATCAAACCTACGAGTTCTATAATCCATCGGCACTAGCCCGTCAATTAGCTTTCGTCCAGCTGCCGATTGCACTCTGTTATGCCGATGCGATAAAACCCAGGGAAGCCATCACTAACCTTCTCGAGTGGATTCGAGTGGCCCAACTGCCATCAAGTGCCGATACAGATGCAGATTTATCAAAGTGGGTCCCGGCTGCCTTCATCACTCAATCGTACAAACAATGGTGGGCAGAATGGAAGGAGCATTTGTTCTACAAATCAGCTCTTACGTACCGCGGCATGATCGACCCCCAGTATGAAGTTCCCGATAATACTGTAAGTATCCTCGAACCAACGTTTCAATTCTTTCAATTTTATTTCCATCGGTAACTTACTTCTATATTATTTTGCAGGTTGACAACACCCCTCCATCGGTCAGTAGGAGTGGCAAGCCGATTGATCTTTTTCCACCAGGTCCGATCTCTTCAACCGGCAACAACGCTCCCACTTTAGCTGCCATAATGCATCGAGGAGTGCGTCTGAAGAAGGTCACCACCAAATGCCAAAAGACATCCCCATCGGTAGCTACCTCTACCCTGGCACAAGCCTTCAAGGTAATTATTCGAACTCCTTTTCATTCATACCAATTCCAGCCTTACATCTGTCACACTTGTACTCACAAATTTTTCCTTTCTATATCAGCATACCGGCGCATAGTCAAAAACCAGAAGCACAAGCGCCGATGCCCCCCAGTCCAGTCAGCAGAAGAGAAAAGGTGCCAAGAGTACCAGAGCACAAACAAAGCGCCAGAGAGTAGCAACACCCCCTCCTCCTCCGGTATCTCCAATTCCGGTGGAATCTTCTCCTTCTTCTCCAGAAACACAGACACAACAAGTACCATCTCCCCCTCAGCCGCAAGAAGCGCCTCAAATGGAAGAACTTCACCTAGAAGAACCCCAGCCAGAAGTGCCTCAGCCAGAAGATACATCGGCTGACATGGGCGAACAGGCTACCGATCCAGCAGGACTAATCATATCATCGGTAACCTCCTCGATCCAGACAAGCACTGCATCTCCCCAAGGTAACACACTTCTTATGGAATCATTGCCAATGAACTCATCTCTTCTGTCTTACAATTATTTCAGTTATTCTTTCAGCTGACATAATTCAATCGGCAGCCTCAGCCGATCAGCCTGTGATTCCATCAGCTTCTTCTAGTCAGAGGCGAGAGATTGCCTTGAAACAAGTAAGTTATCCAGTCCCCATCTGCATCATTTATCAATACCTGACCATAGAATAACTCGTTTTAACTCTTCTTCAGGAGCAGGACTCTCACGACAGCTTGTTTTCCTTTGCCATCGACATCTCTGAAGACGAAGGCGAGGAAGCCAGCTCTTCTCGGGCAGTCGGGGTCGCGTCGGCAGAAGTCAGGGCGAAGCTGGAGGAATTATCAGCCCTCCTTCATCAAGATACAGGCCAACTGGTCAACGACTCTGACCCAGCCAAAGCTTTGTTCAGGACCCTCAGAGGCCAGATTCCTACCGATGCCGAAGAAATCCTCTTTCAGGCTGCGCACCAAGAAAGCCATCAGTTGCAATATCAGAAGGCTGCCCAACGTCTCGCCGACAGAGCTGCTCATGCCCAACTGTCCGAAGAGATGATGAAAGTGAAGCTCCTTGCCGATGAGAAGCACAAGAACATTGGCATCTTACAGTCTTCAGGAGATGCATTGAAGCAGAAGATTTCTGATCTATCGGCGAGAAGAGAAGCCCTGTTGGCAGAACTCAAGCAGGTAGAGGATGCCCTATCCCAAGCCCGGCAGGAAGAAAGCCAACTGCCGGAGACAATCAAGCTTCTTGAGCAAGAACGAAACATTCATGGCCGTAAGGCGCTGCAGTTAAAGAAGAAATTGAAGCCAGTGGAAGGCTCTGCCGATGAAGACATCAAGGAGATAGAAGCAGCCAACCAGATCCGCTTGCATGCTATATCGACAATCCAGGCGTTGCTTAACATGTGAACTTCTTCATTGGCGATATACTTGTTTCTTTCTGCTCTCAAAACTTCCTGATATTTAGTCTAGCCGATAGGACTGTTATCGGCATCTTTTAAAACACTAAGTCCGGCCCCAGACACATTTTGATCCAGCCGATAGGAGTGTTATCGGCATCTAAACTTTTATGCATCGACCCATATGCTTGGGTAGTACTTCTTTAGATATTTGCCATTTAATGCTCTGGGAAACTCAACTCCTTCGAGAGTTTCTAGAATATAGGCATTACCAGGAGCCGATCGACTTATCCGATAGGGACCCTCCCAATTGGGAGACCACTTCGCAAACTTTGAACTTTTAGTCCCGATCGGTAAGATCAATTTCCACACCAAGTCCCCATTGGCAAACTCTTTAGCCTTTACTTTCTTATCATACCATCTAGCAACTCTCTTTTTATTCTCTTGTATACTCATCAAAGCCCTTAGCCGATACCCTGCTAGATCATCCAACTCGTCTGTCATCAAAGTAGCATAGTCATCGGCAGTCAACTGATCCTGAAAAGATAGCCGCCTAGACCCAGTCTTAACTTCCCAAGGCAACACTGCATCATGCCCATATACCAACTGATAAGGCGAAACCTTGGTCGATCCATGACAAGCCATCCGATATGACCATAGAGCTTCGCTTAACAATGTATGCCACCTCCTAGGATTTTCTTCAATCTTTCATTTAATAAGCTTGATAATCCCTTTGTTAGATGCCTCGGCCTGCCCATTAGCTTGAGCATAGTAAGGAGAAGAATTTAATACTTTAATTCCCATACCGATTGCAAATTCATCAAACTCCCCTGATGTGAACATGGTGCCCTGATCGGTAGTAATTGTCTGAGGAATTCCAAATCGGTAAATCATGTGTTCCTTCACATAATCAATCATATTGGCCGATGTAACTTTCTTCAAAGGAATAGCTTCAACCCACTTAGTGAAATAATCGGTGGCAACCAAGATGAACTTATGCCCCTTGCTGGATGGTGGATAAATCTGGCCGATCAAATCAATAGCCCACCCTTGGAACGGCCAAGGCTTTATAATAGGATTCATAGCCCATGCAGGCGCCCTTTGAATATTGCCAAACTTTTGATATCCTTGACACCCTTTGAAATACTTAAAGCAATCCTCAAGTATAGTCGGCTAATAATATTCATTTCTCCTAATCATCCACTTCATCTTAAAAGCCGACTGATGTGCTCCACATACCCCTTCATAGATTTCTCCCATCAAACTCTTAGCTTCATCATCACCCAAGCATCGAAGAAGAATCCCATCAATAGTTCGATAATACAATTCATCTTCGAGGAGCACATACTTGGTGGCTTGAAACCGAACCCGTCTTTCAACTTTCTTAGATGGATCCTTCAAATAATCAATGATTTCTTTTCTCCAATCATCGGCACCGATTGCCGATATTACATTAATCATAGGCTGATATCCCGAGGCATGCTGAGCCAACCGATTGGCCTCTTCATTATGTAATCGAGGAACATGCTCTAATCGGAAATCTTTGAATTCCTTTAACAGTTGCATGCTCTTTTCGTAATAAGTTATGAGAACTTCACTTCGACATTCATAGCTTCCAGCCAATTGATTTATAACTAGCATAGAATCCCCGAAGACCTCAACAGCATCAGCATGAACTTCTCTTAGTAACTCCAATCCCTTTATTAAAGCTTGATACTCAGCCTGATTATTCGTCGACGTGGCAACAATCGGCAAGGAAAACTCATACTTCCTTCCTCGAGGGGAAATTAATACTATGCCGATTCCTGCCCCTCGGTCACATGTGGATCCATCAAAGAAGAGCGTCCAAGGTATAATTTCCAAAGCCTCCACCGCACCGCAATGTTGAGTTACAAAATCGGCCATAATCTGCCCCTAAACTGCCTTAGCCGATTCGTAACACAGATTGAATTCCGACAGCGCCAAAATCCATTTACCGATCCTACGACTCATAATCGGCATAGACAGCATGTACCGGACCACATCATCCTTGCAAATAACAGTGCATTCGGCCGATAGCAAGTAGTGCCTTAACTTGATACAAGAGAAATACAAGCACAAGCATAGTTTCTCAATAGCCAAATACCTGGTCTCAGCATCAATCAACCTTCTGCTTAAGTAATAAATTACACGCTCTTTCCCTTCAAATTCTTGAATTAAAGCCGAACGATGACCATCCCATCGGTAGATAAATACAATCTAAAGGGCTTCCCTTGCTGAGGTGGAATTAGAACTAGTGGATTCACTAAATAACTCTTGATTTCATCCAGAGCCAACTGTTGTTCCTTCCGCCAAACAAATTCTTGATCGGCCTTTAACTTAAGAAGAGGACTGAAAGCATGAATTTTACCAGACAAATTAGATATAAATCTTCTGATAAAATTTACCTTGCCGATCAAGGACTGGAGCTCGGTCTTGTTGGTAGGGGCCACTATTTTGTTGATGGCATCAATAGATGTTCGACTAATTTCAATCCCCCATTGATGCACCATGAAACCAAGAAACTGTCCTACCGATACACCAAATGCACACTTATTGGGATTCATTTTCAAACCATGCTTCCTTGTGCATTCCAACACCTTTCGTAGATCGGCAAGATGCTTCGTGAAATCTCTAGACTTAACCACCACATCATCAATGTAAATCTCCACCAGCTTGCTGATGAACTCATGAAATATAAAATTCATAGCTCTCTGATATGTAGCACCAACGTTCTTCAAGCCAAAGGTCATGACTACCCATTCAAATAACCCAACGTGACCAGGACACCTGAACGCAGTCTTCGGAATATTTTCTTCAGCCATGAATATTTGATTGTATCCCGCATTGCCATCCATAAAGCTGATGATCCGATGCCCAGCCGCAGCATCAACTAGCAGATCAGCAACTGGCATTGGGTAGCCATCCATCGGCATAGATTTATTGAGATTCCTGAAATCAATGCAAACCCAAAGCTTCCCATTCTTCTTGTAGACTGGAACAACATTGGAAATCCATTCGACATACCGACATTGCCGAATAAAATTAGCTTCGATAAGTTTGGTTATTTCGGCCTTAATATCAGGAAGAATATTAGGATTACATCGGCAAGCTGGTTGTTGATGTGGCCAAAATCCACACTTGATAGGCAACCGATGTTCAACAATTGATTGGTCTAAACCAGGCATCTCAGTATAATCCGAAGCAAAGCAATCTTTTTATTCTTTTAACAAGTCGGTTAACTGCTGCTTACACTCAGAATCTAACTTAGCACTAATAAAAGTAGGTCTAGGTTTATCACCACCACCTATATCTACTTCTACCAAATCATCGGCCGATGTGAACCCCTGGCCTAACTTTCCATCATCGGCGAACCTATCCATTAAAAATCTTCATCAGAACCGACTGCTTGGATCGGTGGAATTTCATAATCGGCAACCTTGAGAAAATCTCTTTCCCAGACCTCTCCTGAAATACACCTAGTTCTTTTGTAGGTGTCTGCCTCTACCGATGCAATAGCATAGGATGAATCTCCCGGGACAATTTCAATCTTGTCACCTACCCACTGAACCAAGCATTGGTGCATTGTAGATGGGATGCAACAATTGGCATGAATCCAGTCTCTTCCCAACAGTAAGTTATAAGCATCCTTTCCACTGATCACGAAGAAGGTTGTCGGCAAGGTTTTACTGTCGATGGTCAACTCAACACATACGGCTCCCTTGACCAGAGACACGTTGCCTTCAAAGTCCTTGAGCATCATATCGGTCTTGGTCAAATCCTGATCTCCTTTCCCAAGCTTCCGATACACTGCATATGGCATGATATTGATAGCGGCTCCACCATCAATCAAAATTTTGGTCATCGCCTGACCATCCACTCTTTCTTTGACAAATAGAGCCTTAAGATGTTGCCTTTCATTGTTGGCAGGCCTTTCAAAGATGGCGGTCATTGGGTCCAGAGCCAACTGAGCTATTTAGTCGGAAAACTCCAACTCATCATCACTAGACGGCGCGAGGAATTCCATCGGCAACATAAATACCATGTTGACGTCTGCCGATGGCCCTTTCCCCTTAGGATCTGATTGCTGATCCCCAGATTGGCCAGAGTTCTCGCTCTTGCTTAATTCCTCTCGCCTCTCGCGCTGTAGTCTTCTCTTCTATGTCCTGGTTAACCCCTCTGGACACCATGGAGGAAGTTGCTGCTACCTCACCGATGGGCGATGATTCTCTCTTGACTCCATCCGATAAGTATTGGCGTCCCGGCAGAAAATGAACTCATCAGGAACCCGCGCATTAGCCATCTCTTCGAGTTCTTCCTGGTTCCTGGGAAAATATTGAACACGATCGCCAAGCCTATCGTGCACACTGAGCCTGCCCCCCAGCCGATCATGAACGGACGCTCTCCCCCTAATCGGCCCATCAAATTGCCGATCACCATTGTGATAGTGCCGATCGGATCTGTCATACCAATCATTACCATTGCACTCAGGACAATCTCTGATAGTTGGAAGCTTGATATTCTCCTCCCAGCAATGGATGAAGAACGGACAATTCCAATGATCTCTGTGCCGATTCCACTCTTGTCGGCGTCTTTCTTCTTCCCGATGGTATTCTTCCTGTCGACGCCGATACCGGTCCTCACGTTGCTGCCAAGTTTCCCGAGGCCTTCTGTGAGTTATGACAATACCAGATCGGGGAGGCCTTCCTGAGTTGGCTCCTTCCTGGATCAAGCCTTTTCCCTTGGCATCGGCAGTAGTGATGTGATGCTAAGGATCCACCGATGCACTTCTTTCAGCTGCTTCTGATGTTAAGACCTTGGCCTTTCCCTTAGCATCCAGCATGTTTGTTGGGAAAGGGTGTTGATCAATCTTCATCGGCTTCTGAGTTTTCGAGCTGTCAAATTTGATCCTCCCAGATTCTATAGCTGATTGCAGCTGCTGTCTAAAAACTTTACACTCATTAGTGTCGTGAGAAGTTGCATTGTGCCACTTACAATATTTCATTCTTTTCAATTCCTCGGCCGATGGGATCACATGATTGGGTGACAATTTGATTTGACCCTCTTGAAGTAGAAAGTCAAATATCCTATCGGCTTTAGTGATGTCAAACGCGAACTTCTCTGGCTCTTTATGCCCAAAAGGACAAGACATCGGCTTTTTATTTTTCACCCATTCTGCCAAGCCGATGACTGGTTCTTCATCAGAGTCCGAGCTTGCCGCTTCATCCACAAATGATACTTTTTTATTCCATGCTCTCTTGGGCTCGAAAGTCTTGATATCTTGATCAGAAATTCTCTGCACCAAATGACTTAAGCTTTCAAACTCCTGAGATGCATACTTGTCCCTTATGTGTGGCAATAAACCCTGGAAAGCCAAATCGGCTAGCTGCCGATCATCCAGAACCAGGCTATAGCATTTGTTCTTGACCTCCCGTATCCTCTGCACAAAACTTTCAACCGATTCATCATTGCGTTGCCTTAATTTGACCAAATCGGTGATCTTCTTCTCATGGACACCAGAAAAGAAGTATTTGTGGAATTGCTTCTCTAGATCGGCCCAAGTAACCACTGAGTTGGGAGGTAATGATATAAACCAAGTAAAAGCCGATCCAGATAATGATGACGAGAATAAGCGAACCCTTAACTCGTCCCTCTTAGCAGCTTCTCCACACTGGATGATGAACCTGTTGACGTGTTCCATGGTTGACGTGTCATCCTGCCCAGAAAACTTAGTAAAATCCGGTACCTTGTACCGATTTGGAAGTGGGATCAAATCATATGCGGGAGGATACGGTGTCCGATAAGAGTAAGTGTTGACTTTGGGTTTTATCCCAAATTGGTCTCTCATTACTTCAGCAATCTTATCGGTCCAATAAGCATCGGCATCTTGCCGATGAGGCGGTTGCGGATCCGGCACCTGCTGGTAAGCTTCCACGTGTCTGTGCGGCGCACGATCTGCATGGAACATTGGGTTAATCATTTGGCCACCCACCTGCTGACCACCAAACTGCTGTGCGCCGATCTGCTGTCCGCCGAACTGTTGTGCGCCGATCTGCTGCCCAAGATTCATTGGCTGGTTGGGTAGTCCCTGATTATGGAACTCGGGGTAGATCTGGCCTTGCTGGAACCCTGTAGCCTGATGATTCTGTTTGGGCGTTTGCGGAAAGACTTACTGCCCAAGCCATCCACTATTAGCATTCATCGGCATAGGTCCTGCCGATGACTGATAATTGGGTATCATCTTTGAATTGACATACCCTGGCTGAGTCATAAACCTCTGTTGCATCAGCATCGAGTCTGCCGATGCGTTAGACACCTGGAACGTCGGAGCTTGAGAATTCCCACTGTAAGGTCTTGCAGTAGTAGTTGTAATATACTGGGGACTCTGGCATACTTGGGGGTGCCGATGCCATAGGAGCCTTGCCTCTCACATCAGTCGTCTGGGATGTACCAGGTGTCTTTAATGTCAACTCTGGAGGCATACCATAACCCCACCAGTTAGGAGGAGGGACTGATCCCGACATTGCCGATGCCAACAGATCTGTAGCAAGCTTAATCTGCCCATCTGAAGTTGATGGATTGGTTGTCATCGGCGTAGATTGTGCATTAGTGACTCCTAACGTGCTTGGAGGAACAGGGATTTCCGTGCCCGCAGCGGCTGTAGCAGCCGATGGAGCTGTGACCACCCGTGATCCCGGCTGATGATGAGAAGGGCCCACATAATTTGGTGGCAACTGTCCTTCCTTGAATGTTCTAGCCACGGCATTGAAAACCGTATTGGACTGCACACCAGCTTGATTGATCAAGGCACGGTTGACAGCACTATCGACCATGTCTTGGAGCTTACCAGGATTGGCTTCAAAAGTAACCTGCCGAGGCATCGGCAGTGCTTCCTTCTGGATTACCTCACCACTCCTATTTACGCTGAAGGCCTTGAGACATTAATGCTTATAATCCTCCATAGCCTTCGCAATAGCCTGCTTCTGCTCGTCTTTGAGGCTATCTTCTGTCACGGGGATGACGTTCTCTAAGTCAAACTCAGTATTCGACATGTTGATCCTGGTCTTGAATCTGGTCCCACCGGGCGTGCCAAAAGATGTGTTGATGCAAAAGCTGATATGCAAACACAAAGGGCTAATACCCGATTTAAACGTTAAGGCGTGCCAGCCGATTTCACCTTACTATCGGCAAAGGTGATAACTCGAATACTTTGGTCCCGACAACAGCGATGCGCCCGGATGCCACGGCCAAGAGGTATTCAATCGGAACTTGAGAACACGCCGAGCTTAAGTCGACGAATTCCGAAGAACTCGTAATAAAAAGAAAAGTATGACGAAGTCGTCAAAAAAGTAGATGCTGGAATATGAGTAAAAACTTGTGTTTGATTGATTGATAGATAGATGATTCATTACAAGGCCCTAGGGTCTACATTTATACCCTGCTTAAAGAGCTACAACCAGACACGACTAGAACTCGAACTCCGAATTTAGACAGAATCCACGTACAAAACGATTTAAACAACTAAGGAAATCATAAAACTATCCTACTGTAACAAACTGGAACACCACCACAGACCACTTGGTAACCTCCAAGTTTTCCTTCCACGTCATCGGCAGACTCCCCATCGGCAATGATTAACACTGGCCATTGGCATAAACACATCACCACCCATGGACTTAGTCATATTCAGCTGTCTCTTCGTCGGCAACTACTCTCATCGGCAACTCTCCCGCAGACCAGTCATTATTGTCTTTTCCTTACCGATCCACACCCTACCGACCCTGGGTACGTGTCCAAAAACGATCTCAACAACAGTCATGCCTCCCTTTTTAGGCACAACTTGAACTAGGCTCACCCACTCACTGTGCGGCACAGGATATATAATCCTTGCATGCAGCAACTTTATAACTTCCTTTTTAATTACCTCTCTCATCGCGTTGTTAAGTCTACGTTGGGGCTCTCGAGAAGGTGAAACTGAAGGATCTGTCGGAATACGATGGGTACAAATCATAGGACTGATTCCTGTAAGATCTTGGAGTGAGTAGCCGAAAACTGAGTGATGTTTCTCAAGAATGGTCATTAATCGCAGAGTTTGCTCCTGAGTGAGTTTATCACTAATGATCACAGGAAACTCTAGATTATTGTTTAAGAAAGCATAGATAAGACCGGGTGGTAAAGTTTTAAGCTCTATGGGAGGTCTAGGTGTTTCTACAAAC
Source organism: Sorghum bicolor (assembly GCF_000003195.3). Classification (NCBI taxonomy): domain Eukaryota; kingdom Viridiplantae; phylum Streptophyta; class Magnoliopsida; order Poales; family Poaceae; genus Sorghum; species Sorghum bicolor. The sequence goes on from NC_012871.2 coordinate 28,040,337, forward strand.
TTGTCTAAGGGTTCAGATTCAGAAGGTTCAGCCTCTTCTTCTATGAAGATAGGGGCTTCTTCTTCTAAGTCTAGTTCATGTAAAAGCTCTAGAGATGCAGCCTTTACCTCCTCCATAGGATCAGGCAAAAGATATGACTCGGTCTTATTATTTAAGGAGTGAGAAATCATTATTGGAAATTTAAATTTTTTTCCAAAAGAAATGTGTAGCTTTCCAGTATGACCTTCATAAAGGAGTCTTCTAAAAGGTTGCCCTATCAACAGGTCAAAGTCTCATGTATCAAAGATATAAAAGTTAAAATGAACCATGGAGCCTTCTACTAATAAGGGTAGGACATTAATAATTCCAAGACTGGGGACTAATCGTCCCGAAGATTCCTTTATGACCAGATTCAGAAGGTTCAGCCTCTTCTTCTATGAAGATAGGGGCTTCTTCTTCTAAGTCTAGTTCATGTAAAAGCTCTAGAGATGCAGCCTTTACCTCCTCCATAGGATCAGGCAAAAGATATGACTCGGTCTTATTATTTAAGGAGTGAGAAATCATTATTGGAAATTTAAATTTTTTTCCAAAAGAAATGTGTAGCTTTCCAGTATGACCTTCATAAAGGAGTCTTCTAAAAGGTTGCCCTATCAACAGGTCAAAGTCTCATGTATCAAAGATATAAAAGTTAAAATGAACCATGGAGCCTTCTACTAATAAGGGTAGGACATTAATAATTCCAAGACTGGGGACTAATCGTCCCGAAGATTCCTTTATGACCTTTGTTGTGGGGGTTAAGACCAAATTTTTAAATAATTTAAGTGCAAAAGATTCAGATATGATGTTGATCCCCACAATAGGATCATAAGCACAACGTATAGTTATAGGAGGTGTGTCCAAACGGATCACATCAGAGGAAAGCTCTGACTCCTCCAACCATTCGCTACTCATGACTGAGATAAGCTCTCTCAATTGATGTTGACTTGGCAAACAAATGCTAAAATGGCTATTTTGGGGTTTGTCTATAGAATGGTAGCTTGAAATGTTTCCAAAATCGGTAAAAAGATCAGATTCTATATCCAGCATGAAATCAGGTGGTGGAATTTCTTCCTTTTGTGGCTCAAAACTTGGGATAGCTAAAGTAGATGGAGAATTTGGCAGCATGTCTACTTCAGCTTCTGTTGGGTATTTTAAACGCAAACAGAAAAATCCGCAAGCGCACGGATACCGATGTAGCTTTCACCCGGGAGTATTCCAGAGTATCGATTTTCCACAGAGAACGTGAGTGTACTAATTAAGATCCAAAATCGCCCAAGGATAACCATATAATTGTTTTTGGTGGGAAGAGAGGAAGTTTCCTGAGAGTTCTCTAGTTGATCTAAGAATCAAGAATTACTTCAAGATTATTTATATCGGGACATCAGAGCACTAACCACAGAAAGAGATGAGAAGGGGGCTAGGAAGGTCTGACTACGGTCCTACAAACACCGATCCGAACGTGGTGGAATACGTCGATCATTAGAGCTGTCACTACCCTAAGGCTACCACAACAATCCGCAGGATTGGGTGCAATTCCAGGTAATTGCAAGACTAAACACCACGTCTAATCTATTAATTACTACTCTAGCGTTATAAAGACTAGAGCACATGATGCAAGCGGGAATCCAATAAATAACTTGAATGTAAATAAAAGTAATTAAAGAACTCAGGAATTATGAATTGAAGAACCTGGAGAACGATGAAGAACGAACCAGATGCTGCAAAAGTATAATGTTGAGGAAGATCCGACAGATCTGGCTCCTCCTCCGCTCTCCTCTTCTCTCTCCCTATTTTCTAGATTACAACTAGAACTAGAGGAACTAGAACTAGAACTAGATGAACTAGAACTAGATCTAGATGAACTAGAGGTAGAAGTAGAAGAACTAGAGGGATCCTCTCTACTTGGATGAAGAATTGAAACCCTAACTTTGATTCTGTAGAAGAGGTATGATCTCCAGGGGCCAGGGGGTCTGGTTTTATAGTCTCTTCAAGTGAATCTGGGCCGTCGGATCAAACTGACATTAATCGCACGGTTTTCCTTGATCCTTTAGGTCGGTGGAGCATAATCCGCGAAACGTGTCCTGATTGGGCACTGTAGCTGGGCGGGCGCCCAGGAGAGTTGGGCGGGCGCCCTGCCTCCGAGCCCGATCGGTCTCCCGTTCGTTCCCGTGGCTTCTGGAGTCTTCTAGATGGTAGAAAATTGCGCGGCACGTTAATATCTCTATGTAAACCCGACGTGTGGGCCTTTCTTTCATATTTCCTGATAACCCCCTGCAGAAATAGACAAACACCAAAACTCGTGGAATTCTGTCAGATAAAACCCTAAGTCTAGGTGTTGGTTGCATATAAGTCCTTTTCTATGATTAGTTGATGGTTAAATGTGAGCATTAAGGACCGTCAACAGCTTCATGGGTTTCATCATGGAGGGTATTATCCATCTCAGCTTCTAGGATTCTATCTAGGATTGCTCTAGCGTCATCAGTAAGGATGCGAATGAAAGAACCACTAGACATTGTATGTAGCATTTGTTTATGATCTTTCTGAAGACCTCGAAAAAGTGAAATAAAAGAACAAGGTCTTCAAGATTATGGTTTGGACCAGATTCTAAAAGATCAGAAAAACGTTTCCAGGATTTTCCAAAGTTTCATTATCTTTTTGTTTAAAAGACAGGACTTCGAGTCTAAGGTTGCCGATACGGTCGAGGGAATAAAAATCTAGACAAAAGTTGGCTCGTAAGACTCCCCATTCACCTCGTTGTTGACTTATCTCCAGACTATACCATTGTCTAGCTTCTCCCCTTCAAGAAAAAGGAAAAAGCTTCCAACGTAAAGTTTTATCAGCAATACCTTCAATGCGAAGACAATCACATGTTTGCTCAAAATCTCTAATATGAAGGTAAGGGTTTTTGTCTTCCTTTCTTGAAAAAGATAGGTTTTGAATCATGACAATCAACCGAGAACTTAACCTATACTGGGATGTTTGGATAGGCTGTGATGACTCCCATGGTAAAAGATCAGTTTCCGAAGGTGTTGCAAATTGATAGATCGATTTAGAATCTTGGTTTTCCATAAGGTAAGAGTAAAGAAAATAAAGAATATAAAAAGATAAGAAAAGATAAAAGTATAAATACAAGCTAGTAGTAAGACTCAAGGTTATCTCAGCAAACCGTCTTTCCCCCCGGCAACGGCGCCAAAAATGCTTGTTGATATTTAGTAACGCAATCAAGAAATGATCCACAAGCGCACGGATATCTGTGAGCACTTCACCCGGGATGTTATCCAGAGTATTGTATTTATATTTTTACCACTAGGAGAAAGCATGCATCTGACTAACCCGGTCTATTACTACTAACCTTTAGGCTACAAACTATGTGATTCGATGTGAGCGATGTATAGAGAAGACTACAACCGCACTCTCGTTCTAACCTTGGTAAGGATGATCTACTGCTCTATTGGGGAGGCTCACGGAATCTAGACACCACAGAGGATGTTCGACCCGCACCTATAAACCCTATCGATCCTGCTAACGGGATATGGGCTACAAAGGTAACTCGGAAATGTCACGTTCCTCGCTACTACCACGGTCCAGCTAGATAGGGGATATCTATGAGTATCCTAGCTCAAACACCACGTTTACGCTAGAGATGATTACTCTAAACTCTACGCGAAGAGATCAAAGTAAACTCATAAACCAAAGAACAATAAAACAAAGAACTTACTAGAATTTAGAAGTCGAAATACTGAAGAATCCTAGGAGCAAGCCTTGGGTTAAGAGTCTTGATCCCGCAGGTACAACCTCGGAGTAGACACCGACATGCTGGGCTTCCTCCGATCTACACCTCCACTCTATCTCTCTCAATCTAGTAGAACTAAGTGTACTCTCACATTGGATGCTAAGCCCTATGAGGTGGGAACCGTAAGGAACCTCTCTCTCTGAATCCTCTCTAGAAAATATGCTAATGAATAATGGGATTCACCCTCTCCAGGGGCCAGGGGCTAGGGGCCTTGCTTATATAGCCTTTTCAAATGAATCTGGGCCATCGGATCAAACCGAAATTGATTGAATGGTTCTCCTTGATAATCAAAGGTGGTGGAGCATAATCCGCGTGATTCACCCTGATTGGCCACCAGAGGTGTGCGGGCGCCCAAGGGGGAGGGCGGGCGCCCTGCCCCCGGGCCCGATCGGCCTCCCGTTCATTCCCGTGGCTTTTGGAGTCTTCTAGATGTTGAATAATCGCAGTGCACGTTAATATCTCTATGTAAACCTGATGTGTGGGCCTTTCTTCAATATTTCCTGATAAACCCCTGTAGAAATAGATAAATAGCAAAACTCGTGGAATTCTATCAGATCAAACCCTAATTCTAGGTGTTGTTTGTATATTGGTCCTTTTCCTTGTTTATTTGATGATTAAAATTGATACTTAAGAACCGTCAACAGTTTTCTCTCAACAAAGATGGATTAGGCTATACTCCGAAGAAGGGCAAGAAGACCTTTGCAACTCACAAGCCTAGCTTTGTGAAGAGCAATGGTCGGTATTGCAACAAATGCAAGCAAGTTGGGCACCTAGAGCTTAATTGCAATAAAATGAACAAGAACAAGAAAAGTGCTAATGTACCCTACATTCCATTTGATTCTTGTTATGTGCTTACCAAGGGTGAGAAGGGCGTGCATGATAAGTTTGTTGGTACACCAATTGTGGGTCCAAAGAAGAAGGCCATTTGGGTGCCAAAGAAGTTAGTCACTAACCTCCAAGGACCCAAACAAGTTTGGGTACCTAAGAAACATTGATTTGTTTTGTAGGTAAACTATAAAGCCGGAGGAAGGCATTGGGTGCTTGATAGTGGGTGCACACGACACATGACCGGTGATTCAAGCATGTTCAATTCAATCAATCCAAATGATGATCATGGTGTTGATAGTATCACATTTGGTGACAATGGCAAAGGCAAGGTCAAAGGGCTTGGTAAAATTGCTATATCCAATGACTTGAGCATTTCCAATGTGCTACTAGTAGAGAGCTTGAACTTTAACTTGCTATCCGTAGCTCAACTTTGTGATCTTGGTTTCAAATGCATATTTGGAGTTGATGATGTAGAGATCATAAGTGTAGATGGCTCTAACTTGATATTCAAAGGCTCTAGATATGAGAATCTATACTTGGTTGATTTCAATGCTAGTGAAGCTCAATTATCAACATGCTTGCTCACTAAATCTAGCATGGGTTGGTTATGCCATAGAAGGCTTGGTCATATTGGAATGAAACAATTAAACAAGTTAGTTAAACATGATCTTGTTAGAGGCTTGAAAGATGTCATATTTGAGAAAGACAAGCTTTGTAGTGCATGTCAAGCCGGAAAACAAGTAGGCAACACTCATCCAAAGAAAAGTATCATGAGTACATGCAAGGTATTTGAGTTGTTGCACATGGACTTATTTGGACCAACCACATACACAAGCATTGGTGGAAATAAATATGGATTTGTGATAGTGGATGATTTCACAAGATACACATGGGTATTCTTTCTTAGTGACAAGAGTGATGCTTTTGCAACCTTCAAATCATTTGTCAAGAGAATACACAATGAGTTTGAAATAACCATCAAGAAAGTGAGAAGTGACAATGGAAGTGAATTCAAGAATACAAGAGTTGATGAGCTTTGTGATGAATTTGGCATTAGGCATCAATTCTCGGCCAAGTACACTCCACAATCAAATGGTCTTGTTGAAAGGAAGAGTAGAACTTTGATTGACATGGCAAGATCAATGTTGAGTGAATACAATGTGAGTCATTCTTTTTGGGCTGAAGCAATCAACACGGTGAAAGCCCTAGTTTGGTTTTGGATAATTGATGAAACCCTATGTACTAACCTCTATACAAAGTGTGTGTAGACTTAATGAGGTTGGTACATGCCAAGTGATGGAGCAAGTGATGATCATGGTGATGATGGTGATGACCACAAGATGATCAAGTGCTCAACTTGGAAAAGAAGAAAGAGAAAAACAAAAACCCTATGGAGATCAAGGAAAAGGAATTGCTTAGGGTTTTGGTTTTGGTGATCAAGACACCATAGAGGGTGTGATCACATTTAGGATAAATAGGCGTACTATAAAGAGGGGAATTCTTTGGCTAAGCGGTTATCAAGTGCCACTAGGTGTCATTGTTCATGCGCATGCATTTAGAACCTAGTGAGCTAACTTAACTCCTTCGAAGAAAATGATGGTGAAATTGCTAACACACGTGCACACGTGTTGGTACACACATTGTGGTGTTGGCACACTTTGAGAAAGGAGGTGGAGTTTGAAGGGTAGAGAGAGGAAGGATTCGGCACTTTTTGAGAAAATGAAGTGCATATTTTCTATTGCACCGGTGGGAAATTTGGAGAAGTCGTGGGAGTGTTTCTCGCTAAGAAACACTCACCGGACGCAGAGGCTGTGCGTCCGGTGTGTTGTGGTGCTAGGGTTAAGCACCGGATGGTGAACACCGGACGCAGGGGAGCTCCTGTTCATGCGTCCGGTGCTATCTGACTTCTGAGAGTAAGCCTGACTGGAAGCACCGGATGCTCAGGGAGAGTCTGGTGGTGTGTGTTCGGTGACTTGAGCGTTTTGTAGAGCTCTCTGAGTTTAAGTCCGGTGAGCACCGGACGGTCCGGTGCTCAGCGTCCGGTGACCCTATGTTTCTGCAGACCTCTCTGAGTTTAGGACCGGTGTGCACCAGACGCGTCCGGTGGTAACTTGCTTAGCGTCCGGTGCTCCGCAGGTTACCATTAGACTCTGACACGTGGCTGACTTTGGAGCACCGGACGCAGGTGTTGAGCGTCCGGTGCCCCTTTAAGAGCGTCCGGTGACCCCGAGTTTTTCCCATTGAAAGAGCCAACGACTCTATTTGCTTGAGGGGCTTATAAATACGTGTTGGCTAGCTTAGGGATCACTCCCTTGGCATTCTTGACTACTAGAAATCCTTGTGAGCCTAAGCAAACTCCTCCCACTCATCTTCTTCTTAGATTAAACATCTTTGTGAGATTGGGAGTGATTCCAATTGCATTTGCTTGAGTGATTGCATCTAGTGGCACTTGGAGATCAATTTGGCTGCGGTTTTCTTGTTACTCTTGGTGGTTGCCGCCACCTAGACGGCTTGGAGCAGTGGAGGAGCTTTGGCACGAGTTGGTGATTGTTCGTGGCCATCTCCCGGTGTTTGTGAGGGGTCTTGTACCTTCCCCGGCGGAGAGCCGAAAGGTAACTCTAGTGGATTGCTCGTGTCATTGAGCTACCTCACTTGTGGGTAGGTTCTTGTGGTGTCCTAGTGAGGACGAGGTTCGTGCTGCACCTCTTAGCTACCGAACCACCAAGTGTTGGTCGACACAATAGGGACGTAGTGTGCCGACAAGCACGTGAACCTCGGGAGAAAATCGTGTGTCTCCATTATGATTGTGCTTTGGATTTCTCCCGGTGATTGGACTTCATATTATTGATTGGTTCATTCCCTCTACACGGTGGTATAAAGATCAAACCTTCTCTCTTACTTTCTTGCCAACTAGAGTAGCTTACATACTTGTATAGAAACTTTAGGTAGCTCTCTAGTGTAAGTGGAGACATAGCTCTTGCGTGCCTAGTGATCATATCAACTAAAATTGTTGGATAGGTTGCTTGCAAACACCCCTTTAGAGCTAGAGCAAAAAGCTTCGCTTTGTTATTTACTAACCTCTTACTCTAGTGAATTTGTAGAATTTTTAAATAGGCTATTCACTCCCCCTCTATCCATATTAGGACCTTTCACATGGCTTGCTACTATAGCAACCGACTCTATTGTCACCCAATGATGGAGAAGACACCATATGAGCTCTTGAATGGTAGAAAGCCCAACATTGCATACTTTCGGGTTTTTGGTTGCAAATGCTATATATTGAAGAAAGGAACTAGATTGAGTAAATTTGAAAAGAAATGTGATGAAGGCTTCTTGCTTGGTTACTCCATTACTAGCAAAGCTTATAGAGTTTGGAATTTGGATAGTGGTACTCTTGAGGAGGTGCATGATGTTGAATTTGATGAAACCAATGGCTCTTAAGAGGAAGATGAAAATCTAGATGATGTGAGAGGCACTCAATTGGCCGATGCAATGAAGAATATGGATATTGGTGATTTAAGGCCTAGGGAGGTGATTGATGTTGAAGATGACAAAGATCAAGATCAAGCTAGTGATACTCTAATGTGCAAGCTAGTGATTCTCATGATCAAAATCAAGCTAGTACAAGTGGTACACAAGTGCATGATCAACAAGCTAGTACATCATCTCATGATCAACCAAGTGCAAGCAATCAAGTGCAAATACTCCAATCAACAAATATTGCAAGAGATCATCCATTGGATCATATCATAGGTGACATTCAAAGAGGAGTGCAAACTAGATCAAGATTAGCATCATTTTACGAGCATTTCTCCTTTGTGTCTCACATTGAGCCAAAGAAGATTGATGAAGCATTGAGAGATGTTGATTGGGTTAATGCTATGCTTGAAGAGTGTTGATATTTGGGAACGCAATAAGGAATTGATCCGCAAGCGCACGGATATCGGTGAGCACTTCACCCAGGATGTTATCTAGAGTATCGTATTTATTTTTTTACCACTAGGAAAAAGAGTGCATCTGACTAACCGGTCTATTACTACTAACCCTTTAGGAAACAAAGAATGTTTCTCGATGTGAGTGATAAATAGAGAAGACTGCAACCGTAGTCTCCTTCTAACCTTGGTAAGGATGATCTACTATTCTATCGGGGAGGCTAACGGAATCTAGACACCACAAAGGATGTTCAACCCACACCTAGAAACCCTATCCTTCCTGCTAACAAGATATGGTCTGCAAAGGTAACTCGGAATTGTCACGTTCCTCGCTACTACCACGGTCTAGCTAGTCAGGGAATATCTATGAGTACCCCAGCCTAAACACCACGTTTACGCCAGCAATGATTACTCTAAACTCTACGCAAAGAGATTAAAGTAAACTCATAAACCAAAAGAACAATAAAATAAGAACTTACTAGAATTTAGAAGTCAAAATACTGAAGAATCCTAGGAGCAAGCTTTGGGTTAGGAGAACTTGATCCCGCAGGTACAAGCTTAGAGTAGACACCGACATGCCGGGCTTCCTCCGATCTACACCTCCACTCTATCTCTCTCAATCTAGTAGAAACTACAAGATCTATTTTTACTTACATTGGTTGCTAAGCCTAAAAAGAAATTTTATTTAGAGAAGAGGTTTTCCTTCGAGGGCACCCCTCAACTCTATGATAACTTCTTGTCTTCTCTAGGGGCCAGGGGGGTCTCCTTATATAGTCCTCCTCCTCTATGCATTTTTGGGTCGGTAGGCGATGTGGTACTACGTTATCCTTGATCCATTAGGTCGGTGGAACATCGTGTGCAAAGAGAGTCCTGAATGGCTTCCAGAGGGGGGCGGGCGCCCAGGTCCTCAGGGCGGGCGCCCTGGGCCTGGCCCCTTTCGGCCTCTGCTTTCTTCCCATGGCTTTTGGAGTCTTCTAGATGGTAGAAAATCGCGCGGTGCGTTGATATCTCTATGTAATCCCGACATGTGGGCCTTTCTTCCTTATTTCCTGATAACCCCCTGCAGAAACAGATAAACAACAAAACTCGTGGAATTCTGTCAGATCAAACCCTAATTCTAGGTGTTGGTTGCATATTGGTCCTTTCTGTTGTTTATTTGATAATTAAAATTGATACTTAAGAACCGTCAACAAATACCCCCATACTTAGGCTTTTACTCGTTGTTGACACTAGCTAACACCACTTAGATACTAGGTTGTCATCCCTAGCATGGCGCCAGAGTGTACAAAGGTATTTATAAATGTAAAGGCTCTCTAGAAAATAATCTATTCTATCCGCAAGCGCATAGATAAAACACCTCATTGTAGCATTTCACTAGGATAAGTATTCCGGGTATCGTTATTTATAATTTTGCTTAGGGATCTGAGGAAGATGGAATTAAATCAAAGGGGGCAAAATCTATCAAGGCATAGACTAGAGATAAACTTGCAAGAACATGATTACTAATGAGAAACTCGTCACACAGTCACTTACTTAAGCAGGGGGTAAACCATAAAGATAATGATAATAAAGTATAAGCTCATGGGGTAAAGAGCACAGCGATTAGAAAATAGACTACTCCTCATATATGTAGGTGATGTCGGATTAGCTAGAGAATGGATTCTAAGTCATCTACTAACTACTAAGTCATAATCTACTCTAGTTATCTACAAGATCATATATAGCATAAAAGACTCTTCATTCATGTATAAGGAACATTGATAAAGTAAATCAGAACATCGCATGACTTACTCCACAATACCGGTTCTGCCTGTCCTATCAACGGAGGGTGGACTATATAAGAATCAACGAAGCTGTCACTATCGCGAACTACCACACGACTCGGCCAATAGAATACATTTGCAGATAAATAACATCTAAGCACCACGCTCACATGTGATCTATCACCTAACTCCCTCGCGACAAGAGCTAAGCGCTTTGCAAACTTATACATAAACTCATTATCAATTAGAACTATATCAAATATAGAACTAGAGCAAACTAAGAACATAATAATTAGAGAAATAATGCAATTAGAACAATAGAATTAGAGAAAGATATGAATAATACCAATCTTTATTACCGAAGATCCGAATCCAGAGCGTAGTGCTCTACTTCTCTAATTGCTATCTAATCAAACCTCTAAACTTGAAGGATTAGGGAGTAGCTAATTCTAATTCTCTGTGGGAGAGAAGCTCTAAACTCTAACTTTGATGGCTACCTCTGAATAATGATTTCTCCTCCTCTCCTCCAGGGGCCAGGGGGTCTGGTTTTATAGTCCCCTCAAGTGAACGTGAGCCATTGGATCAAACCGACATAGATTGTATGGTTTAGATTGATCCTTTAGGTCGGTGGAGGATTGTCCCGAAGCAGAGTCCTGATTGGACTCTCCACCTGGGCGGGCGCCCAAGGGGGGTGGGCGGCCGCCCAGCCCCCGAGCCCGAATCCCCTCTCGTTCGTTCCCGTGGCTTCTAGATCCTTCCAGATCAAGGAAAATTGCGCGGCACATAATTATCTCGTTGTAAACATGACATGTGGGCCTTCTCTCCCTATTTTCTGATAAACCCCTGCAGAAATAGATAAACACCAAAACTCGTGGAATTCTGTCAGATAAAACCCTAATTCTAGATGTTTGTTTCATATTGATCCTTTTTCATGTTTATTTGATTATTAATTTTAGTACTTAAGGACCGTCAACAAACTCCCCCAAGCTTACCCTTTGCTCGTCCCTGAGCAAATAGCTAAACTCAGACGGATCAGGAGTTGCTTCGATGTTTTCTTTCCTGACAGGCACACATGCTTTTACATAAAAATTCTTCCAGATTAAAGTGAAGTGTTATGAAGTTTAGTACCTGCACTTAAATCTTAAGTAATCGAAAGACAAAATAGTTAATTCAAGCACTATCCCTCCTGTCTATACTTCACCTTTGTTCTAGAGTTTTTCATAAGTTTTCAAAATAAAACTCAGAGTTCCCAGCAATGATCTCTCAAGTCTCTCTATATGTGGTATTTGTGGATCCTTACCATAATGTCACTTACCTCTAGCTAATGGAATAATTAAGTGGAGCTCATAGGAGTGCAAACAGCTCATACATATGTTGTCTAATCGAGCCATGGATCCAAAGGAACTCAGCATATAATTAAATCAAGATGTGCATGTGTGATGGAGTAAATGATAGTGATGGTGAAAATGCATAAGTGATAATAAAATTTACTTCTCATTGCTCCTCATATTGCTATCTCTCCTCTTCTTTGATCTTTGCTTTGGGAGAACATGGGCTATTTTTCTTCTCTCTTGTTTTTTTTTTCAGGTGGGTAGTGGATACCCCTAATTCTACTGTCGGACACTTGTCCATTTTTTCCGCTCAAGTGGGCATCTTTGTACCCCTAATTCTACTTCGGACACTTGTCCATTTTTACCTCTCGTCTCACTCTTTTTCTTTTATCGAGGTTCCGGGCACTTGCCCCTTTTTATTTCCTCGTATATATTTTTTTTGCATAACCCATGCCTCTTCTGCATTGAATCTTTTTAGAGAGAGAGAATAACAATATTCGGGACAGTGAGTGATAATATTTTTAGCAATTTTAATGATTGATAATGAATGTTGTGGTAGATGCGTGCAAGTGAATATCTTAATTTAACCACATGAAAAGCTCCTAAGGGTCAACACATCTCGATCAAACTCAATGTGAATATAGTAAAGATGTTATAGCAAGTATGGCTGTGGTAGGTAGTTTGTTATGCTAGGAACTCATCATGTGATTTGTAAGTTTTCAAAAATAAATCTCTAGAACTTGGTGTAGTAGGAACAAGATAAACAGTAGCTCAACTTTATATCATGCCTTTCTCTTACCTAGACTTTAGTTTATGCTTTCCCAAAGATAGTAATTTTAGTTTTAGTAATTCTTGGAAGAATTCTAATATAAAAGCTAGGTACTTGTAAGTGAGCAAACAGAGCAACTATTCATCATTTCCATCATGTATATTTTTGGTCTTTTTATTTTTCTAGAGATTAAACTTAGCAGGAAGATAAAGCACACTTATCTACACACTCTTTTTATTTTGTTTAAATGTTTATAAAGTGCAGTAAATTAAAGCAAGAAAATATTTATTTGGTTTTCTAAGCTTTTCCTTTTAAGATAAATTAAATACTAAGACAGAATAGAATAAATAAGAAGAGCAAATAAAAACTTACTTGATAAATTTGGGAGGAACTCCCCCAAGCTGGATGTTGACGTCGGTCTTACCCGATGTTCCAGAATCGCATCATGGTTGTGATGTTGTCGTTCATTGTTGTTGTATCTTGTCTCAGCTCTTCTACTGTAGCGGCATGGTCCTGGTTCCATTTTTGTTGCTCTTCCAGGAGTCTTCCATGTTCTGCTTGCGTGTTCTGGATGTTGAGGAGGGTGTTGTCGGTACGAGTAAAGAAAGCACCGGCCTCTTGATAGTAGTCATTCGTGAAGGCGTAGGAGGCGTCGGAGTATCGTCCTGCATCAAATTGGGGTGGAGGTCTGGATCCTGAAGCTCCATATGGATCAGTGGAGTACCTGCCCGTATGAAAAGGCGGGTTTATCCACTGGTGATCTTGGCTCTCCGGCCATGTCTCCTCTGTTGGCTCTTGTGGTTGTGCATATCGAGCCCATGGGTCTCGAAGGACCCGTGGATTGTAATCGCAATAATGCAGGTGCGCTGCTTCTTCTGGTCCAGGGTCAGCTCCATACCAATTACGTTCTCGGTGAGTGGTTATCCTTTCAGATGCCACTCGCTGTGGAGTTCTCTGGTTCACTGTTTCTCGTAGTAGGATTGGATCGATAGTAGGGGTGTGAATGAAATCTTTGTTCTTCAGTTGCTGATAGACTTCCTTCTCTCTTCGGGTCTTCAGTCCTAGGTCTCCTATCTTGAGAAGGACTTTGACTTGCTGGCCTGATGAAGATGATGGAGCTTGTGTGGGTGTCGGGTCGACGCTCATCTCTGATGGTTGTGAGGAGTGTCGGGATGAACTCCTTGTACCAATGTTCTTGAGAGCCTTCCCTGCATTCTTCACCTTCTTAAACATCCTGCAAACAAAAGTTGGCAAAAACACAACTGGTGGAAAATGTGAGATAAAATGTTAGTGGTCAGCTGTCCGGAGTGTCAGTAGTCCAGGGGTTAATCGTTCAAGACAAGTTTCTATTTTGGTAGAGCCTCCCCCTAAACAACTTTTACTTCCGCTTAGACAGCGGGATCACTACTTGCTAGGTGATAAACACTCTCTCAAAAGAACTCCAACTTTCTCGTCCACTCTCCTCTTTCTCTCTACTCTCTTCTCTTCACTACAAAAGCTCCTTCTCGGGAGACTGAGATTTATGTGGTTTTCTGAAGTGTTTGTGTGAAGAGAAGGAAAGCTGGAGGTGGCCTTTTATAAGCTGAGCAGGGGACAGGGCGGGCGCCCAAGGTAGGTGGGCGGGCGCCCACCCCTGGTGTCCATCCTGGGTGTGCTTCCTCCACTTGCTTCCTTGCTTTGATCTCACGCAAAATAATGTTGTGTTGGTGGTGGTTGGACGGTGGAAAGATGTCAGGTGAGTGGAAATATATTGGTGGATGAAATTATGTGACGGGATGTATGTGAGGTGAAGTGTATGACATGTGGGACCCAAAGAGTGTGGGTCATGCTTCTAGAAGATTAATATGATTAAATATAATGCAGGAAAATCTATGAGAATCGAAACTTAATGAAAATGATAATGGAAAATATTTTTGTGCCTCCACAATAATAAATATGGGTTGTTAAACACCACAAATATTATTTATATGGGGCTTTTTGATTATTATAATAATGCTATGACTAATGCAAGAATTAATTATGCAAGAATGAGAAAATTGATAATGCGGATAAATACCGATTTACCTCCCGGTGAGGGTTTGGGATTTTTAGGTCCCCCAAGCTGGACCTCCAAATCTTTTAATCTTCTAAGTTACCTTCCTCTGGAGATGGTGTCTCCAGTGGTTCTTCTTGAACTTCCTTCACTGTAGAGTCTCTCTCTGGTCTGGGTTTGAATGTGAAGTGTTCTTCTTGACCGTTTATGTTGAACTTGATTTCTCCCTTCCCGACATCAATGTGGGCATTGGCAGTGCTCAGAAATGGCCTTCCAAGGATGATGGACACTTTCGAGTCAGGACTCATGTCCAGTACTACGAAGTCTACTGGCACCAGGAAATCTCTGATCTTGACTGGAATGTTCTCGGCGATGCCCAACGGGTGTCGAACCGATTGATCCGCTAGTTGTAGGCACATTGATGTTGGTTCTAAGGTCGCATGCTCAAGCTTTTTGTAGACTGATACTGGAATCACACTGACACTTGCTCCGAGATCACAAAGTGCATTGTTGAAGTGTTGGTTTCCGATCGAGCAATCTATAGTGGGGCATCCGGGATCTTCCTTCTTCTTTGGTGGCTTATTGAGGATGGCCGCACTACATTCTTCCGTCAGCTTGATAACCTCAGTGGTGGGCAGTGGTCTCTTCTTGTTAAGAATATCTCTGATGTACTTTGCATATGTAGGTACATGTATGGCATCGAGCAGAGGTATGTTGACATATAATTTCTGAATGACCTCTACAAACTTACTAAACTGCTCATCCGACTGCAGTCCTCTGTTTCTTCTGGGAAATGGCAAATAGTTGGTGTCGTAAAAATCTTTCCTCATTTCTCCAGTTCTTGGTGGTTGGAGCAGATCTTCTGCTTCAACTGGGCTTTCTTCTTCTATTACTGCTGGTTGCACTGGTGCTGATGTTCTTTGTTTCTCTTTTGGGTATGGTGGATCTCTCGTAGCTTTACCTCCTCTAGTAGTTATATTCTTTACCTGCTCAATGTTAGTAGCAACAGGCAGTGCAGCAGCTAACTTTATTAATTTAAGCTCTACCCTTTTATTAAGAGTGTTTTGCTCATCAAAGGCAGTTAGTAGAAAATCCATTTTATTGTGTATATCTTTTAGAGATGATTCATTTGTATCTAGCCTTTGTTTAACTTCATCATTAATTTTGGTTTGTTGAGCAATTATCTCTTTTAATGAAAGTTGCTTGACAGTATTACCTGAATTCATACCTTTGCTATTGGGTTGACTCGAAGTTGGTTGATATTTGTATGCTGTCTCAATGGCCCTTTGATCTTCTTTGAACTTGGCCCTCTGGTCAATCCAATGGAGCAAATTTTCCATCTTAGTTGATAATGCATTTATTTCTTTTGGTATTTCTTCAGTTTGATGACAATGTTGAGCTTTATCTTGGAACCAGCTTTGGTTTTCTGCTATCTTATCCAAAAGTATCTCTGCTTTTCCAGTTGTACGCTCCAAGAATGATCCTTTAGCAGATGCATCTAGGCACTCACGAGCCTTCTGGGTTAATCCATGGTAGAAGGTCTGCATAAGTAACCATGTGGCCATTCCATGGTGAGGACAATCTGATATGTATCCTTGAAAACGCTCCCATGCTTCTGAAATGGCTTCTGTCTTCTGCTGTTGGAAACTGACAATATTTCCTCTTAAGGCAGTTGTTTTGCCTATAGGGAAAAACTTTGATAGAAAGGCATCTGACAAGTTCGTCCAGTTGTTGATGTTATCTTGATGAGTGTAGAACCACTTCCTCGCTTTTCCTTCTAATGAGAATGGAAAAAGGCGAAGCAGTATGACGTCTTTGTCAACTCCGTTGATGTGGATTGTGCTTCCAATCTCTAAGAAATTCTGCAAGTGTGCACTGGCATCTTCATGTGCCTTTCCACTGAATTGTGTAGCTTGTACCAAATTGATGAGGCTTGACTTGAGCTCAAACTCAGGTATTCCTTCTTCTACTGCAAATCTTGGACCAGTTGGAATGTTCTCAAGACTTGGAGCAGAGAATTCTTGCAAGGTCTTTTGTGCCATAGCTTCAGCAATTGGTAACTAGCTTCTTCTTCTCTTGATTGCTTTGGTTCTGATGATGAAGAGTTGAATGTACCCAAAGTCAATCCTGTTATACCCTGTATAAAAATATAAACATAGAAAAACAACAGGGTGAACCTGCCAAAGCAGCGGTGCCTTGTTATGATTTCTCACTTAGTAGCTGTTTTATGCAATTATTTCTCTATAGTCTAGTCTAAAATTTTATATGAATAACCTTGATTGATTTTCTGGCTTTCCTCAATATTACTCCTTTGTTCCCCTTTTACGACTTATTCCTGAGACTCATATAATTCTTATAATTCTAACATGTCTCCGTAACTCCCCGGCAACGGCGCCAGAAATGCTTGTTGACACTAGCTAACACCACTTAGATACTAGGTTGTCATCCCTAGCATGGCGCCAGAGTGTACAAAGGTATTTATAAATGTAAAGGCTCTCTAGAAAATAATCTATTCTATCCGCAAGCGCACAGATAAAACACCTCATTGTAGCATTTCACCAGGATAAGTATTCCAGGTATCGTTATTTATAATTTTGCTTAGGGATCTGAGGAAGATGGAATTAAATCAAAGGGGGCAAAATCTATCAAGGCATAGACTAGAGATAAACTTGCAAGAACATGATTACTAATGAGAAACTCGTCACACAGTCACTTACTTAAGCAGGGGGTAAACAATAAAAATAATGATAATAAAGTATAAGTTCATGGGGTAAAGAGCACAGCGATTAGAAAATAGACTACTCCTCATATATGTAGGTGATGTCGGATTAGCTAGAGAATGGATTCTAAGTCATCTACTAACTACTAAGTCATAATCTACTCTAGTTATCTACAAGATCATATATAGCATAAAAGACTCTTCATTCATGTATAAGGAACATTGATAAAGTAAATCAGAACATCGCATGACTTACTCCACAATACCGGTTCTGCCTGTCCTATCAACGGAGGGTGGACTATATAAGAATCAACGAAGCTGTCACTATCGCGAACTACCACACGACTCGGCCAATAGAATACATTTGCAGATAAATAACATCTAAGCACCACGCTCACATGTGATCTATCACCTAACTCCCTCGCGACAAGAGCTAAGCGCTTTGCAAACTTATACATAAACTCATTATCAATTAGAACTATATCAAATATAGAACTAGAGCAAACTAAGAACATAATAATTAGAGACATAATGCAATTGGAACAATAGAATTAGAGAAAGATATGAATAATACCAATCTTTATTACCGAAGATCCGAATCCAGAGCGTAGTGCTCTACTTCTCTAATTGCTATCTAATCAAACCTCTAAACTTGAAGGATTAGGGAGTAGCTAATTCTAATTCTCTGTGGGAGAGAAGCTCTAAACCCTAACTTTGATGGCTACCTCTGAATAATGATTTCTCCTCCTCTCCTCCAGGGGCCAGGGGGTCTGGTTTTATAGTCCCCTCAAGTGAACGTGAGCCATTGGATCAAACCGACATAGATTGTATGGTTTAGATTGATCCTTTAGGTCGGTGGAGGATTGTCCCGAAGCAGAGTCCTGATTGGACTCTCCACCTGGGCGGGCGCCCAAGGGGGGTGGGCGGCCGCCCAGCCCCCGAGCCCGAATCCCCTCTCGTTCGTTCCCGTGGCTTCTGGACCCTTCTAGATTGAGGAAAATTGCGCGGCACGTAATTATCTCGTTGTAAACATGACATGTGGGCCTTCTCTCCCTATTTTCTGATAAACCCCTGCAGAAATAGATAAACACCAAAACTCGTGGAATTCTGTCAGATAAAACCCTAATTCTAGATGTTTGTTTCATATTGATCCTTTTTCATGTTTATTTGATTATTAATTTTAGTACTTAAGGACCGTCAACACTCGTCCTCGAGAAAAGGATGGTTAAGAACAATATCTAGGGTAAAACATTTTAAAACATTCTTTTCATAATTGTAGGGTGTTAAAATCCACTGTGTACTATAGTCAGGGAAGTATATAGTTAAGAGTAAAGATCCTTTCTTCTCAATCTTGTCACTTGGAGTTTTTGTATATTTTTGAAAGAAAGTTAGCATACCTTTTTATCCTCATAGGTTCTCTCAGATCACTCATTATCCTTTATATATCTTACTGTGGTCGTTTTCATTTGCAAAAATTCTCAAGCATACTTACTTTGCATTTATTGCCTGATCAAAACGGGATCCGAGGAGGGGAATGTCATACTCTTAGATCAAAGACTTTGGAAATTAAAACCTTTGTCAACTCTTGCTGGCATATTGCTTATTAGAGGGACCATGGGCTATCATTTTTTTAAGTGAATACCGAGGTATCCCTAATTCTACTGCCGGACACTTGTCCATTTTTTCTGCGAGGTTATCGAGCACTTGCTCCTTTTTATTTCCTCGAAATATCTTTATTTTTGCATAGCCCATGCCTCTAATGCAATAATACTTCGGTAGAGTGAATCTTTCTGAATAAATGTCTTGATCTTAGGAGCATGATAAATCTCTCAACAAGGGTCTAACTCATTTTGAACAAACTTAAAACAGAATAGATAGCTTTTATAATTAATATTTTCAGTTTTATCAGGCATATAAAACACTGAGGATGGTAGCTAGAATTTTAAAGTTTTTGAAATAAATTCTCCAAGCAACAATGATATCAAGAATAAGAAACTCATACTCTACTATCTCATATTCCATATTGACTTAAGTAACACAGGGTTTTAAAATGATTTTTTTCAATAATTGCAAGTTTCAGGAAATATCACAGAGTGAGATTAATCATATTTAGAAACATTTTAATCTTTATCATTTATCATGTCGGAAACAGTATTCTGCATAATCCAAGATATGTGTATGTGTAAAGTACATGTGCAGAGTGTGTACCTGAATCGTGGAGTGGTGTAGTCGAAGTGTGTTTGGCATGTCGAGGGATCTCCCCCATACTTGTTTTCTGCTTTCTTGCACAAAAATAAAGTAGAGACACACAAGACATAATAATAATAATAATACTCTTTATTAACCTTGAGGCATTTATTACAAATGACAAGTAGTAAACTGATAGCAATAGTAACAAACTGATGATAATAGTAAACCTAAACCGAATTTAAAGATAGATAACTAAGATGCATTGCCTCAAGGTCTAATCTAGATAACTCAGCAGCGCTCTAACTCCTTAATCTTCTTGTTGGCACTGGCAAGATCATGCCTAAGGCCTAGTATAACGGTGTTGTGGTTAGAGAGGTGCCTAGTGAGGGAATTAATCGAGGACTGGAGGTCTATGATAACTCTTTCTAGCCTGCGAATGTCCTCATCAATATCTACTATAGTCTTGCGACGCTTGGGAGGTGTCTCAAAAGCATTGAGAGCGTGCTTTGGGGCTGCCTTTGGAGAGATAAAATGGACTTTGGCTGCTCTAATCCCTTCTAAGTAAGGCCTTTCCTCCTCCATAGTGTAGTGAATACTGCTGATCTCGCCGCTCCGGTTGGTCTTGACTCCAACGACCCTCTCATTGGGTCTGGGTGGAAGGATCCTCGTGCCGGTTGGCACCTTGATGGTGGTCTTCGTTTTGGATAATGATCCCTTGAGAAGTAGGGGTTGTGGCGGTGCGGTGAGAACTGGTTGAGCATGGTAGGATTGGGCGGAGCTGCGTTGGTGTAATGGCATGGCTTCTAGCTATCGCTCTGTGTTGGCCGGGACGAGGGCACGGGCATCGGGGTCTTCCACAGGCTCCATGTTGAGGTTGAAGGGGACGACTTCCCAATCATCGTGGAACTTCTCGGCCATTGGAGCAGCGAGGAACTAATCAAGCTCTAATTGGAGAAGAAGAGAAGGCTTGGTGGTTTGGTGTTTGAAAACTGATGTCAGGGGTCTGTTTATATAGGGGTCAAAATGTGCCTCTAAGGGTTGTTCAGGTTGCTCCCGTCGATGTGCGTGCGAAACTTTCCATCTGAGGGATTATTTGGATTACCATAAGTGCATTTTCCATAACAGAGAAAATCGGGACCGAGGGGTAACAGGAGCTGGGCGCCCGCCCACCTGATCGGGGCGCCTGCCCTCTCTCTGGCCCCTCTGTGGGCCCACTTCCTCGAGCGCGTTTCTAGATGCAAAACTATTTAGGAAAATATATGTACGACCCAAAAGCGTCAGACTAAAAAGGTCGGGCTCTAATTCTCCATGGGAAGGAAAAAATGGATTACATCTATTTCTTCTAATTCTTTATTGGGCTCTAAAAATAGTTTAAGACATTGACCATTTACCTTGAATAACGTACCATCATCATTTTGAAGTGTGATAGCTCCATGGGATGATGAATTAATTACCTTGAATGGTCCATCCCATTTGCTCCGGAGTTTTCCATGCCCAAAAAGCTTCACCCTGGAATTAAAAAGTAATACCTTATCTCCGGGTGTGAACTCCTTCTTGATTCTCTTGTCATGCCACCTTTTGACTCTTTCTTTGTAGATCTTTGAATTGTGATATGCTTTCTCTCGACATTCTTCTAATTCTGATAATTGAATTCTTCTATGATCTCCAGCAACATCTAGGTCCATATTCCATCTCTTTATGGCCCAGTGTGCTTTGAACTCTAGTTCAACAGGTAGGTGGCAAGTCTTCCCGTACACCAATTGGTATGGAGACATTCCAATTGGGGTCTTGTATGCTGTCCGGTATGCCCAGAGTGCATCGGGTAGCTTGTCTTTCCACGCCGTTCCCATTTCATTTACTGTCTTCTGAAGAATATTCTTGATTTGCTTGTTGGAAGTCTCTGCTGGGCCACTTGTCTGAGGATGATAGGGAGTCGCGACGTTGTGACGGATTCCATGTTTTGATAGATATTGCTTGAAGCGTTTGTCGATGAAGTGTGCTCCTCCATCACTTATCACTACTCTGGGGACTCCAAATCTTGGAAATATAATTTCTTCAAACATCCTCTTTGAACTGATGTTGTCGGCATGCTTGCAAGGTAATGCCTCTACCCACTTGGAGACATAGTCAACTGCCACCAAGATGTACTCGCACTTCTTTGATGGAGGAAATGGACCCATATAGTCTATTCCCCAGACATCAAAGAGCTCAATCTGAAGGTTGTTGGTGAGTGGCATTGCATCTCTTGTGTTTATGTTTCCGTGTCTTTGACATGGCGCACATCTTCTGATATATTGCTTTGTGTCTTCATACATTGTAGGCTAGTAGAATCCACACTGCCAGATCTTTGAATGTGTACGGAATGCTCCATAGTGACCTCCATATGGTGATGAATGACATCTGTCGATGATCTTCCATCCTTCCTCAGTGATCACACATCTCCTGAGTAAGCCATCAGAGCATACTCGGAAGAGGTATGGCTCATCCCATATATGTGAACGACTTTCTTGAATAAGCTTCTTCTTGTTTGGTCCTGGTGGTACATACCCTGAAACCATAAAATTAACAATATTTGTATACCAGGGGTCAGACCTGTTAATCCCGTAGAGCATGTCGTCCCGGAGTGAATCATTGATGGGGGTTTCTTGTGGACTCTTAAAATACATTCTAGACAAGTGATCAGCAACAGAATTTTCTACTCCCTTTTTATCTTTTATTTCTAAGTCAAATTCTTGGAGTAATAAGATCCATCTAATCAAGCGAGGTTTAGCATCTTTTTTAGTGAGCAAATATTTTAGTGCAGCATGATCAGTGTAAACAATTATTTTAGCTCCAACTAAATAAGATCTAAATTTATCAATGGCAAAGACAACAGCTAGAAGCTCTTTTTCAGTGGTTTCATAATTAAGTTGAGCTCCTATCAATGTTTTACTGGCATAAGCAATTGCATGATGCTTCTTATTTTTAGTTTGTCCTAATACTGCCCCCACAGCATAATCACTAGCATCACACATAATTTCAAAAGGTAACGACCAATCAGGGGGTTGAATGATTGGTGCAGAGATGAGTGCTTTCTTTAATAAATTAAAAGATGTTAGACATGCATCATCAAATTCGAAAGGAGCATCCTTGGCTAGCAAAAGAGTAAGTGGTCTAGCAATGAATGAGAAATCTTTTATAAATCTGCGATAAAAACCAGCATGGCCAAGAAAGCTTCGAATTCCTTTTATGTTCACAGGTGGAGGTAGTTGTTCAATTACTTTAATTTTAGCTTTGTCTACCTCAATACCTCTTTCAGACACTAGGTGTCCCAGCACTATTCCTTCCCTAACCATGAAATGACATTTTTCCCAATTAAGGACTAAGTGCTTTTCTTCACATCTTTGCAAAACCTTGTCAAAGTTTTCAAAACAACTATCAAAAGTTTTTCCATAAATAGAGAAATCATCCATGAAAACTTCCATAATCTCTTCAATCATATCAGAAAATATAGACATCATGCATTTTTGAAAAGAAGCTGGTGCATTACATAACCCAAAAGACATTCTATGGTAAGCATAAGTTCCATATGGGCATGTAAAAGTGGTTTTGCTTTGATCATTGGGATGGATTGGGATCTGATGATACCCCGAATATCCATCTAAGAAACAGAAGAACAAATGGTTTGCTAACCGCTCTAGCATCTCATCTATGAAAGGTAAAGGAAAGTGATCCTTTCTCGTGGCTTTGTTTAGTTTTCTATAGTCTATGCACATCCGCCATCCTGTGACGGTGCGTTGCGGAATTAGCTCGTTCTTTTCATTCATAATAACAGTCATGCCTCCATTTTTAGGCACAACTTGAACTGGGCTTACCCACTCACTGTGCGGCACAGGATATATAATCCCTGCATGCAGCAACTTTATAACTTCCTTTTTAACTACCTCTCTCATAGTGTTATTAAGTCTACGTTGGGGCTCTCGAGAAGGTGAAACAGAAGGATCTGTTGGAATACGATGGGTACAAATCATAGGACTGATTCCTGTAAGATCTTGGAGTGAGTAGCCAAAAATGGAGTGATGTTTCTCAAGAATGGTCATTAATCGCAGAGTTTGCTCCTGAGTGAGTTTATCGCTAATGATCACAGGAAACTCTAGATTATTGTTTAGGAAAGCATAGATAAGACCAGGTGGTAAAGTTTTAAGGTCTATGGGGGGTCTAGGTGTTTCTGCAAACTCATCTAAGGGTTCAGGTTCAGAAGGTTCGGCTTCTTCTTCTATGAAGAATGGAGTTTCGTCTTCTAAGTCTGATTCTTCTAAAAGTTCAAGAGATGCAGCCTTTACCTCCTCCATATGATAAGGCAAAAGATATGACTCGGCCTTATTATTTATTGGGAATTTAAAAGTTTTTCTGAAAGAAATGTGTTGCTTTCCAGTATGACCTTCATAAAGGAGTCTTCTAAAAGGTTGTCCTATCAACAGGTCAAAGTCCCATGTATCAAAGATATAGAAGCTCAAATGAACCATGGAGCCTTCTACCGTAAGAGGTAGGACATTAATAATTCCAAGACTAGGGACTAATCGTCCCGAAGATTCCTTTATGACCTTTGTTGTGGGGGTTAAAACAAGATTTTTAAATAATTTAAGTGCAAAAGATTCAGACATGATGTTGATCCCCACAACAAGATTATAGAGAGCATTAAATCGATCAGAATTATAAGCACAGCGTATAGTTATAGAGGGTGTGTCCAAACGGATCACATCAGAGGAAAGCTCTGATTCCTCCAACCACTCGCTACTCATAACTGAGATAAGCTCTCTCAATTGATATTCACTTGGCAAATAAATGCTAAACTGGCCGTTTTGGGGTTTGTCAATAGAATGGTAGTTTGAAATGTTTCCAAAATCGGCAAAAAGATCGGATTCTATATCCAGCATGAAGTCCGGTGGTGGAATTTCTTCCTTTGTGGCTCAGAACTTGGGATAGCTAAAGTAGATGAAGAATTTGGCAGAGTGTCTACTTCGGCTTCGTAGGTTTCATCATGAAGGGTATTATCCATCTCAGCTTCTAGGATTCTATCTAGGATCACTCTAGCTTCATCAGTAGGGATGCAAAAAAAAGAACCTCTAGACATTGTGTGTAGCATTTGTTTGTGATTTTTCTGAGGACCTCGAAAAAAGTGAAATAAAAGGACAGGATCTTCAAGATTAAGGTTTGGACCAGATTCTAAAAGATCAGAAAAACATTTCTAGGATTTTCCCAAAGTTTCATTATCTTTTTGTTTAAAAGATAGGACTTCGAGTCTAAGGTCGGCTATACGGTCGAGGGAATAGAAATCTAGACAAAAGTTGGCTCGTAAAACTCCCCATTCACCTCGTTGTTGACTTACCTTCTGACTGTACCATTGTCTAGCTTCTCTCCTTAAGGAAAAAGGAAAAAGCTTCCAACGTAAAGTTTTATCAGAAATGCCTTCAATGCGAAGACAATCACATGTTTGCTCAAAATCTCTAATATGAAGGTAAGGGTTTTCGTCTTCCTTTCCTGAAAAGATAGGTTTTGAATCATGGCAATCAACCTAGAACTTAACTTATACTGGGATGTTTGGATAGGCTGTGATGATTCCCATGGTAAAAGGTCAGTTACTGAAGGGATTGCAGATTCATGGATCGATTTAAAATTTTCGTTTTCCATAAGGTAAGAGTAAAGAAAATAAATAAAGAATATAAAAGATAAGAAAAGATAAAAGTATAGATACAAGCTAGTAGTAAGACTCAAGGTTATCTCAGCAAACCATCTTTCTCCCCGGCAACGGCGCTAGAAATGCTTGTTGATATTTGTGAACACAATAAGGAATTGATCCGCAAGCGCACGGATATCGGTGAGCACTTCACCCGGGATGTTATCTATAGTATCGTATTTATTTTTTTACCACTAGGAGAAAGAGTGCATCTGACTAACCGGTCTATTACTACTAACCCTTTAGGCAACAAAGAATGTTTTTCGATGTGAGTGATAAATAGAGAAGACCGCAACCGTAGTCTCCTAACCTTGGTAAGGATGATCTACTGTTCTATTGGGGAGGCTAACGGAATCTAGACACCACAAAGGATGTTCAACCCACACCTAGAAACCCTATCCTTCCTGCTAACGAGATATGGTCTGCAAAGGTAACTCAGAATTGTCACGTTCCTCGCTACTACCACGGTCTAGCTAGTCAGGGAATATCTATGAGTACCCCAGCCTAAACACCACGTTTACGCCAGCAATGATTACTTTAAACTCTACGCGAAGAGATTAAAGTAAACTCATAAACCAAAAGAACAATAAAACAAGAACTTACTAGAATTTAGAAGTCGAAATACTGAAGAATCCTAGGAGCAAGCTTCGGGTTAGGAGAACTTGATTCCGCAGGTTCAAGCTTAGAGTAGACACCGAATGGCTGGGCTTCCTCCGATCTACACCTCCACTCTATCTCTCTCAATCTAGTAGAAACTAGAAGATCTATTTCTACTTACATTAGTTGCTAAGCCTAAAAAGAAATTTTATTTAGAGAAGAGGTTTTCCTTCGAGGGCACCCCTCAACTCTATGATAACTTCTTGTCTTCTCTAGGGGCTAGGGGGGTCTCCTTATATAGTCCTCCTCCTCTATGCATTTTTGGGTCGGTAGGCGATGTGGTACTACGTTATCCTTGATCCATTAGGTCGGTGGAACATCGTGTGCGAAGAGAGTCCTGAATGGCTTTCAGAGGGGGGCGGGCGCCCAGGTCCTCAGGGCGGGCGCCCTGGACCTGGCCCCTTTTGGCCTCTGCTTTCTTCCCGTGGCTTCTGGAGTCTTCTAGATGGTAGAAAATCGCGCGGTGCATTGATATCTCTATGTAATCCTGACATGTGGGCCTTTCTTCCTTATTTCCTGATAACCCCCTGCAGAAACAGATAAACAACAAAACTCGTGGAATTCTATCAGATCAAACCCTAATTCTAGGTGTTGGTTGCATATTGGTCCTTTCTCTTGTTTATTTGATAATTAAAATTGATACTTAAGAACCGTTAACAAAGAGCTTAACAACTTCAAGAGAAATCAAGTATGGGAATTAGTTGAGAGGCCTAGTGATCACAATGTCATTGGTACAAGATGGGTCTTTCGCAACAAGCAAGATCAAGATGGGATAGTTGTAAGGAACAAAGCAAGGTTGGTAGCGCAAGGCTATACTCAAGTTGAAGGTCTTGACTTTGGTGAAACATATGCTCCGGTTGCAAGATTGGAAGCAATTAGGATCTTGTTGGCCTATGCTTGTACTCATAACATCAAGTTATATCAAATGGATGTGAAAAGTTCATTTCTCAATGGCTATATCAATGAAGAAGTTTTTGTTGAGCAACCTCCCAGTTTTGAAGATGATAAGAAACCCAACCATGTTTACAAGCTAAGAAAGGCATTGTATGGTTTGAAGCAAGCACCTAGTGCCTGGTATGAGAGATTGAGAGACTTCTTACTCTCTAAAGGTTTCAAGATGGGCAAGGTTGACACCACTCTCTTCACCAAGAAGATTGGCAAGGACTTGTTTGTGTTGCAAATATATGTTGATGATATCATTTTTGGATCAACCAACCAAGAATTTTGTGAGGAGTTTGGAAACATGATGGCTAATGAGTTTGAGATGTCAATGATTGGAGAGCTTAGTTACTTCTTTGGTCTTCAAATCAAGCAATTGAAGAATGGCACATTTGTGAGTCAAGGCAAGTACATAAAAGACATGCTCAAGAAGTTTGGTATGGATGATGCAAAGCCAATTAGCAGTCTAATGGGAACAAATGGAAGCCTAGATAGTGATACAAATGGAAATATTGTGGATCAAAAGTTGTATCGGTCTATGAATGGAAGCCTACTCTATGTGACCGCATCAAGACCGGATGTCATGTTTAGTGTATGCATGTGTGCAAGATTTCAAGCCTCACCTAGAGAAAGTCATTTGAAGGCAACAAAGAGAATATTGAGGTACTTGAAGTATACACAAAATGTTGGTTTGTGGTATCCCAAAGGTGCAAAGATTGAAATTGTTGGATATTTCGATTCAGACTATGCAGGATGCAAAGTTGCGAGAAGAAGCACATCGGGCACATGTTAACTATTGGGAAGATCACTTGTCTCATGGTCATCCAAGAAATAAAATAGTGTTGCACTATCAACCGCCGAAGCAGAGTACATTGCGGCCGGTAGTTGTTGTGCACAAATCCTATGGATGAAGGCAACATTGAAGGACTTTGGAATCAATTTCAACCAAGTGCCCATTGCTATGTGACAATGAAGTGCCGTGAAGCTCACCAACAATCCGGTTCAACACTCAAGAACAAAGCACATAGATGTCCGCCATCATTTCATAAGAGATCACCAACAAAAAGGGGACATTTGCATTGAGAGTATAGGCACTGATGATCAACTTGCCAATAAATTCACCAAGCCACTTGATGAGAAGAGGTTTTACAAGCTAAGGAATGAATTGAACATACTTGACTTCTCAAATATGTGTTGATGCACCCCCATGATATGTCATGCCTTTCCTTCGAGCAAAGCAAGGTGAAATTGTTTGACATGACATCCATCTTTGCTAAGGACTTGTTTAGTGCATCTAGTCATTCCTTACATGTCTTAGGATCATTCATGAAAATCAAATGAATTTGATGCTTATATGGTACCACTATTGTTTCCTTGCTTGACTTGATCTAGTGGTAGCATATGACATGTTTGTGGGCTTGCAATCCTAGTGTTTGATCTGGAATATGAGCTATAAGTGTTTAACTCAACATGGTACAAGATAACCCTTATTTGGAGGTGTGAAGAAGCTTGTCCTTGGATCAAACCGAGTTAAATATCTTAGGCAAGTAATCTAGATTGGACCAATTTGGGAAAATGATCTCACTTCACATGGTTTCACACTAACCTATCTAAAATTTGAGCTCACCTTTTGTGGTCATTGATGACAAAGGGGGAGAAAATTTCCCAAAGATTTAAGATAGGGGATTAACATAATAAAAGAAGGGGATCAATTAAAATTTGAAGCACACAAGTAGGGGGAGCAAGCTCATAAACTTGTATGTTGCATTTGAATGTGCATCACATATGTTTGCTTGCATTTGCATTAGCTTTAGAAGCTTTCTCTCCAATGCCTTGCTTGTGTGGTGTATGCTAGTTGTAGGTTTGATTGATGAGATGAAGAACTAGCATGCATAGGTAGTGTAACTAGACTTTTATTTGTTTCACAAATGGTACTAGAACATTGTTTATAATGTTGATATCAAGGGGTGTTCTAGTTTTGTGTATGTCTAGTTACTAATGGTGCTAAGGATGGTGTAAATTGGCAACTCCGATTGGTATCACGCTTCAAAGGTCCATACTTTACACCTTAGCATTATTTGGTAGAAATTGACTCCTATATTTCCTATTCAAGCATATGTGCAAGCTTTCAAATCTAAACTCTTAGCACATATGTAGGGGGAGCAATTGCTACCAATTTGGGTTTATGAAACTTGTCCGTAACCTTTACACATGGTAAAATGCTTGGGCAAGCAACATGTATCCAAGAAATTTTATTAAAAATCTTTATAAAAAGGGTTGTCATCTATTACCAAAAAGGGGAGATTGAAAGCCCTAGTTTGGTTTTGGATAATTGATGAAATCCTATGGAGGAAAGGCCCACATGTCGGGTTTACATAGAGATATCAACGTGTCGCGCAATTTTCTATCATCTAGAAGAGTCGAGAAGCCACGGGAACGAACGGGAGGTCGAACGGGCCCGGGGGTAGGGCGCCCGCCCTCCCCCTTGGGCGCTTGCCCTGGTACAAGCACCAATCACAGAACGGAGTACACCATTACAAAGATCTCATTGAGCTGATCGAAATGCATATATTATTTACTATATTTGGAGTTCGGAATCAAGAGATATTAATAAAAGAAGGACTCCACATAAAAGAGCTGCGGGATTAATTGGGCCTAAATTAGATTTTGGTCCATTAAGGCCTATGTGAATTTTAATGAGATATGGTGGAAAGTTTAGTACCACATGCTGAACCAAAAAAGGCACAAAGGAGGAGGCTATATAAGCAAGGCCTCTGGCCCCTGGAGAAGAACACATCAATATAGAGTTGAGAGGTGCCCTCGAAGGATAACCTTTCCTCTATATAGAATTAGGGCTTAGCTTCCAATGTGAGATTAGAATTAGTTCTCCTAAGTTCTTCTAGATTGAGAGAGATAGAGTGGAGGTGTAGATTGGAGGAAGCCCGGCCTATCGGTGTCTACTCCGAGGTTGTACCTGCGGGATCAAGTTCTCCTAACCCGAGGCTTGTTCCTTGGATTCTTCAGTAATTCAACTTCTAAATTCTAGTAAATTCTTGTTTTATTGTTCTTTGGTTTATGAGTTTACTTTAATCTCTTCCGGTTGAGTTTAGAGTAATCATTGCTAGCGTAAACGTGGTAGTAACGAGGAACGTGACATTTCTGAGTTACCTTTGCAGCCCACATCTCATTAGCAGGACGGGTAGGGTTTATAGGTGCGGGTCGAACATCCTCTGTGGTGTCTAGATTCCGTGAGCCTCCCCAATAGAACAGTAGATTATCCTTACCATGATTAGAACGAGACTACGGTTGCAGTCTTCTCTATACATCGCTCACATCGAATCACATTCTTTGTAGCGTAAAGGGTAGTAGCAATAGATTTGGTTAGTCAGATGCACGCTTTCTCCCAGTGGTAAAAATATAAATACGATACTCTGGATAACCTCCCGGGTGAAGTGGTCACCGATATCCGTGCGCTTGCGGATCATTTCCTGATGGCGTTACCAAATATCAACAAGTATTTCTGGCGCCGTTGCCGGGGAGAAAGACGGTTTGCTGAGATAACTTTTAGTCTTGCTATTATCTTGTATTATACTTTTATTCTTTTATCTTTTTATTTTTTTCCATCTTTATGGATAACTCAAATTCCACACCTATTATTGAATTTTTTGCACCTTCGGAGACCAGCCATAGACCATGGGAATCAACAAGTCCTTTCTTTGCCCCAAATTATGATCCGTGTCCGAAGTTGATTGCAATAGGTCAAAACCAACCCTTTTCTATAGCCGAGGTCCAATCTTTTAATCAAGAAGATAATGAACTTTTAGCTACACCTAGGAAATCTTTTAATCTTTCTATAAATTCTGGTTTAAACCTAATCCTACAAGACCATGTTTTTCCTCGATATTTTCACATTGGTCTTAATCATATAACCTTTGGTAGAGTTTTTCTTTCTTTATCTATTAGTAAAGCAAGGTATGTCTTCATTCATGGACATCCTTCTTGCACTAGACTTCATAAAAAAAATCCTAGAGATAGAGAAGGAATCATCTCCTAGACGAGGAAAGGAAGTTTCAATAGCTGATTTCCAAACATTTCAATCCCATGATTCGGCTATCCAACCCAAACTAGTAGTGCTCCAAAATCATCTAAGGGAAGAAGAAATTCTACCTTTGAAAATTCATTTTGGGATGAGCTTAAACTTCCTACTTCATAAGAGACCTTTGAGTGCATATAGTCTGAACCTTCCTAAGAAGGGATCTCTTAGAAAACATCTCAAATCCAATCCCTTTGATGGACATCTAGAAAGACTCAAGGATGGCATCTTAAGTGATGCAATAGAAGGAGAGCGAAGCCATTTAGAAGACAATCTCATCTTAGCATTCATGAAGAATCATCCTTGGAGTTTGAGAATGAGAGAAACAACAGTGAGCATTGAAGTTATTTCATAAATACCTCACCAAGTCCTTGCTCATATAAAACATCTCCCCAATCAATTGGTCTCTCCAACCTTACCACATTTGAGATCTCCAACCCCCTCTTCCTTTCTGTTTATAAAAACTTTAAAGGGGTGGTTATCGATGCATATGTCTATAATAAATATTGCAGATATCATTGAGTCGATCTTGATATAGGCACGCTTAGGTTGGTGTTGGAGGGGAAACCACTTCACCAAAATAATTTGATGGTTTCCCAAGGACAAGCTTAGTGTCCTAAAACAAGCACTTATCAGATAGTAATGTGAACTTTTTGCAACATTGCCTTGTGTATTGAGCATATAAAGATAATTGTAGAAATATTCCTTCGGGTATTCGTGGCACTAACCTTTCTAGGATTGGAGCAAGAAGATCGGATGAATGACAAGCACAAGGTATGTCCAGCCAATCATCATACAACATTGACTTAAATTCATCCAAACTTGAATTTTGCAAAATTCAAGCTTGGGGGAGTACTTTACATAAAAACATCCTTTGCCATGTTGCTATGTTGGTTGTCCCTACCTTTGAGACATGCTCAATTTGTTAAATACTAATCACACTACTTCATCTCCACTTGAGTAGATCTCTATAAATGCCATCACGCTACCTTTGTTTATCCTAGCACTACAAGAAACCTGCTAATCTGTGACGGATTCTTCGTGACGGATTCAAAAAACGTCACCAATATATAGTACATTATCACTAACAATACACACTCTAGCACCGTGGATATCCAGCCCAAAACCCAAAACCTGCTTGCATATATAAAGTGTGGCAAAACCTAAATCCATCCCCTCCCAATCTCCACTGGCCGCCACCACGCACCACCATCCCCGTCTCCTGGCCGTGCGTTGTCGCCCCCTACCACACCTCCCACTCGAGCGCCGCCACCCCCTATGGTGACTCCCAACCGACGCCGCTGCCCCCATCGTGCCACCCACCCAAGCGCCACCGTCCTCAAGCCCGCCCCCCACATGAGCTCCACCTCCTTCGACCTCCTGCGCCGCCGGCAAAGCCCCTTGCCTCCCCACACGAGCTCCACCTCCTTCGGCATCCTGCGCTGCCGGCCAGGCCCCCTGCCCCCCACACGAGCTCCACCTCCTTCGGCCTCCTGCGCCACCGGCCAGGCCCCCTGCGATACCGTCCTACTCCGACTGTCCCCTACCCTGCAGATCCTAGGTTGGGAATGCATTCAAGGGGGATCTCGGCGAGCCTGTGCCTATGCAGTCGGTGTCGGGTGCTGGCTAGGCCAAGGAAAGAGGCGATGGTAAGTAGTGTGCAGAAGCTGCAAGGCCAGGAGATCTGCTCCCTCCGTGACCACACCTTCGCCATGAGCGAGCACTGTGTAGTAGCGCTTCAAACATACAGCTGCAGGTTTGCCA
The DNA here is from genome assembly GCF_000003195.3 of Sorghum bicolor. NCBI lineage: Eukaryota > Viridiplantae > Streptophyta > Magnoliopsida > Poales > Poaceae > Sorghum > Sorghum bicolor. The sequence goes on from NC_012871.2 coordinate 28,072,881, forward strand.
ATATTGTCTCACTGTATCAGCTTCTATCAATTAACTGGTTCTGTAGTATGAATTTGCCAATATTGTCTCATTGTATTTTTTAATATGAATTTAGTACTTATTCTGTACTCAGAGATTTGCCAATGCAATTATTTTTTTTGGTCATCTCATCTTCCTTATGATGTTTTGACCAACTATCTAAACTATTGAATTACCCAATAGTAGGTCAGATTTTTAGACATGTGGGAACAACTATTTTGGCAATAAAGAAGAAAGGTTACAACATTAGTTGTAGTGGGCAGCGTGGTGTTGTTATCGCAGTCAAGTTTCAACAAGGGCAGAGCTCGTAGGATGCCTTTTGTAAAGGTCAGTCATCATGTATTAAGGATCTTCGTGCTACCGTCTTGCGAGATATTAACTATCTGAACTCTACTTTGGACAGGTCTAAAAACAATGGCCTGAATATATAAAAAGCTTTGTGTAAGGTATCAATTATCTGATTGGTCTATCTGCTTTTTTTTCAGCAATAAAGACTACAAGTTTTTTTAACATATCTTAGTCGTCCCTAGTTAGTAATCTTTGCTACATACTCACCTAAGGCTACATTCTGACTATATTTCTTTTCACATATTTTTCTGCAGAAATATTTATAATCCAATATGCAAAACCTTGTTCTAGACCACTAATCCAATAGTAGAGTACAGTTGGTAAAAGAAATAGATGGTCTCAATGTCGATTCAGGCATATGCCTCATTATATCTTGTTAGCTTAGCTCCTATAAATGATCGAATTTTATTGAGAAAAATGCAAAAATGAGATCCTGTTTTACTTCGTTCAGTTGTTGGTCTAGCATTATTTCCGTTAGTAGCTAAGTATTATACAGAACACTAGAATTAGTGATTTGTCTAGTACAACTGTAGCTTTGAGTTGATTATACACATTTTATGTAATTTAAATTTATTGTACTATTTTATATCGTTTTATTGACCTATCAAGGTACCCATGAAGACAAGAGACATGTAACTTGAAGCTTTTCCAATTAAAACTATTTATATATTTTTTTTGTGCCACTTTAGATATGTAATGACATATTATGCTTCCTCAAGCTCGCGCGATGTGTGGGGGGGGGGGCGACTAGTTTATAGGGAATCCAGGACTCCTGCTGTATGCAGCACTTATTTTTGTCTAAACAACCTGAATGTTTGAGCTATAACTGCAAACTGGTAAATTTTTTAACTGCTAGAGGCATAATGGCTTTGTCCATGACTCGGTTTGTTCATTGTTCTATGCGCATGTTAGAAATGGGTTTGTATTTTGCATTCCTTTATTATGTGAATTATGTTGTTTTCTAACTGCTACGTTTTCATCCGTGCAGACAGGTCAAATGGAATGACTGTACTTACGTTTGTGCTGTGTTTTGCTGCAGGGTGACAAATGAAAATAGTGCAGTTTGGAGGATGGACAATCGTGTTTTCAGCAACAAGAAAACTGCTGCAGAGCCTGAATCGTGTAGCATTACAAGACCTTGTATTTGGTTAGTAGAAACGTGAGATGTGATTAACGTGAGACTTTATATTTGATTAGTGAAACAAGTTGTCATTACGACACTTCATCCATTATATTGTATGGTGTATTTGATTACTGGAATGGAATGAAAACATGATTTATTTGCATGTGATGCTTGTTATATTATTACGAGATTTATAAAAATCAGCAAGAATGCTGCTAGTATCCACGTCAGTGTCCACATCAGCGCTGATGTCAGCGTCCACGTCATTGCTGCTTTAACATCCACGTCAGCATCCATGTCAGTATAAAGATGAGGTGGCTGTTTAATCTGTGACGGTTATTTTTCGTCATAAAAAATGGGCTTGGGCTGGGTTAATTAGGCCTCGGGCTCTACCGTGACGGTTTAAAATTGTCACTGATTACGTTAATCTGTGATGGTTTCGATAAACCGTCACGGAGGACAATCCATGACGCTCAATCCATGATGGTATCTAAAACTGTCACAGATGCTATATAGTGACGGTTTTTTGGTGATTCGTGACGAAAATTTTCCGTCATGGATTATCAGGTTTCTTGTAGTGTAGTAAGTGTTAGTTTGGAAGTACTGCACATACTTCTATTGGCTTTTAAATTAAGCATGGTGCTTAGGTTAAATAGCCTTCTGTTGACGGTCCTTAATGCTCACATTTAACCATCAACTAATCATGGAAAAGGATCCAAATGCAACTAACACTCAGACTTAGGGTTTTATCTGACAAAATTCCACGAGTTTTGGTGTTTGTCTATTTCTGCAGGGGGTTATCAGAAATATGGAGGAAAGGCCCACACGTCGGGTTTACATAGAGATATTAACGTGCCGCGCAATTGTCTACCATCTAGAAGACTCCAGAGGCCACGGGAACGAACGGGAAGGCAATCGGGCTCGGAGGCAGGGCGCCCGCCCTACTCTCCTGGGCGCCCACCCTGCTACAGTGCCCAATCAGAGTCCTTTTCGTGGATCGTGCTCCACCGACCTAAGGGATCAACGAAAACCGTGTGATTAATGTCGGTTTGATCTTATTATCCATCAACTTTGCCTTGCTCACTATGCTTAAGGATAGAGAAGAACAAATACACTTTGGTTCCGTTGGTGTTTTCCACCAATAGGGCCCATACACTTGATCTCTACCTTGTCTTTATGAGCAGGTACACTTTGAGCAAAACCTGAAGGAGTTTTACAACTCCCAGATTCCACCAAGTGAAGAACCTAGATCTACGAGCACAAACACACTGGAGATACTGGACACTCAGGCAATCACTGCCCTGAGATGCTTGAGGACGTAAACTACATCAACAACAAACAACAACTACTACTACAAACATCCTCAACAAAATCAAGAGAGGCGATCCAGGACGCCCGTCATCCCGATCTCCATCGACATGGTGGACTTCCCAGAAGCACTCTGCAACTTTGGCTCCAGCGTCAACATTATGCCCAGGGTACTCTATGAAAAATTCTTTACACATCCTTTACTAGAAACAACCATGTGTTTACAACTTGCAGATCGGACACTGAGTTTCCCAGAGGAAATATTGAAGAACTCTGCGTCTGAGTTGGTACCTTGTACGCCCCAGCAGACTTCGTGGTGATAGAGACTAGTAGTGACGAGAGGGCACCCATCATCCTAGGGAGGCCATTCCTGAACACCTCGAGAGCTGTTATCTACGCTAGTGCTGTCAAGATCGATTTCTACATCAAGGGGAGGAAGGAGACGTTTACCTTCAAGAACAAGACTACACAAATCTCAGAGCAATCCTGACATGAACTAAGGAAGAGGACCAACAGGAGGAACAGGATCAAGCAAATGTGGACCAAGTCAGCTAAGATGGTCACTGCAGTTCAAGGAGATCAAGACCGTCGACTTAAGTCACCGTTCCTGACCAAAAAGGACGACCCAGCTCCAGATGGCAGATCAGACATTCCGAAAGGTTGAAGACTCTAAGCAGATCAGGACAAGAAGAAGACGATGCAACCAGAGGAGGCAAATCATCAAGGACAGATGGGCATACTACGAAGGAGAAGTGGTAAGGTCTGAAGACATACAGCTTGAACAGAACTATCCTGGCAGACCGTAGCACCGAGTCATGTGTGGAGAGAGAAGATAGTTATACACGAAGAGGAGGCGCCACCGGAACCACCGATTACGCCATCCAGCGAATCCCACGATGACTGAGAAAACGGAGAGTCCCGTCCGGAGGACTTAAAAAAAACACCGAATGCCTTGCCAAGAGGTAAACTTGGTAGTTATCCTTTTCCTTTCAATTATTCAATTATAGTTTGCTTAGTTAATCAGGTTCATGTTATCTTGAAAAGAAAATAAAAATGTTAAAAATAGTAAGCTCCATGTGAGTATGCACATGGCACAAAACCCATAAGTACATTCACTGTGGTGCCATAAAGATAAAATAAATATATTCCTGTCCTATAAAAATGAAAATATAAAAATAAGATTGTGATCCTACCAAAGAGAGTAACATTTTTTGAGGAGGCTCAACATGATAAAGGCAAGATATTTATGCTAACACTTAACCAGTTCCACAAAGCTTTGTTGTCTATTTGAGCTCCACATAATTCAAGGATCAAAGAAGACTAGCCGACGGAGGACATAGTAATCACTGTCAGGGTACTGCTGACATTCAAATACACATCCGCCACCTGCTAGCTACATCAGAAGAAATTACGTCAAAATGCAGCTTGGGGGAGAGCACCCCCATTTATCCAGCTAAGTGTTTCTACTCGTGTTTATACTTTAATAGTAAAAAGATGCATAATCATAAAAACCCAAATAAAATTTTTTGTGCTTATATATATCTTTGCTTAGTTTGCTAAATAAATAAATAAAGTGTCTAGTCCAAACTGAACTTAAATGATAAACTCTTACATGGATATAATAAATAGTTGCTCTGCCATATACCTAGTTTTCAAGTTTGAGCTCTTTCTCAAGTTTAGGCATAACTATTATAATTTAAACCTGCTCTAAACCTGAACTTGTGGGAAGAGTACTTGATCTAAAGTCTAAGTGGTTAACGGATATGATATGGGAAGGTTGAGCTGCTGTTTATCCGTTCCTAGAGATGCTAGAATTCTGGAGAATTTTATCTTTGAAAATCTTTAAAATAACACATGATGAGTTCCTGTATGATGAGAGTTTAAATTCCTACCACAGCCATATATACATGCTGTTGGGTATTCTTAACATCATTACTAAAAGTAGACTAAGTTCTAAATCTAGCAACGGTGCCAAAAATGCCAAACCTATCCCTCACACCACTTAAGCCAAGTTGTCATCCCCAGCATGATATAAGAGACGCGGTATTGAAATATGCAATTGCTCTTCTAAATAAATAATAAATGGGATCTGCAAGCGCACAGATTAATACCGATGTAGCATTTTAACCGGGAAGTATTCCAGGTATCGTTATTTATATTTTTACCACTGGGAAGGGATTAGTCAATCATCACTATTGATTACAGAATAGAATATGAGATTGAGCATCTATCATTGCATGTATAATTGAGAACATTATATCTAACTCTTCATACAGGGATAAGTGTCACATAATAGATATATGAAATGATAATAGTGACAAGGATAACTAATCTGATCTAGCCACATAATAAATATGATAAGCACCTCAACTAGATACTCTAGAAAGTCATTAGCATGGTATTAGAACGAACTACAAGAATATTCCCTAAGTTATTCTCAACTATATAGTCTAGCATATCATAGTTAGTGCAAGCATACTTAGCAATCATTGCGAGACAAGACTACGCCCATGCATAGTGATATTAGCAAGGAATATGAGAAACATAGCAATCACTCCCCTGTAATAATGTTGCTCTGCCAGCCCAATACACGAGAGGGGGACTATATAAGAATCAATGAAGCTGTCACTATCACGAACTACCCCACGATCTGGCATATTGGGTACAATCGCAGATAATACGGTATAAGCACCACGCCTACACAATATCTATCATTTACCCATGGATCCGATGGATAAACGCTATACGATCCTAAGCATGTATATAGATCGTATCTAACTAAGCCAAGTACATAACTATGATAAACTAAGAACAATATAATCTTGAATATAAGCAAGTAGAGCAAAGTCATAAGAAATATATTGAAGTAGAACAAAGTCATATTGATAATATTGAAGAACAAAGATAATTAGAAAGCAATTAGAAGCACAATTAGAGAATTACCAAGAATCCTCCTGACAGATCCGGAAACCAATCGAAGATTGACTCCTTCTAGTTCTAATCCTATGTAGCTATGCTAATCTAGATATCTAATTGAGGTGGTGGCTCTAATCTTGATCAGAGGCTTCTTCTCCCTTGATGGAACAATGAATTAGGGTTGAGAGGCTCTCTCCTCCAGGGGCCAGGGGATCTGGTTTTATAGTCCCTTCAAGTGAATATGGGCCCTTGGATCAAACCGACATAGATTGTATGGTTTAGATTCATCCTTTAGGTCGGTGGAGATCTCCCGCAAAGCAGAGTCCTGATTGGACTCAGGAGGTGGGCGGGCGCCCTGACCAACTGGGCGGCCGCCCAGGGTCTGGCCCCGTTTCGCCTCCGCTTCGGTCCCGTGGCTTCTGGAGTCTTCTAGATGTAAGATAATTGCGCAGCACGTTAATACCTTTACGTAATCCTGACATGTGGGCCTTTCTTCCGTATTTCCTGATAACTCCCTGCAGAAATAGACAAACACCAAAACTTGTGGAATTCTGTCAGATAAAACCCTAAGTCTAGATCTTGATTTCATTTGGATCCTTTTCTTTATTTATTTGATAATTAAATTTGATACTTAAGGACCGTCAACACATGCTTGCTAGACTTTGAGTCACACATTTACTTTTTACTACTTATGAGCATTGAGAAGAAATCCGGGAGAGAATAGCCAAAAACATTTTTGTTTTTCCCTGTGAAATAAATGCTCGAGTTATCTTGGTTACTACCACTTGCTATATTATTTCAGGAGATGAGTGCTCTAAAAAAAAGAAAGAGAGAAAGAATACTAGGAAATCAAAAGAGGCAAGTGCCCGAAACCTCGAAGAAAAGAAAAAGTGAGACGAGAGGTAAAAATGGACAAGCGTCCGATAGTAGAATTAGGGGTACATGATACCCACCTGAGAGAAAAGAAAAAGAAAATATAGAGCATCTCATTCTTCTCAAAAAGTTTCAAAAGAGCAAGAAAGGTATGTATCCCCTTAAAAGACCAAAAGTAGAATTAGATTTTCACCATTGTTATCACCATCATCACCATACACCATTCACTCGCCACACATGCACATCTTGATTTGACTTATTGACTTGTTCTTCTGGATCCATGGTTAGACTATGTAATAAATGTCTTGTAAGTATGTATTATCTGTCTCCCACCTATGAGCTCCAGATATCAAAACCTTATTAGAGTAGGGTGAGAGAGAAGGCAATATCACTATGCCTCATATCAAAAACACCACATACTTTGAGAGAAGGAATATACCATTACTGCCTTGGAAAGGATCCAGAAATACCACAAAAAGAGAGATTTGAGAGTGTCATACAAGGAATCTCTGAGATTTATTTGAAAAACTGCAAAAACTCCAGAGTTATAGCTGATCAAGAACAAGAGACATGGTGCTTGACTAGACTGTTCTATCTTTTAACTGCTCAAGACACAAGTGACGGTTGCAAGCCCTATGGTGAAAGGTAAAATGAGTAAGTTTTAAGTCTTAACAGTTTACTCTAACTCAGAGATGAGATCTTGCTTGAACGCATGTGTACTTTTAAGGCATGAAACCACTTCAGAAACTTTTGAGGCTATCCTTGCTCAGGGACGAGCAAGAGGTAAGCTTGGGGGAGTTTGTTGACAGTCCTTAAGTAACAAACATAATTATCAAATAAATAAACAAAAGGATCCAAATGCAACCAACACCCAGACTTAGGGTTTTATCTGATAGAATTTCATGAGTTTTGGTGTTTGTCTATTTCTGCAGGGGGTTATCAGAAATATGGAGGAAAGGCCCACACGTCGGGTTTACATAGAGATATCAACGTGCCGCACTATTTTCTATCATCTAGAAGAGTCGAGAAGCCACAGGAACGAACGGGAGGCCGAACGGGCCCGGGGGTAGGGCACCCGCCCTCCCCCCTTGGGCGCCTGCCCCGGTACAAGCACCAATCATAGAATGGAGTACACCATTACAAAGATCTCGTCGAGCTGATCGAAATGCATATATTATTTACTATATTTGGAGTTTGGAATCAAGAGATATTAATAAAAGAAGGACTCCACATAAAAGAGTTGCGGGATTAATTGGGCCCAAATAAGATTTTGGTCCATTAAGGCCTATGTGCATTTTAATAAGATATGGTGAAAAGTTTAGTACCACATCGCCTGCTGAACCAAAAAAGGCACAAAGGAGGAGGCTATATAAGCAAGGCCCCTGGCCCCTGGAGGAGAACACATCAATATAGAGTTGAGAGGTGCCCTCGAAGGATAACGTTTCCTCTATATAGAATTAGGGCTTAGCATCCAATGTGAGATTAGAATTAGTTCTTCTAAGTTCTTCTAGATGGAGAGAGATAGAGTGGAGGTGTAGATCGGAGGAAGCCCGGCCTGTAGGTGTCTACTCCGAGGTTGTACCTGCGGGATCAAGTTCTCCTAATCCGAGGCTTGTTCCTAGGATTCTTCAGTAATTTGACTTCTAAATTCTAGTAAGTTCTTGTTTTATTGTTCTTTGCTTTATGAGTTTACTTTAATCTCTTCCGGTTGAGTTTAGAGTATTCATTGCTAGCGTAAACATGGTGTTTAGGCTAGGGTACTCATAGATATCCCCTGACTAGCTGGACCGTGGTAGTAATGAGGAACGTGACATTTCCGAGTTACCTTTGTAGCCCACATCTCGATAGCAGGACGGGTAGGGTTTATAGGTGCGGGTCCAACATCCTCTGTGGTGTCTAGATTCCGTGAGCCTCCCCAATAGAACAGTAGATTATCCTTACCAAGGTTAGAACGAGACTACGGTTGCAGTCTTCTCTATACATCGCTCACATTGAATCACATTCTTTGTAGCCTAAAGGGTAGTAGCAATAGAGTTGGTTAGTCAGATGCACGCTTTCTCCCAGTGGTAAAAATATAAATTCGATACACTGGATAACCTCCCAGGTGAAGTGCTCATTGATATCCGTGTGCTTCCGGATCATTTCCTCATGGCGTTACCAAATATCAACATGCGCCCGCCCTCCCCCCTTGGGCGCCCGCCCTGGCCTCAGGGCCAATCATGTCCAATCTCACGAATCAAGCTCCACCGACTTAAAGGATCAAGGAAAACTGTGCGATTAATGTTGGTTTGATCTAACGGCCCACATTCATTTGGAAGGACTATATAAGCAGACCCCCTGGCCCCTGGAGGAGAGGACCTCTATCTCTCAGAAACCCTAATTCATTATTCATCTTGGGAGAAGAAGCCTCTGATCAAGCCCTAGAGCCACCACATCAATTAGATCTCTAGTTTAGCATAGCTACATAGGATTAGAACTAGAAGGAGTCAATCTTCGATTGGTTTCCAGATCTGTCAAGAGGATTCTTGGTAATTCCTCTATTGTTCTTCAATTGTTCATCTTTGTTATTCAATATTATGAATATGACTTTGCTCTACATCAATATATTGATTATGACTTTGCTCTACTTGTTTATATTTGCAATTATATTGTTCTTAGTTTGTCGTAGTTATATGCTTGGCTTAGTTAGATTGGAATTATATACATGTTTAGGATCATATAGCGTTTATCCATGTGTACAGTGGGTACATGATAAGTATTGTGTAGGCGTGGTGCCTATACCGTATTTATCTGCGATTGTACCCTATATGCCAGATCGCGGGGTAGTTCGTGGTAGTGACAGCTCCATTGATTCTTATATAGTCCCCCTCTCGTTTATAGGGCTGGCAGAGCAACATTATTACAGGGGAGTGATTGCTATGTTTCTCGTATTCCTTGATAATATCACTATGCATGGGCGTAGTCCTGTCTCGCAATGATTGCCAAGTATAATTGCTTTAACTATGATATGCTAGACTGTATAGTTGAGAATAACTTAGGAAATATTCTTGTAGTTCGTCCTAATTCCATGCTAATGACTTGCTACAATATCTGTTGAGGTGCTTATCATATTTATATGTGGCTAAGTTATGGTGATCAGATTAATTATCTTTGTCACCATTCATACTTTATCTATCTTTTATGTGACACTTGTCCCTGTATGAAAGAGATAGATAAATGCTCTCAATTATACATGCAATGATAGATACTCAATCTTATATTCCATTTCATAATCAACATTGATGTTTAGCAATCCCTTCCCAGTGGTAAAAATATAAATAACGATACCTGGAATACTTCCCGGTTAAAATGCTACATCGGTATTAATCTGTACGCTTGCAGATCTCATTTAGTATTTATTCTTAAGAGCAATTGCATATTTCAATACCGCGTCTCTCATGTCATGCTGGGGATGACAACTTGCCTTAAGTGGCATGAGGGATAGGTTTGGCATTTTTGGCGCTGTTATCAGAATTAGAAAACTAAGTCTACTTTTGGTAGTGACGTTAAGAATGCCTAACAAGCATTTTTGGCACCGTTGCCGGGGAAGGTTGATTACTAATCAGGAATGAATATGGAATTTTGAGTCATCATTCGCATCACTAATATGATTGAGATTATCAATTCTCTCATACAGTTTTACCCCGATTTTTTTCTATTTTATCTTATGCAGGGTAATGTATGAATAGAAGACATCTTCCTGGAAATTTTGTTGACAATCCCGAAGCATTATTCAGAAAAACAAGAGCCAAGCTCAAGAAGAGATCATCAACGCTTCAGCACGAAACTTCATCCAATCAAGAAGATCACCAAAGTTTCACCCGAAACTTGTCTTTAGAGTTCGAAGTCATGGCGAACAAATCGATCCGTGAGTTCTCAGCTCCCACTACGGACAACATCTGCACTGGACCTACTGCAGAGATCGATGGCAACTTTGAGCTCAAGCCTGGACTTATCAACATGGTACAATCCAACCAATTCTGTGGGAAGGCACACGAAGATGCTAGTGCTCATCTCCAACATTTCCTGGAGATTTGCAGCACATTCACCATATCAGGAGTCCCCAGAGATGCTATACTACTTCGCCTCTTCCCATTCTCACTGTTGGGGAGAGTGAAGCAGTGGTTCTATGCTACAAAGGAGAAGAATACTACGTGGGCACTCAGCTCCATGAACTTTCTGGCTAAGTTCTTTCCCATGGGCAAGACCAATGCTCTCCGTGGGAAAATTACAAGTTTTCAGCAACAACATGATGAATTTGTTCTAGAAGCATGGGAGCGCTTCCAAGACTACATCCTAGAATATCCCCATCATGGAATGAAGAGCTGGCTACTGATGCAGACGTTTTATCATGGGCTCGGCAATAGTGCTCGAGAGACCATGGATGCTGCAGCTGGAGGAGCATTCTTATCACTCATCATATCACAAGCCACAACTCTAGTGGAGAAGATGGCGTCCAACCAAGGCTGGAATGAAGAGAGGACCCAGACACGCAATAGAGGTGGAGGTATGCACCACCTCAAGGAGGTAGACATGCTGTCTGCAAAGCTAGACCTGCTCATGAAGAAGCTCGATGATAGAGCTGGAGATAAGAAAGAAGTTATGCACATCTACGACTCTCACATGACTTGCGAGGAGTGTGGAGACACTGGACACTCAGGCAATTACTGCCCTGAGAAGCTTGAGGATGTGAACTACATCAACAACAACCACAATTACTACAACCGTCCTCAGCAAAATCAAGGTTGGAATCAACAGAGGCCTAACTACTCAGGTAATTATGAAGGTAACAATTCTTACAATAATAATAATAATTTTCCACCTCTGAGAGAGTTAGTGTCTAATCAAGGAAAGCTAATGGATAACCTATCTAAGAAATTGGCATCTAATGATAAAATGCTAGAAAATATAAATAATAGAATGGATAATTTCTTTACTGCCATCAAGAATCAAATTAGCTTTAATAAAATGATTGTATCTCTGTTAAATCAAATAGTTGCTGCTATTCCTGCTACTGACCCCGGTATACCATCACAACCGGAAGGATTAGAATCTACAAATCTTGTGGACATGTTTGATGCAGGTAACTACTGGAGTAACCCCGTCACTGAAGTTACTACTGACCTTCTGCCGTTCAAGAGAGGCGATCCAGGACGCCCCGTCATCTCGATCTCCATCGGCATGGTGGACTTCCCAGAAGCACTGTGCGACTTTGGCTCTAGCGTCAACATTATGCCCAGGGTACTCAATGAAAAATTCTTTACATATCCTTTATTAGAAACAACCATGTGTTTGTAGTTTGCAGATCAGGCGCTAAGTTTCCCAAAGGGAATATTGAAGAACCTCTGCATCCGAGTTGGTACCTTATACGCCCCAGCAGACTTCGTGGTGATAGAGACCGGAAATGATGAGAGGGCACCCGCTATCTTAGGGAGGCCATTCTTGAACACCTCGGGAGCTGTCATCTACGCTAGTGCTGCGAAGATCAGTTTCTACATCAAGGGAAGGAAGGAGACATTTTCCTTCAAGAACAAGACTACACAAATCCCAGAGAAATCCCGACATGAATCAAGGAAGAGGACCAATAGGAGGAATAGGAACAAGCAAGTGTGGACCGATTCAGCGAAGATGGTCACTGCAGTTCAAGGAGGTCAAGACCGTCGACTTAAGTCACCATTTCTAACCAAGAAGGACGACCCAGGAATGCCAAGCATCCATTGCTCCATCAATGGGTACAACTTCTAGAAGACACTTTGCGACACCGGATCGAGCGTCAACATAATGGCCGCAGTCACCTATCGGCTCTTGTTCGGAACCATGCCCCTAAAACCAACATACATTTAGCTCTAGATGGCAGATCAGACATTCCAAAAGGTTGAAGGTATAGTAACTGATGTCCCTGTCAAAATAGACGATCATTTTGTCCATACAGACTTTCAGGTTATTGACATGGGAGAAGACGAGTACGATCCACCCAACATCCTTGGGAGACCGTTCCTCAGCACCGTTAAAGCAATCATTTACATTGGAACCGGAGAAGTCCATATGCACTTCCCCTCAGAGAAGGTACGCCGCTATTTTACAAACCCTAATTATGTAGTTGAAGACTCTAAGCAGGTGTTGACGGTCCTTAATGCTCACATTTAACCATGAACTAATCATGGAAAAGGATCCAAATGTAACCAACACCCAAACTTAGGGTTTTATCTGACAGAATTCCATGAGTTTTGGTGTTTGTCTATTTCTGCAGGGGGGTATCATGAAATACGGAAGAAAGGCCCACACGTCGGGTTTACATAGAGATATTAATGTGCCGTGCAATTTTCTATCATCTAGAAGACTCCAGAAGCCAGGGGACCGAAGCGGAGGCCGAGAGGACTCAAGGACAGGGCGCCCGCCCTAGTCCTTAGGGCGCCCGCGCACTTCCAGAGTCCAATCAGGACACGTTTCGCGGATTATGTTCCATCGACCTAAAGGATCAAGGAAAACCGTGCGCTTAATGTCGGTTTGATCCGACGGTCCAGATTCATCTGAAAAGACTATATAAGCAAGGCCACCTGGCACCTGGAGATCATACCTCTTCTACAGAATCAAAGCTAGGGATTCAATTCTTCATCCAAGTAGAGAGGATCCATCTAGTTCTTCTAGTTCTACCTCTAGTTCATCTAGATCTAGTTCTAGTTCATCTAGTTCTAGTTCTAGTTCCTCTAGTTCTAGTTCTAGTTAGTTCTAGTTGTAATCTAGAAAATAGGGAGAGAGAAGAGGAGAGCGGAGGAGGAGGAGCCGGATCTGTCGGATCTTCCTCAACATTGTACTTTTGCAGCAACTGGTTCGTTCTTCATCGTTCTCTAGGTTCTTCAACTCATAATTCCTGAGTTCTTTTATTACTTTTATATACATTCAATTTATTTATTGGATTCCCGCTTGCATCAAGTGCTCTAATCTTTGAAACATTAGAGTAGTAATTAATAGATTAGACGTGGTGTTTAGTCTTGCAATTACCTAGAATTGCACCCAATCCTGCAGATTGTTGTGGTAGCCCTAAGGTAGTGACAGCCCTAACGATCGACGTATTCCAACTCGTTCGGATCGGTGTTTGTAGGACCATAGTCAGAGCTTCCTAGCCCCCTTCTCATCTCTTTCTGTGGTTAGTGTTCTGATGTCCCGAAATAGATAATCTTGAAGTAATTCTTGATTCTTAGATCAATTAGAGAACTCTTAGGAAACTTCCTCTCTTCCCACCAAAAATACTTATATAGTTATCCTTGGGCGATCTTGATTCTTAATTAGTACACTCACGTTCCCTGTGGAACATCGATACTCTGGAATACTCCTGGGTGAAGGCTACATCGGTATCCGTGCGCTTGCGGATTTTTCTGTTTGTGTTTAAAATACCCAACAAGCTTTCTGGCACCGTTGCCGCGGAACGGTAGCTGTGCTAGTTTCGAACCAAGTTGTCTGTGTATCCTTTTTCTTTTCCTTTTTTACCACACTCACCTTACCATTTTCACCACACCACATGGATTTCACTCTAAGCATTAATGAGCATGGCATTTATTTCATAGCCACTTCATTTACACCATGCTCATATGCAACATCATCTCAATCTTTTGGTCTCTCCAACATCACCACATTCGAGATCTCCACCCCCCTCATCCTTTCTATTTATAAAAACTTTAAAAGGGCGGTTGTCGATGCATATGTCTATAATAAATGTTGCAGATCTCGTTGAGTTGATCTTCATATAGGTCCACGTTGGAGGGGAAACCACTTCGCCGACATAAATTGATGATTTCCCAAGGACAAGCTTAGTGTCCTAAAATAAGCACTGATCAGATCATGAGCTTTTAATTATTTGCAACATTACCTTGTGTATTGAGCATATAAGGATAATTGTAAAAAAAATTCCTTCGGGTATTCTTGTCACTAACCTTTCCAGGATTGGAGCAAGAAGATCGGATGAAAGACAAGCACAAGGTATGTCCAACCAATCATCATACAACATTAAATTAAATTCATCCAAACTTGAATTTTGCAAAATTCAAGCTTGGGGGAGTACTTTACATAAAAACATCCTTTGCCATGTTGCTATGTTGGTTGTCTCTACCTTTGAGACATGCTCAATTTGTTAAATACTAATCACACTACTTCATATCCACTTGAAGTGATCTCTATAAATGCTCCCATACCACCTTTATTTGCTTTAGTATATGTTTAGGTTTGGAGTAGTTTCATTTATCTCTTAATTAAGCATGGTGCTTAGTTTAGGGCTGATGATCTTACTTCCAAGGGGTTTTAAATTAAGCATGGTGCTTAGGTTAAAATGCCCTCCTGAATCAAATTAGACATGGTGTCTAGGTTGATTTTTGAGCCCATAGTATGCTATATAAGATATTGGATATTTTGTTGGACTAACCCCTGTAGGAAAACTTTCAATATCGACCTGGGAAGTCCTGAGATAAACTCACATTGGAGACAAAGAGGGACACACATGAAGTTTAACAATTTACACAAGGAAGACATAGCTCACAAGAGATGATCCATGGAGGGTGCCACAAAGACGATGCACATCCGCTAAGAAAGGAAAGCTTCCATAAGGTGATACTGTACCATCACTCTTCAAGTAAGGTAACATCTTAATGTACTTGACTATCACTTCTATAAGCTTCTCCTTGGTTCTGGCGTTCACATGAATAAAAGAGACAAACATGTATGATTTACAACTCTAAATTAACCAACCTAATCGATTCAACATGTTTTGTCCTTCCACCTTTGTGATCCCACACTCCTAATCACATGAACTAAAATGTTGCACACTCAATCTTTGGAAGATATAAAAAAACATAAGTATAGATAGATTATCTTTCCTTTAGGTTGAGCAATTTGATCCGACAAATGTTTTAAATGTTATACTCATGATCTTGTTATCCATCAAACCTGTCTTGCTCACTATGCTTAAGGTTAGAGAAGAACAAATACACTTTTGGTTCTATTGGTGTTTTCCACCAACAGAGCCCATGCACTTGATCTCTACCTTGTCTCTATGAGCAGGTACACTTCGAGCAAAATATGGAGGAGTTTTACAACTCCCAGACTCCATCAAGTGAAGAACCTGGATCTACGAGCACAAACACACTGGAGATACTGGACACTCAGGCAATCACTGCCCTGAGATGCTTGAGGACGTAAACTACATCAACAACTACTACTACAACCGTCCTCAACAAAATCAAGGTTGGAATCAACAGAGGCCTAACTACTCAGAATCTGCAAATCTTGTAGACATGTTTAATGTAGGTAACTACTGGAGTAACCCCATAGTGGAAGTAATTACTGACCTTCTGCCGGTCAAGAGAGGCGATCCAGGACGCCCCGTCATCCTGATCTCCATCAGCATGGTGGACTTCCTAGAAGCACTCTGTGACTTTGGCTCCAGCGTCAACATTATGCCCATGGGAATATTGAAGAATTTCTACGTTTGAATTGGTACCTTGTACGCCCCAGCAGACTTCTTGGTAATAGAGACTGGTACCGATGAGAGGGCACCCATCATCCTAGGGAGGCCATTCCTGAACACCTCAGGAGCTGTCATCTACGCTAGTGCTGCTAAGATTAGTTTCTACATTAAGGGGAGGAAGGAGATGTTTTCCTTCAAGAACAAGACTACACAAGTCTTAGAGCAATCCCGACATGAACCAAGGAAGAGGACCAACAGGAGGGACAGGAACAAGCAAATGTGGACCAAGTCAGCTAAGATGGTCACTGCAGTTCAAGGAGGTCAAGATCGTCGATTTAAGTCACCGTTCCTGTCCAAAAAGGACGACCCAGGTATGCCAAGCATCTAGTGCTCCATTAATGGATACAACTTCCAGAAGACGCTTTGCGACATCCGGTCAGGCGTCAACATAATGGTCGCAGTCACCTATCAGCTCCTGTTCGGAACCATGCCCCTAAAATCGACATACATTCAGCTCCAGATAGCAGATCTGACATTCCAAAAGGTTATTGTCATGGGAGAAGACGTTTACAATCCACCCATCATTCTTGGAAGACCGTTCCTCAGCCCCGTTAAAGCAATCATTTACATTGGAACCGGAGAAGTCCACATGTACTTCCCCTATGAGAAGGTACGTCGTTGTTTTGATGACCCTAACTATATAGT
Source organism: Sorghum bicolor (assembly GCF_000003195.3). Taxonomy (NCBI): domain Eukaryota; kingdom Viridiplantae; phylum Streptophyta; class Magnoliopsida; order Poales; family Poaceae; genus Sorghum; species Sorghum bicolor. The sequence continues at coordinate 28,089,668 of NC_012871.2, forward strand.
TGAAGACTCCAAGCAGGTCAGACAAGAAGAAGACGACGCAACTGCGACCAGAGAAGGCAAATCATCAAGGACGGATGGGCAGACTACGAAGGAGAAGTAATAAGGTCTGAAGACATACAGCTTGAACAGAACTGTCCTGAGGAGACCGTAGCACCGAGTCAGGTGTGGAGAGAGAAGATAGTTATACACGAAGAGCAGGCGCCGCTGGAACCACCGACTACGCCATCCAGCGAATCCCAGGACGACTGAGGAAACGGAGAGTCCCGTTCGGAGGACTTAAAAACACTGAACGCCTTGCCAAGAGGTAAACTTGGTAGTTATCTTTTTCCTTTCAATTATTTAAAATAGTTTGCTTAGTTAATTAGGTTCACATCATCTTGAAATGTTGAAAATAGTAAGCCCCATGTGAGTATGCTCATGGCATAAAACCCATAAGTACATTCACTATGGTGGCGCAAAAATGAAATAAATATATTCTTGTCCTATAAAAATAAAATTATAAAAATAAATGATCCTACTAAGAGAGTAACATTAATTGAGGAGGCTCAACATGATAAAGGCTAGATATTTATGCTAACACTTAACCAGTTCCACAAAGTTTTGTTGTCTATTTGAGCTCCACAGAATTTAAGGATTAAAGAAGACTAGCAGATGGAGGACATCCTAATCGCTATCAGGGTGCTACCGACATTCAAATACACCTCCACCACCTACTAGCTACACTAGAAGAAATTGCGTCAAAATCCAGCTTGGGGAGAGCACCCCAATTTATCCAGCTAAGTATTCTACTCACGTTTATACTTTACTCTAATAATAAAATGATGCATAATCATAAGAACCCAAATAAAGATTTTGTGCTTATATATATATCTTTGCTTAGTTTGCTAAATAAATAAATAAATAAAGTTTGCTATGAACTCTCATGATAAGCTCTCATATGGAAATGATGAATAGTTGCTCTGCCATGACTAGCTCTCAAAATTGAAATCTCTCTCAAGTTTAGGCATGACTGTTATTAATTAAGATTTACTCTAAACCTGAACTTGTGGGGAGAGTACTAGATCTAAAGTCTAAGTCGTTAGCGGATACGATATGGGAAGGTTGAGCTGTTGTTTATCTGTTCCTAGAGATGCTAGAAAATTGGAGAATTTTTATCATTGAAAATCTTTAAAATGTTGCATGCTGAGTTCCTATATGATGAGAGTTTAAATTCCTACCACAGCCATATATACATGCTTGCTAGACTTTGAGCCACACATTTACTTTTTACTGCTTATGAGCATTGAGTGTGGTCAAGCTGTGTAGACCCTTAGGAGCTTGTCGTGTGGTTAAGTCAAGATTCACTTGCACGTTCACTCACACATGCTGCTTCTACTCCGAAAGTACGCATCCACATATATCCACCCATTTCCATCTTTAGAATCACCTAAAAATATTCTACTCCTAATCCGGGAGAGAATAGCCAAAAACATTTCTGTTTTTCCCGTGAAATAAATGCTCAAGTTATCTTGGTTACTACCACTTGCTATATTATTTCAGAAGATGAGTGCTCTAAAAAAAAGAGAGAGAGAAAAAAGGGGCAAGTTCCCGGAACCTTGAAAGAAAAGAAAAAGTGAGACGAGAGGTAAAAATGGACAAGAGTCCGACAGTAGAATTAGGGGTACAAGATACCCACCTGAGAGGAAAGAAAAAGAAAATATAGAGCATCTCATTCCCCTCAAAAGTCTCAAGTGCAAGGAAGGTATGAACCCCCTCAAAAGAGCAATTAGACTTTCACCATTGTTATCACCATCATTACCATACACCATTCATTCGCCACACATGCACATATTGATTTGACTTATTGACTTGTTTTTCTAGATCCATAGATTGACTATGCAATAAATGTCTTGTAAGTATGTATTAGCTATGTCCCACTTATGAGCTCCAGATATCAAAACATTATTAGAGTGAGAGAAGGCAATGCCACTATGCCTCATACCAAAAATACCACATACTTTGAGAGAAGGCATACACCATTACTGCCTTGGTAAGGATCCAAAAATACCACAAAAGAGAGACTAGAGAGAGTCATACAAGGAATCTCTAAGTTTTATTTGAAAATCTGCAAAAACTCCAGAGCTATAGTTAATCAAAGAATAAGAGACATGGCGCTTGACTCGACCGTTCTATCTTTTAACTGCTCAAGACACAAGTGACGGTTACAAGCCCCATGGTGGAAGGTAAAATAATTAAGTTTAAATATTAACAGTTTACCCTAACCCAGAGATGAGATCTTGTTTGAACGCATGTATATCTTTAAGGTATGAAACCACTGCAGAAACTCTTGAGTTCATCTTTGCTCAGGGACGAGCAAAGGTTAAGCTTGGGGGAGCTTGTTGACGGTTCTTAATGCTCACATTTAACCATAAACTAATCATGGAAAAGGATCCAAATGCAACCAACACCCAGACTTAGGGTTTTATCTCTCAGAATTTCACGAGTTTTGGTGTTTGTTTATTTCTGCAGGGGGTTATCATGAAATACGGAAGAAAGGCCCACACGTCGGGTTTACATAGAGATATTAACGTGCCGCGCAATTTTCTATCGTCTAGAAGACTCCAGAAGCCACGGGACCGAAGCGAAGGCCGAGAGGGCTCAGGGACAGGGCGCCCGCCCACTTCTAGAGTCTAATCAGGACATGTTTCGCGGATTATGCTCCATCGACCTAAAGGATCAAGGAAAACCGTGCGATTAATGTCAGTTTGATCCGACGGTCCAGATTCATCTGAAAAGACTATATAAGCAAGGCCCCCTGGCCCTTGGAGATCATACCTCTTCTACATAATCAAAGCTAGGGTTTCAATTCTTCATCCAAGTAGAGAGGATCCCTCTAGTTCTTCTAGTTCTACCTCTAGTTAAATAGTTTGCTTAGTTAATCATGTTCATACTATCCTAAAAAGAAAATAAAAATGTTAAAACCAGCATAAAACTCATAAGTACATTCACTGTGGTGGCATAAAAATAAAATAAATATAATCCTATCCTATAAAAATGAGAATATAAAAATAAATTTATGATCCTACCAAAGAGAGTAATATTTATTAGAGGAAGCTCAACATGATAAAGGCTAGATATTTATGGTAACACCTAATCAGTTCCACAAAGCATTGTTGTCTATTTGAGCTCCACAAAAATCAAAAAGACTAGCAGACGGAGGACATTCTAATCGCTGTCAGGGTGTTGCTGACTTTCAAATACACCTCTACCACCTGCTAGCTACATCAGAAGAAATTACGTCAAAATTCAGCTTGAGGGAGAGCACCCCCATTTATCTCGCTAAGTATTTCTATCTACATTTATACTTATACTATATTAAAATAAAAATATACATAACCATGAAAAACCAAATAAAGATTTTGTGCTTATATATATATATATCTTTTGCTTAGTTTGTTTAATAAATAAATAAAGTGGCTATGCTAAACTGAATCTTAATAATAAACTCTAGCATGGATGTGATAAATAGTTGCTCTGCCTAATTTTCAAATTTGAAGTTTTCTCTCTAGTTTAGACATAACTGTTATAATTTAAAGCTTACTCTAAACCTGAACTTGTAGGAAGAGAACTTGATGTGAAGTCTAAGTTGTTAACGGATATGATATGGGAAGGTTGAGCTGCTGTTTATCTGTTCCTAGAGATGCTAGAAATCTGGAGAATTTTATCTTTGAAAATCTTTAAAATAACACATGATGAGTTTCTGTATGATGAGAGTTTAAGTTCCTACCACAGCCATATATACATGCTTGCTAGACTTTGAGCCACACATTTACTTTTTACTGCTTATGAGCATTGAGTGTGGTGAAGCTGTGTAGACCCTTAGGAGCTTGTCATATGGTTAAAATCAAGATTCACTTGCACGTTCACTTACACATGCTGCTTCTACTCCGGAAGTACGCATCCACATATATCCACCCATTTCCATCTCCAGAACCACCCAAAAGTATTCTACTCCTAATCCGGTAGACAATAGCCAAAAACATTTTTGTTCACCCCTGTAAAATAAATACTCAAGTTATCTTGGTTACTGCCACTTGCTATATTATTTCAGAAGATGAGAGCTCTAAAAAAAGAGAGAAAAGAGAAAAGATACAAGGAAATAAAAAGGGGCAAGTGCCCGGAACTTCGAAAGAAAAGAAAAAGTGAGACGAGAGGTAAAAATGGACAAGTGTCCGATAGTAGAATTAGGGGTACAAGATACCCACCTGAGAGGAAATAAAAAGAAAAATATAGAGCATCTCATTCTCTTCAAAAAGTTTTAGAAGAGAAAGAAAGGTAGGTATCCCCTCAAAGAGCAAAAGTAGAATTAGACTTTCACCATTGTTATCACCATCATCACCATACACTATTCATTCGCCACACATGCACATCTTGATTTGACTTATTCACTTGTTTTTTTGGATCCATGGTTGGACTATGCAATAAATGTCTTGTAAGTATGAATACTTTATCTCCCAACTATGAGCTCCAGATATCAAAAGCCTTATTAGAGTAGGATGAGAGAGAAGGCAATGTCACTATGCCTTATACCACAAATATCATATACTTTGAGAGAAGGCACGTACCATCACTGCCTTGGTAAGGATCCAGAAATATCACAAAAGAGAGATATGAGAGAGTCGTACAAGGAATCTCTGAGTTTTATTTGAAAATCCGCAAAAAAACTCCAAAGCTATAGCTGATCAAGAATAAGAGACATGGTGCTTGACTAGACCGTTCTATCTTTTAACTACTCAAGACAGAAGTGACGATTACAAGTCCGATGGTGAAAGGTAAGATGAGTAAGTTTTAAGTCTTGACAGTTTACTCTAACTTAGAGATGAGACCTTATTTGAAAGCATGTGTACCGTCAACTTTTAAAGGCATTACAGCAACTTCTGATCCATCACTGAGATTATCCTTGCTCAGGGACGAGTAAGAGGTAAGCTTGGGGGAGTTTGTTGACGGTCCTTAAGTATCTAATTTAATTATCAAATAAACAAAGAAAAGGATCCAAATTCTACCAACATCCAGACTTAGGGTCTTATCTGACAGAATTCCAAGAGTTTTGGTGTTTATCTATTTCTGCAGGGGGTTATCAGGAAATACAGAAGAAAGTCCCACACGTCGGGTTTATATAGAGATATCAACGTGCCGCGCAATTATCTAACATCTAGAAGAGTCCAGAAGCCACGGGAACGAACGGGAGACCGGACGGGCTCGGCGGCAGGGCGCCCGCCCTGGCCTCGGGGCCAATCATGTCCAATCTCGCGGACATGCTCCACCGACCTAAAGGATCAAGGAAAACCATGCGATTAATGTCGGTTTGATCTAACGGCCCACATTCATTTGGAAGGACTATATAAGCAGACCCCCTGGCCCCTGGAGGAGAGGACCTCTATCTCTCAGAAACCCTAATTCATTATTCATCTTGGGAGAACAAGCCTCCGATCAAGCCCTAGAGCCACCACATCAATTAGATCTATAGTTTAGCATAGCTACATAGGATTAGAACTAGAAGGAGTTAATCTTCGATTGGTTTCTGGAACTTTCAAGAGGATTCTTGGTAATTCCTCTATTGTTCTTCAATTGTTCATCTTTGTTCTTCAATATTATGAATATGACTTTGCTCTACTTCAATATATTGATTATGACTTTGCTCTACTTGTTTATATTTGCAATTATATTGTTCTTAGTTTGTCATAGTTATATGCTTAGCCTAGCTAGATTGGAATTATATACATGTTTAGGATCGTATAGCGTTTATCCATGTGTACAGTGGGTAAATGATAAGTATTGTGTAGGCGTGGTGCCTATACCGTATTTATCTGCGATTGTACCCTATATGCCAGATCGCGGGGTAGTTCGTGGTAGTGACAGCTCCATTGATTCTTATATAGTCCCCCTCTTGTGTATAGGGCTGGCAAAGCAACATTATTATAGGGGAGTGATTGCTATGTTTCTCATATTCCTTGATAATATCACTATGCATGGGCATAGTCCTGTCTCGCAATGATTGCCAAGTATAATTGCACTAACTATGATATGCTAGACTGTATAGTTGAGAATAACTTAGGAAATATTCTTGTAGTTCATCCTAATTCCATGCTAATGACTTGCTAGAATATCAGTTGAGGTGCTTATCATATTTATATGTGGCTAAGTTATGCTGATCAGATTAATTATCTTTGTCACCATTCATACTTTATCTATCTTTTATGTGACACTTATCCCTGTATGAAAGAGATAGACAAATGCTCTCAATTATACATGCAATGATAGATACTCAATCTTGTATTCCATTCCATAATCAACATTGATGTTTAGCAATCCCTTCCTAGTGGTAAAAATATAAATAACGATACCTAAAATACTTCCCGGTTAAAATGCTACATCGGTATTAATCTGTGCGCTTGGAGATCTCATTTATTATTTATTCTGAAGTGCAATTGCATATTTCAATACCGCATCTCTCATGTCATGCTGGGGATGACAACTTGGCTTAAGTGGCATGAGGGATAGGTTTGGCATTTTGGCGCCGTTAACAGAATTAGAAAACTAAGTCTACTTTTGGTAGTGACGTTAAGAATGCCCAACAATGACATGTCAAACAATTTCACCTTGCTTTGCTCGAAGGAGAGGCATGTCATGAAGTGGGGGTGCATCAACACATATTTGAGAAAGTATGTTCAATTCATTCCTTAGCTTGCAAAACCTCTTCTCATTAAGTGGCTTGGTGAATATATCGGTAAGTTGATCATCGGTGCCTATACTCTTAATGCAAATGTCCCCTTTTTGTTGGTGATCTCTTGTGAAGTGATGGCGGACATCTATGTGCTTTGTTCTTGAGTGTTGAACTGGATTGTTGGTGAGCTTCACGACACTTTCATTGTTACATAGCAATGGCACTTCTTTGAAATTGATTCCAAAATCTTTCAATGTTGCCTTTCATCCATAGAATTTGTGCACAACAACTACCGGTCGCAATGTACTCCGCTTTGGTGGTTGATAGTGCAACACTATTTTTCTTCTTGGATGACCATGAGACAAGTGATCTACCCAATAATTGACATGTGCCCGATGTGCTTCTTCTCTCAACTTTGCATCCCGCATAGTCTGAATCAGAATATCCAACAAGTTCAAACTTTGCACCTTTGGGATACCACAAACCAACATTTTGTGTATGCTTCAAGTACCTCAATATTCTCTTTGTTGCTTTCAAATGACTTTCTCTTTGTGAGGCTTGAAATCTTGCACACGTACATACACTAAACATGACATCCGGTCTTGATGCGGTCACATAGAGTAGGCTTCCAATCATAGACCGATACAACTTTTGATCCACCATATTTCCACTTGTATCACTATCTAGGCTTCCATTTGTTCCCATTAGAGTGCTAATTGATTTTGCATCATCCATACCAAATTTCTTGAGCATGTCTTTTATGTACTTGCCTTGACTCACAAATGTGCCATTCTTCAATTGCTTGATTTGAAGACCAAGGAAGTAACTAAGCTCTCCAATCATTGACATCTCAAACTCATTAGCCATCATGTTTCCAAACTACTCACAAAATTCTTGGTTGGTTGATCCAAATATGATATCATCAACATAGATTTGCAACACAAACAAGTCTTTGCCAATCTTCTTAGTGAAGAGAGTGGTGTGAACCTTGCCCATCTTGAAACCTTTAGAGAGTAAGAAGTCTCTCAATCTCTCATACCAGGCTCTAGGTGCTTGCTTCAAACCATACAATGCCTTTCTTAGCTTGTAAACATGGTTGGGTTTCTTATCATCTTCAAAACTGGGAGGTTGCTCAACAAAAACTTCTTCATTGATATAGCCATTGAGAAATGAACTTTTCACATCCATTTGATATAACTTGATGTTATGAGCACAAGCATAGGCCAACAAGATCCTAATTGCTTCCAATCTTGCAACCGGAGCATATGTTTCACCAAAGTCAAGACCTTCAACTTGAGTATAGCCTTGCGCTACCAATCTTGCTTTGTTCCTTACAACTATCCCATCTTGATCTTGCTTGTTGCGAAAGACCCATCTAGTACCAATGACATTGTGATCACTAGGCCTCTCAACTAATTCCCATTCTTGATTTCTCTTGAAGTTGTTAAGCTCTTTATGCATAGCATTAACACAATCAACATCTCTCAATGCTTCATCAATCTTCTTTGGCTCAATGTGAGATACAAAGGAGAAATGCTCACAAAATGATGCTAGCCTTGATCTAGTTTGCACTCCTCTTTGAATATCACCAATGATATGATCCAATGGATGATCTCTTGCAATATTTGTTGGTTGGAGCATTTGCACTTGATTGCTTGCAATTGGTTGATCATGAGATGATGTACTAGCTTGTTGATCTTGCACTTGAGTACCACTTGTACTATCTTGATTTTGATCATGAGAACCACTAGCTTGCACATTAGAGGTAGGAAGGACTTGATCTTTGTCATCTTCAACATCAATCACCTGTCTAGGCCTTAAATCACCAATGTCCATATTCTTCATTGCATCGGCCTATTGAGTGCCTCTCACATCATCAAGATTCTCATCTTCCTCTTGAGAGCCATTGGTTTCATCAAATTCAACATCATGCACCTCTTCAAGAGTACCACTAGCCAAATTCCAAACTCTATAAGCTTTGCTAGTAGTAGAGTAACCAAGCAAGAAACCTTCATCACATTTCTTTTCAAATTTGCTCAATCTAGTGCCTTTCTTCAATATGTAGCATTTGCAACCAAAAACTCGAAAGTATGCAATGTTGGGTTTTCTACCATTCAAGAGCTCATATGGTGTTTTCTCCATCATTGGGTGACAATTGAGTCAGTTGCTATAGTAGCAAGCCGTGTTGATTGCTTCGGCCCAAAAGGAATGACTCACATTGTACTCACTCAACATTGATCTTGCCGTGTCAATTAAGGTTCTATTCTTCCTCTCAACAAGACCATTTGATTGTGGAGTGTACTTGGCCGAGAATTGATGCTTAATACCAAATTCATCACAAAGCTCATCAACTCTTGTATTCTTGAATTCACTTCCATTGTCACTTCCCACTTTCTTGATGGTTGTTTCAAACTCATTGTGTATTCTTTTGGCAAATGATTTGAAGGTTGCAAAAGCATCACTCTTGTCACTAAGAAAGAATACCCATGTGTATTTTGTGAAATCATCCACTATCACAAATCCATATTTGTTTCCACCAATGCTTGTGTATGTGGTTGGTCCAAATAGATCCATGTGCAACAACTCAAATGCCTTGCATGTACTCATGATGCTCTTCTTTGGATGAGTGTTGCCAACTTGCTTTCCGGCTTGACATGCACTACAAAGCTTATCATTCTCAAATGTGACATCCTTCAACCCTCTAACAAGATCATGTTTAACTAATTTGTTCAATTGTTTCATTCCAACATGACCAAGCCTTCTATGCCATAACAAACCCATGCTAGATTTAGTGAGCAAGCATGTTGACAATTGAGCTTCACTAGCATTGAAATCAAACCAAGTATAGATTCTCATATCTAAAGCCTTTGAATATTAAGTTAGAGCCATCTACACTTATGATCTCTACATCATCAACTCCAAATATGCATTTGAAACCAAGATCACAAAGTTGAGCTACGGATAGCAAGTTGAAGTTCAAGCACTCTACTAGTAGCACATTGGAAATGCTCAAGTCATTGGATATAGCAATTTTATCAAGAACTTTGACCTTGCCTTTGCCATTGTCACCAAATGTGATAGTATTGTTGGGTATTTTAAACGCAAACGGAAAAATCTGCAAGCGCACGGATACCGATGTACCTTTCACCCGGGAGTATTCCAGAGTATCGATTTTCCACAGGGAACGTGAGTGTACTAATTAAGATTCAAGATCGCCCAAGGATAACTATATAATTATTTTTGGTGGGAAGAGAGGAAGTTTCCTGAGAGTTCTCTAGTTGATCTAAGAATCAAGAATTACTTCAAAGATTATTTATTTCGGGACATCAAAACACTAACCACAGAAAGAGATGAGAAGGCGGCTAGGAAGCTCTGACTACGGTCCTACAAACACCGATCCGAACGAGGTGGAATACATCGACCGTTAGGGTTGTCACTACCCTAGGGCTACCACAACAATCCATAGGATTAGGAGCAATTCCAGGTAATTGCAAGACTAAATACCACGTCTAATCTATTAATTACTACTTTAGCGTTATAAAGACTAGGGCACTTGATGCAAGCGGGAATCTAGTAAATAACTTGAATGTAAATAAAAGTAATTAAAGAACTCAGGAATTATGAATTGAAGAACTTGGAGAACGATGAAGAACGAACCAGTTGTAGCAAAAGTATAACGTTGAGGAAGATCCAACAGATCTGGCACCTCCTCCGCTCTCCTCTTCTCTCTCCCTATTTTCTAGATTACAACTAGAACTAACTAGAACTATTACTAGATGAACTAGAACTAGAACTAGATGAACTAGAGGGATCCTCTCTACTTGGATGAATAATTGAAACCCTAGCTTTGATTCTGTAGAAGAGGTATGTTCTCCAGGGGCCAGGGGGCCTACTTATATAGCCCTTCCAAATGAACGTGGACCGTCGGATCAAACCGACCTTAATCGCATGGTTTTCCTTAATCCTTTAGGTCGGTGGAGCATGATCCGCGAGGTGGAGCCTGATTGGCTCCTGTGGCTGGGCGGGCGCCCAAGGGGGGAGGGCGGGCGCCCTGCCCCCAGGCCCGATCGGCCTCCCGTTCGTTCCCGTGGCTTCTGGAGTCTTCTAGATGATAGAAAATTGGCGCACACATTAATATCTCTATGTAAACCCGACATGTGGGCCTTTCCTCCATATTTTCTGATAACACCCTGCAGAAATAGACAAACACAAAAACTCGTGGAATTCTGTCAGATAAAACCCTAAGTCTGGGTGTTGGTTGCATTTGGATCCTTTTCCATGGTTAGTTGACGGTTAAATGTGAGCATTAAGTACCGTCAACAAGCTCCCCTAAGCTTAACCTTTGCTCATCCCTGAGCAAAGCTAAAATTAGCAAGAAAACAGGGGCTACTTTTATGCCTCTTGCTACAGGGTTTTTAAGTTATTACTAAGGTCTTAAGTGATTGAAAAACAGAACGATCAAGTCAAGCACTATGTCTCAAGTTCTTCTGTCTTACCTTTGTTCTGGAGTTTTTTTGTAAGTTTCCAAAATAAAACTGAGGCATTTGCCTTCTTCTCAAAAGATATATAATAGAGCTTTAGAAGTTTTAGCATACTTATTTTGCATTTTGCTATGTCAATGCTCGGAGCAAGGGAGAGGAATGTCATACTCCTAGATCAAGACCTTTGACCTTTTTGAAAAGTTTATCATCTCTTATTGGCATATTGCTTATTAAAGGGACCATGAGCTATCATTTTTTTTCTTTCTTTTTTTTTCAGTTTCTCTCTCTTTTTTTTCTCTCTATTTTTTTCAAGTGGGCACCAAGTACCCCTAATTCTACTGTCGGACACGTGTCCATTTTTTCCACTCAGGTGGGTATCTTTGTACCCCTAATTCTACTTCGGACACTTGTCCATTTTTACCTCTCGTCTCACTCTTTTTTTTTGAATCAAATTTTTGCATAGTCCCATGCCTCTAACGCAATAATACTTCAGAAGAGTCAATCTTTTATACTTTTAAAACAAAAAGATCTTGATCTTTGGAGTATGATAATTCTCTCAACCAGAACTACAAGAATTAACAATGGCTCGAACAAAGTAAGTGCCCACAGTTTTAATATTTGTATCTCATAAGACTCTAGGTATTATGTCAAACAGGATCTCATTTTTTTTAATTTTTAGATTTTAAAAAGATAAAATCTCCACAACTCTAGCGAAACTTGGAACAAGTTAAATAGTAGCTCAGACCTTCTCATATCATGTTTGTCAATTACCTAGACTTGGATCAAACTTTATTTTTATTTTATTTAAAACTTAGGATTACACAAAACTATTGTATATTACTCAAAAGAAAAACTTTGTTTGGTTTCATGGTTATGCATTTTTTTTATTTATTTCCGAATACTAGTAAATAAAACCAAGAAAGAAAAGTAATACTTATCTAGATACACGTGGGGGTGCCTCCCCCAAGCTGGATGTTGACATAGTCATTCACTCTTGTGGCCTGCATGTTCGGTCTCACTCTTCTTAAGTCTCAAAATCCTGCACAACCCAAATAGACAACAAAACTCGTGGAGCATATTAAGGGTTAGGTAATTGTCTAGAGCTTATGAGAGCTTAATGTGGGAATTCTATGAACTCAATCACATCAAGTTCCTCTACCAGGTTGTTTTGTGGCTCGAGATAGATTTTCAAGCGTTGACCGTTTACCTTAAAAGTGTTACCTATGTCGCCTTGGATGGTAATGGCTCCATGAGTTGAAGTGTCAATAACCTTGTATGGTCCATCCCACTTACTTTGTAGCTTACCATGCCCAAAGAGCTTAACTCTTGAATTGAATAGTAGAACCTTATCTCCAGGCTTAAACTCCTTGTGCGTGATTCTCTTATCATGCCATCATTTTGTTCTCTCTTTATAGATCCTTGAATTGTGGTAGGCTCTCTCTCCATTCTTCTAGCTCAGATAGTTGCATCAGACGATTCTCGCTAGCGAGGTGGAGATCCATGTTCCATTTCTTTAGTGCCCAATGAGCCTTAAACTCTACTTCCACAGGCATATGACATGTTTTTCCATATACAAGTTGATAAGGTGACATGCCTATGGGTGTTTTGAATGCAGTTCTATGTGCCCAAAGTGCATCACGAAGTTTGTCCTTCCACCCCTTACCCATCTCATCTATGGTCTTTTGTAAAATATTTTTGATTTGTTTGTTAGATGTTTCGGCTCGACCGCTAGTCTGAGGATGGTATGGTGTTGCGACGTTGTGTCGAACTCCATGATCGGCTAGGTACTTCCGGAAGATTTTGTCGATGAAGTGGGAACCTCCATCGCTTATAACTATCTGGGGTATACCAACGCGAGGAAAGATTACTTCATGGAACATTCTCTTGGCATGTTTTGAATCAGCTGATCGACAAGGTAGGGCTTCTACCCATTTGGACATGTAGTACACAGCTACTAAGATATACTCACAATTCTCAGACATAGGGAATGGCCCCATGAAATCAATGCCCCATACATCGAAAAGTTCTACTTGAAGATTATTTGTGAGAGGCATTTCATTTCGTGAATTGATATTCCCATGTTTTTGACATCAGTGGCATCTCCTGACAAAGTCCTTTGTATCTTCATACATCGTTGGCCAGAAAAAGCCACTTTGCCAAATTTTAGCATGTGTCCAGAATGCTCCGTAGTGTCCTCCATATGGCGAGGCATGGCATCTTTCCATAATTTGAGTAGCCTCAACCATAGGAACACACCTTCTCAAGAGTCCATCAGCGTAGACTCGGAAAAGATATGGTTCATCCCAAAGGTGGAAACGACTATCGTGAAGCAACTTCCTTTTGTTTGTACTAGGTGGAACATAGCCTTTTACTATAAAGTTTACGATGTCTGCGTACCATGGATCTGCATGTGTTATCTTAAGCAGGGTGTCATCCCTTAGGTAGTCATTTATGGGAAGCTCATCATGTGTTTCCTTATATTGAAGCCTAGACAAGTGGTCGGCTACGGAATTCTCTACTCCCTTCCTATCTCGGATTTCTATGTCAAAGTCTTGGAGTAGAAGAATCCATCGAATTAGACAAGGCTTAGCATCTTTCTTACTGAGGAGGTACTTGAGAGCAGCATGGTCTGAATAGATGATTATCTTTGCCCCCACAAAGTAAGATATAAACTTGTCTATAGCAAAGACAACAGCCAAAAGCTCTTTATCAGTTGTAGTATAATTGAGCTGTGGTCCAGACAAGGTTTTGCTAGCATAGGGTATGGCATAATGCTTTTTATCCTTGGTTTGTCCTAAAACAGGACCAACTGCAAAATCGCTAGCATCTCTTAAGATGAGTGCTTTCTTAAGAGTTTGAAAGGATTCATGACACTCATCACTGAAGATGAAAGGTGCATCCTTAGTTAGGAGACTAGTTAGGGGTCTAGCAATTTGAGAGAAGTTCTTGATAAAGCGTCTATAGAACCCTGCATGTCCCAAAAAGCTACGGATTCCTTTCACATTCGTGGGTGGTGGAAGTTTTTCAATAACTTCAATCTTTGCCTTGTCCACCTCTATACCACGTTCGGACACTTTATGTCCTAGCACTATTCCTTCCTGAACCATAAAATGACATTTCTCTCAGTTCAGGATTAAGTGCTTTTCTTCACATCGCTGCAAGACTCTATCTAAATTCTCCAAACAATGATCAAAGGTTTTGCCATAGACGGTAAAATCATCAATGAAAACCTCCATGATCTTCTCAATCATGTCTGAGAAAATAGACATCATGCACCATTGGGAAGAAGCTGGAGCATTGCACAATCCGAACGACATTTGTCGGTATGGATAAGTTCCATACGGGCATGTAAAGGTAGTCTTTTCTTGGTCATCTGGGTGGATTGGGATTTGGTGATATCGAGAATAACCATCAACAAAATAGAAGAAAGAGTGGTTTGCAAGCCGTTCCAACATTTCATCAATGAAGGGTAATGGAAAGTGATCTTTCTTTGTAGCCTTGTTGAGTTTTCGATAGTCAATACACATACACCGCCCAGTGACAATTCGTTGAGGGATGAGTTCATTCTTCTCATTCCTAACGACCGTCATTCCTCCATTCTTTGGCACTACTTGGACAAGGCTAACCCACTCACTATGTGGCACAGGATAAATAATCCCAGCATGATAGAGTTTGAGGACCTCTTTCTTAACAACCTCTCGCATAGCATTGTTAAGTCTCCGTTGTGGTTCCCTTGAAGGTGTAAAATTGGGATCAATAGGGATACGATGAGTGCAGAGAATGGGACTAATGCCCGTGAGATCTTCGAGAGAGTAGCCAAATGCTGATCTATGCCTTTCAAGAACAGTGACAAGTTGTTGTGTTTCATAATCGGAAAGCTTGTCACTGATAATTACTGGAGTTTTTGGGTTCTTGTGCAAAAAGACATATCTAAGGCCAGAAGGAAAAAGGTTTTAACTCTATCGAAGGAGGTGAAGGTTGTTCATTTTTGTCGAGCTCAACGGGTTCTACCAACTCTTCTTCTTCTTGAACAAAGTGTTCATGATTAAAGAATGGTTGGGCCATCTCCTCTTGAGTCAACATTAAGATCTCCTCAATAGGATTTGGTTCAAGTTTGGGTTCCACTATCGTGTTAATTGATCTAGCAAGAGGAACAAAAATAGTGGAATTCCCAACCTTGAAGTCTAAATAACCTCGTTGTGGTTGTTCTTGTAGAAGTTTCATGATTGGTCTAGCAATCAAGACAGGAATCTTCGGTATGTCAAAAATGTGAAAATCTAGACATATTCTAGAGTCCTTGATTCTAACAGGAACTGCTCGTAATACCCCATGGCTTTCTAGAATTAATCCAGATGGACTTTGTAAAAGTTTCTGAGATGGGGTTATGGACTCGTTGGGATAAAGAGTGTCAGCTAACTTCTTGGAAATAACATTTATCCCAACATATGGATTGTAGTGGACCTTCCTAGCGGACCCTCTAATTTGGCACAGAAGAATGGTTGAAGGAGTGATGATTCAAGCTACCTCAGGAGACAGCTCAGCTTATGTTAGCCATTCATAACTCATAATAGCCGAAAGGCTTTTGATGTGTTCTATGTCAACAGATTCTACTCTTAGAATAGATTGAGTGGTCCCTGCTAGAGGTCCTGTTTGGATAGGAAAATTCGAGGTGTTTCCATAATCTTCAAAAAGATCTTCCTCGAATTCAAAGGGATGCTCTAAAGGTGGTGGTTCATCATCCCTTAGTTGGTTTTGCATTCCCATATCAGGAGGTTTCTCTACAACCAAATTAATAGATGGGTCAGGCGTGGAATTTCTAACTCGGTTGCAAGTTCCTCATCTTTTGGTTTAGGATCAGGCTCGACTTCTTTTTCTTCTTCAGGAAACTCATCATAAATGCCTGTGTAAGGGGTATTTTCAAGGATTCTCTCTAGGATAGTTCTCCCCTCATCTGTGAGTTTGTGTGTGAATGAGCCTCCTGAAGCAATGTCGAGGTGAAGAGCAGCTTCCTTGTTTAGACCACAATAAAAGTGGTAGTGCAGTACTTGGTTTGGCAGGGAAAGGTTTGGACCAGAATTGGTAAGGCTTGTGAACCTAGCCCAAGCTCCTCCTAAACTTTCCTTCTCTCTTTGTTTGAATGTAAGAATTTTGATTCTAAGGTCAGCGACTCGAAAAAGTGGGAAGAAAGTGAGACAAAAGTTGTCTCGAAGTTCATCCAATTTCCATTAACGCCTCCTACAGAATGAGCATACCACTTTTTTACTCTTCCCAAAAGGGAGAACAGAAATAATTTCCATTTAAGGGTTTCTTGTGTCATGCCGGAAATAGATCAGCAAGAGCACAACTGCTCGAATTCTCTAAGGTGGGTGTATAGATCTTCATCTATGTTGACGGTCCTTAATGCTCACATTTAACCATCAACTAATCATAGAAAAGGATCCAAATGCAACCAACACCTAGACTTAGGGTTTTATCTAACAGAATTCCACTTGTTTTGGTGTTTGTCCATTTCTGCAGGGGGTTATCAGGAAATACGGAAGAAAGGCCCACACGTCGGGTTTACATAGAGATATTAACGTGCCGCGCAATTTTGTATCATCTAGAAGACTCCAGAAGCCACGGGACCGAAGCGGAGGCCGAGAGGACTCAGGGATAGGGCGCCCGCCCTCCTTTCCTGGGCGCCCGCCCTCAACCAGAGTCCAATCAGGACTCTCTTTTGGGATATTGCTCCACCGACCTAAAGGATCAAGGATAACCGTTCAGTCAATGTCGGTTTGATCCAACGGCCCAGATTCACTTGAAGGGACTATAAAACCAGACCCCCTGGCCCCTGGAGATCATACCTCTTCTACAGAATCAAAGTTAGGGTTTCAATTCTTCATCGAAGTAGAGAGGATCCCTCTAGTTCTTCTAGTTCTACCTCTAGTTCATCTAGATCTAGTTCTAGTTCATCTAGTTCTAGTTCTAGTTCCTCTAGTTCTAGTTCTAGTTAGTTCTAGTTGTAATCTAGAAAATAGGGAGAGAGAAGAGGAGAGCGGAGGAGGAGCCGGGTCTGTAGGATCTTCCTCAACATTGTACTTTTGCAGCAACTGGTTCGTTCTTCGTCGTTCTCCAGGTTCTTCAACTCATAATTCCTGAGTTCTTTTATTACTTTTATTTACATTCAAGTTATTTATTGGATTCCCGCTTGCATCAAGTGCTCTAATCTTTGAAACATTAGAGTAGTAATTAATAGATTAGACGTGGTGTTTAGTCTTGCAATTACCTGGAATTGCACCCAATCCTGCAGATTGTTCTGGTAGCCTTAGGGTAGTGACAGCCCTAATGGTCGACGTATTCCACCTCGTTCGGATCGGTGTTTGTAGGACCGTAGTCGGAGCTTCCTAGCCCCCTTCACATCTCTTTCTGTGGTTAGTGTTCTGATGTCACGAAATAGATAATCTTTGAAGTAATTTTTGATTCTTAGATCAACTAGAGAACTCTCAGGAAACTTCCTCTCTTCCTACCAAAAATAATTATATAGTTATCCTTGGGCGATCTTGAATCTTAATTAGTACACTCACGTTCTCTGTGGAAAATCGATACTCTGGAATACTCCGAGGTGAAAACTACATCGGTATCCGTGCGCTTGCGGATTTTTCTGTTTGCGTTTAAAATACCCAACAAGCTTTCTGGCGCCGTTGCCGAGGAACGGTAGCTGTGCTAGTTTCAAACCAAGTCATCCGTGTATCCCTTTTCTTTTCCTTTTTTACCACACTCACCTTATCATTTTCACCATACCACATGGATTTCACTCTAAGCATTAATGAGCATGGCATTTATTTTATAGCCACTTCATTTACTCCATGCTCATATGCAACATCTTTCCAATCCAATGGTTTTTCCAACATCACCACATTCGAGATCTCCAACCCCCTCATCCTTTCTATTAAAAACTTTAAAAGGGCAGTTGTCGATGCATATGTCTATAATAAATTTTGCAGATCTCGTTGAGTTGATCTTGATATAGGTCAGCGTTGGAGGGGAAACCACTTCACTGACATAAATTGATGGTTTCCCAAGGACAAGCTTAGTGTAACATGAGCTTTTAATTATTTGCAACATTACCTTGTGTGTGGAGCATATAAGGATAATTGTAAAAAATTCCTTCGGGTATTCTTGTCACTAACCTTTTCAGGATTGGAGCAAGAAGATCGGATGAATGACAAGCACAAGGTATGTACAACCAATCATCATACAACATTGAATTAAATTCATCCAAACTTGAATTTTGCAAAAATTCAAGCTTGGGGGAGTACTTTATATAAAAACGTCATTTGCCATGTTGCTATGTTGGTTGTCCCTACCTTTGAGACATGCTCAATTTGCTAAATAGTAATCACACTACTTCATCTCCACTTGAGTAGATCTCTATAAAAGCCATCACGCTACCTTTGTTTGTCATAGTAAGTGTTAGTTTGGAAGTACTGTGCATACTTCTATTGGTTTTTAAATTAAGCATGGTGCTTAGGTTAAACAGCCTTCCTTAATCTAATTAGACATGGAGTCTAGTTTGGTTATTGAACTAAAAACTGCTTGTGTAGACATTGGTACATTTTGTCAGACTAACCCCTGCAGAAAAAAAAACTTTCAACATCAACTTGGGAAGTCGTGAGATAAACTCACATTGGAGACAAAGAGAGAGACACTTAAAGTTTAACAATTTACACAAGGAAGGCATAGCTCACAAGAGATGATCCATGGAGGGTGCCACAAACACGATGCACAACCGCTAAGAGAGGAAAGCTTCCACAAGGTGATACTGTACCATCACTCTTCAAGTAAGGTAACATCTTAAGGTACTTGACTATCACTTCTATAAGCTTCTCCTTGATTCTGGTGTTCACATGAATAAAAGAGACAAACATGTATGATTTACAACTCTAGATTAACCAACCCAATCGATTCAACATGTTTAGTCCTTCCACCTTTGTGATTCCACACTCCTAATCATATAAGCTAAAATGTTGCACACTTAATCTTTGGAAGATATAAACAAAACATATATATAGATAGATTATCTTTCCATAAGGTTGAGCAATCTAATCTGACAAATGTTAAATGCTACACTCATGATCTTATTATCCATCAACTTTGTCTTGCTCACTATGCTTGAGGTTAGAGAAGAACAAATACACTTTTGTTTCTGTTGGTGTTTTCCACCAACAGGGCCCATGCACTTGATCTCTACCTTATCTCTATGAGTAGGTACACTTCGAGCAAAATATGAAGGAGTTTTACAACTCCCAGACTCCACCAAGTGAAGAACCTAGATATACGAGCACAAACACACTGGAGATACTGGACACTCATGCAAACACTGCCCTGAGATGCTTGAGGATGTAACTACTGGAGTAACCCCGTTGTGGAAGTAATTACTGACCTTCTGCCGGTCAAGAGAGACAATCCAGGACGCCCCGTCATCCCGATCTCCATCAGCATGGTGGACTTCCTAGAAGCACTCTGCGACTTTGGCTCCAGCGTCAACATTATACCCAGGGGAGGCCATTCCTGAACACCTTGGGAGCTGTCATCTACGCTAGTGCTGCCAGGATCAGTTTCTACATCAAGGGGAAGAAGGAGACGTTTTCCTTCAAGAACAAGACTACACCAATCTCAGAGCATTCCCGACATGAACCAAGGAAGAGGACCAACAGGAGAAACAGGAACAAGCAAATATAGACCGAGTCAGCTAAGATGGTCACTGCAGTTCAAGGAGGTCAAGATTGTCAACTCAAGTCGCCTTTCTTGATCAAGAAGGACGACCCTGGTGTTCCAAGCAACGAGTGCACAGTCAACGGATATTCTTTTCAGAAGACACTCTACAACACCGGATCTGACGTCAACATAATGGCCGCAGTCACTTATCAGCTCCTGCATGGAACCATGCCCCTACAACCAACATACATTCAGCTCCAGATGATTTTAAGGTTATTGACATGGGAGAAGACGAGTACGATCCACCCATCATCCTCGAGAGACCGTTCCTCAGCTCCGTTAAAGCAATCATCTACATTGGAACCGGAGAAGTCCACATGCACTTCCCCTCTAAGAAGAAGACGACGCAACCGCAACCAGACGAGGAAAATTATCAAGGACGGATGGGCGGACTACGAGTCTACTGAGGAGACCGTAGCACCGAGTCATGTGTGGAGAGAGAAGATAGTTATACACGAAGAAGAAGCACCGCCGGAACCACCGACTACGCCATCCAGCGAATCCCAGGACAACTGAGAAAATGAAGAGTCCCGTTCGGAGCACTTAAAAACACCAAACGCCTTGCCAAGAGGTAAACTTGGTAGTTATCTTTTTCCTTTCAACTATTTAAAATAGTTTGCTTAGTTAATCAGGTTCATATCATCTTGAAAAGAAAATAAAAATGTTAAAAATAGTAAGCCCCATGTGAGTATGCTCATGGCATAAAACCCATAAGTACATCCACTGTGGTGGCGTAAAAATGAAATAAATATATTCCTATCCTATAAAAAATAAAATTATAAAAATAAATTTATGATCCTACTAAAGAGAGTAATATTTATTGAGGAGGCTCAACATGACAAAGGCTAGATATTTATGCTAGCACTTAACTAGTTCCACAAAGCTTTGTTGTCTATTTGAGCTCCACAGAATTCAAAGATCAAAGAAGACTAGCAGACGGAGGACATCCTAATCGCTATCAGGGTGCTGCTGACATTCAAATAAACCTCCACCACTTGCTAGCTACATTAGAAGAAACTACGTCAAAATCCAGCTTGGGGGAGAGCACCTCCATTTATCCAGCTAAGTGTTCTACCCACGTTTATACTTTACTCAAATAATAAAAAGATGCATAAAAATAAAAACCCAAATAAAGATTTTGTGCTTATATATCTTTGCTTAGTTTGCTAAATAAATAAATAAATAAAGTTTGCTATGAACCTTCATGATAAGCTCTCACATGGAAATGATGAATAGTTGCTCTGCCATGACTAGTTCTCAAAATTAAAATCTCTCTCAAGTTTAGGCCTGACTGTTATTAATTAAGTTTTGCTCTAAACCTAAACTTGTGGGGAGAATACTTGATCTAAAGTCTAAGTCGTTAACGGATACGATATGGGAAGGTTGAGCTGCTGTTTATCTGTTCCTAGAGATGCTAGAATTCTAGAGAATTTTATCTTTGAAAATCTTTAAAATATTGCATGATGAGTTCCTGTTTGATGAGAGTTTAAATTCCTACCACAGCCATATATACATGCTTGCTAGACTTTGAGCCACACATTTATTTTTTACTGCTTATGAGCATTGAGTGTCGTCAAGCTGTGTAGACCCTTAGGAGCTTGTCATGTGGTTAAAATCTAGATTCACTTGCACGTTCACTAATATATGCTGCTTCCACTCCGAAAGTACCATCCACATATATCCACCCATTTCCATCTCCAGAAGCACCCAAAAACATTCTACTCCTAATCCGGGAGAGAACGACC
The DNA here is from genome assembly GCF_000003195.3 of Sorghum bicolor. Classification (NCBI taxonomy): domain Eukaryota; kingdom Viridiplantae; phylum Streptophyta; class Magnoliopsida; order Poales; family Poaceae; genus Sorghum; species Sorghum bicolor. The sequence continues at coordinate 28,111,354 of NC_012871.2, forward strand.
AAAAACATTTCTATTTTCCCCTATGAAATAAATGCTCAAGTTATCTTGGTTACTACCACTTGCTATATTATTTCAAGAGATGAGTGCTCTAAAAAAAAAAAGAAAAAAAAGAGAGAAAAAAAAGATACGAGGAAATAAAAAGGGGCAAGTGTCCGGAACCTCGAAAGAAATGAAAAAGTGAGACGAGAGGTAAAAATGGACAAGTGTCCGATAGTAGAATTAGGGGTACAAGATACCCAAAAAAAAAGAAAAAAAAAGAAAAATACAGAGCATCTCAATCTCCTCAAAAAGAGCAAGAAAGGTATGTATCCTCTCAAAAGAGCACAAGTAGAATTAGACGTTCACCATTGTTATCATCATCACCACCATACACCATTCATTCGCCACACATGCACATCTTGATTTGACTTATTGACTTGTTCTTCTGGATCCATGGTTTGACTATGCAATAAATGTCTTGTAAGTATGTATTAGCTGCCTCCCACCTATGAGCTCCAGATATCAAAAGCCTTATTAGAGTAAGGTGAGAGAGAAGGCAATGCCACTATGCCTCATACCAAAAATACCACAAATGAGAGACTAGAGAGAGTCATACAAGGAATCTTTGAGTTTTATTTGAAAATCTGCAAAAACTCCAGAGCTATAGTTAATCAAAGAACAAGAGACATGGCGCTTGACTAGACCGTTCTATCTTTTAACTGCTCAAGACACAAGTGACGGTTGCAAGCCCCATGGTGAAAGGTAATATGAGTAAGTTTTAAGTCTTAACAGTTTGCTCTAACCCAGAGATGATATCTTGTTTGAACGCATGTGTATCTTTAAGGTATGAAACCCCTGCAGAAACTCTTGAGTTCATATTTGCTTAGGGACAAGCAAAGGTTAAGCTTTGGGGAGCTTGTTGACGGTCTTTAATGCTCACATTTAACCATCAACTAATCGTAGAAAAGGATCCAAATGCAACCAACACCTAGACTTAGGGTTTTATCTGACAGAATTCCACGAGTTTTGGTGTTTGTCTATTTCTACAAGGGGTTATCAGGAAATACAGAAGAAAGGCCCACATGTCGGGTTTATATAGAGATATTAACGTGCCGCGCAATTTTCTATCATCTAGAAGACTCCAGAAGCCACGGGACCGAAGCGGAGGCCGAGAGGACTCAGGGACAGGGCGCCCGCCCTCAACCAGAGTCCAATCAGGACTCTCTTTCGGGATATTGCTCCACCGACCTAAAGGATCAAGGAAAACCGTTCAATCAATGTCGGTTTTATCCAACGGCCCAGATTCACTTGAAGGGACTATAAAACCAGACCCCCTGGCCCCTAGAGATCATACCTCTTCTATAGAATCAAAGTTAGGGTTTCAATTCTTCATCCAAGTAGAGAGGATCCCTCTAGTTCTTATAGTTCTACCTCTAGTTCATCTAGTTCTAGTTCTAGTTCCTCTAGTTCTAGTTCTAGTTAGTTCTAGTTGTAATCTAGAAAATAGGGAGAGAGAAGAGGAGAGTGGAGGAGGAGCCGGGTCTGTCGGATCTTCCTCAACATTGTACTTTTGCAGCAACTGGTTCGTTCTTCGTCGTTCTCCAGGTTCTTCAACTCATAATTCCTGAGATCTTTTATTACTTTTATTTACATTCAAGTTATTTATTGGATTCCCGCTTGCATCAAGTGCTCTAATCTTTGAAACATTAGAGTAGTAATTAATAGATTAGACGTGGTGTTTAGTCTTGCAATTACCTGGAATTGCACCCAATCCTACGGATTGTTGTGGTAGCCTTAGGGTAGTGACAGCCCTAACGGTCGACGTATTCCACCTCGTTCGGATCGGTGTTTGTAGGACCGTAGTAGGAGCTTCCTAGCCCCCTTCTCATCTCTTTCTGTGGTTAGTGTTCTGATGTCCCGAAATAGATAATCTTTGAAGTAATTCTTGATTCTTAGATCAACTAGAGAACTCTCAGGAAACTTCCTCTCTTCCTACCAAAAATAATTATATAGTTATCCTTGGGCGATCTTGAATCTTAATTAGTACACTCACGTTCTCTGTGGAAAATCGATACTCTGGAATACTCCCGGGTGAAAGCTACATCGGTATCCGTGCGCTTGCGGATTTTTCTATTTGCGTTTAAAATACCCAACAATCTACTTGCCCAGAGAAGGGTTGCTCCTGAATCATGGCTATTAGATCAGGGCCGAGGTCGTAGCCATCTGTAAGAATTGGATGTGATGATGGTGGTGGCTCTAATAACTCACCCTTTGGAGCAAAGAATTTATAGATAGGAGTGAAATCCATGTGGTATGGTGAAAATGGTAAGGTGAGAGTGATAAAAAAAGAAAAGAAAAAGGATACACGGACGACTTGGTTCGAAACTACCACAGCTACCGTTCCCCGGCAACGGCGCCAAAAAGCTTTTGGGTTTTAAACGCAAATAGAAAAATCCACAAGCGGACAGGAATCGATGTAACTTTCTACCGGGAGTATTCCAGAGCATAGGTCTTCTTC